>NW_028261383.1:148740622-149100622 GCF_051295495.1 Thamnophis sirtalis | reverse complement strand
GGGGTTATTCACAAAGCATCAGGGACTAATTTTTGTTCATATTGTAAGAGGAAAGTTATTTCAGCAAACACTTTCTCTGCATATGTATATATTTCTTGAACATATTATGTTGAGGGTATCTATATAGAACTACTCTTTTCCCCTTTGTATTGTATTGTATTTGGTTTATTTGTATGCCGCCCTTCTCCAGGAGGGACTCAGGGCGGCGAACAACTCAAAGGAGAAAGGGAACATAAACAACAGTACACATAATTAAAATACACGAAAATCACACAGCCATACCAGTCGAGAGGGGAGGGGAACTAATCAACCCCAGGCCTGCCGGCACAGCCAGGTTTTGAGGGCTTTCCAGAAGACCTGGAGAGAGGTGAGGGTCCGGATCTCCTTGTCTTTCTCCACTCTTCATTTTAATGGCTGAATGCTTTTCTCCTCCACTTTGTATTGATAAATGTGCTCAAGGACTCAAAATCAATGTCTTTGACATAGTTTCATATTCAAGAGACAGGAAACTATCTGGACCCACAATTTACCTTCCCAAGATATGAAGAAGGCTTTCATTTTATCCAAGGTCATTTTAAGCGAAGATGTCTGGAATTGAACTTGGCAACTTTGCTATGCCAAACAGATGTTCTGTCACTAATTCCTGTCTGACAGGTGTGGGACTTGGAATTTAAACTTTATGTGATGGCCAGGAAAGAAAGTAAAGGGACATGTATGCTGATGATGGCATCAGTATTCACCTCAGATTTGGTTACTTCTTCCAAGGTTTCACAATCTTATTGTTCTGGCAAACACAAATTTATTAAGGAAAAAAAAGAAGACAGTTTAATAATAGTATTTTGTTTCCACCAATTAATTTGTACATAAACAGGTTACTAATTAATACTGAGAAGCTGACTTGTCTAAATAGGGATTTGATTTCTTTTCCACACTTCATTCCACATTGATTATATGTGCCTGGGCACTTTTTACTGCCGCACACGAAAAATGGTCTTTGCGTTTAAAATGAATTTGCACAGCTGACTTTTCCATAAAAGAACGAAAAGGCCATTTTATTGCCCAGCTATCTTTTTGCACCATGAAAAAAATATGCACAGGATAGGAATTTTAATCCCATTCCAAGTCTGGCAATGTCTTCTAAACTGAATCAACTTCATTAAATGCATGGCGCAAGATAGAAAAATAGAAAAGTGTGAGGCTCTTGTTATTATCCAGTGAGATATCATGGCTTGCTGTATGAATCTCACTAATTTGGCAACAAAGGGGACTTTACTGCCTCATTGATTCCCATCAATTATGAATACAGCTCCTTAAACATCTGTAGCTCATTTAAAGAAGAGTAGGAAATATTGAAACTAGAAACCTACTTGTCTACAAATCTCTCTAATACAGATTTTAAACCTAGAATCTTTTGATAACTTCAGAATGTGCAGACTTGTACTAGAGCAGGGGTGTCAAACTTGCGGTGTCACATTGTCATCATGTGACATATTGTGACTCCCCCCCTTCGCTAAACCAGGGTCAGCATGGCCAGCAGGCCGCGAGTTTGACACCCCTGTTCTGGTGGAATCAAGTTGGGGAAGAAGAATTAATTTGGAAAAATTCTGGATCTGTGGCTACTGCGGATTACATGTGTTGTAGGTGACGAAGTTTGCCCTAGATCTGTGGATGCTAATTCACATGCCAAATGGGACTTCCACACATGTTGTCTATTTGGGAGCAGGAATCCAGCACCCACAGATATGAAAATCTGAGAAGGGCCTTAATGTTGTTAAGCATATACGAAGTGCCTTATGGGATGACTTCCAAACTCTGTTACTAGCCTCCGAGGAAAGCAATTAAGATTCAGAATTAAATCTCACTTCTAACTTGGGAGAGAGATGGCAAGAGAGGAACTATTGTGAATTATTAAACATAATTTAACTCTATTTTGTCCCTCCCCCCTTCTATATTTTTCTTTACTCTGGCAAGGTTCACACGCCACAGATCATGATGGGCCTTTTTTTAAAAAAACACCTTTGCCTTAACAATTATGTGTGAATCCAGGCTCTCTGTGGATTGCAATTTATATTCTGTAGTTTAGCATGACTTCAGACTACTGTGGCATGTTCAATAAACCATGTTTAAAACAATAACTTAGCATGTGTGGATCCATACATACAGAGGGGGAGGGATGGAGAAGGGCTTGGCAGCACCTGTTCACAGTACTAGTATTGCAGAACAAATGTCCTCAAGTTTAAACCTCACCATTGGCCTCCTCAGTTCTGGTAAAAGACTGGAGGAAACCAGAGGTGGATTCTGGCAGTCACTACTGCTGGTTTGCTCGTGGGTGCACAGCACACGCTGTACACACATGCGCAATACAATAAAATAGTTCTCAGCATGCACAGAAGCCAAAAACAAAATGGTGGTGCCATAGGTGCCACCAGGAGAATTTGGGGCATGGCAGGCTTGGGTCACTGCCAGTTCCAGCAACCCAGGCTGCCAAGCCACTACCAGTTCAGCCGAATCGGTCCAAACCAGTAGGAACCCACCATTGTAGAAAACGTAAGCAATTATCTAAATTTGAGCACCTTCAGATTCAGAAACAGAATATGGGGGAATATATATATATATAGCTTTGCAATTCAAAGCTATGAGGCTGGATGTTTTGCAGGGGGACTGGACTTTTCCGTAGAGTAACTTTGCCTTCCACCCAATCTAATCTCACAGTGGACCATCAGACGCCTCTCTGCTGTGTTCACAAGGGAGCCCTTAGCAACCATTCTCCCCAGTTCCCAATTCATTTTCTTGGCTCCATTGATTATCTGCAAGGAACAGAATGATATTCATAAAAGAATGGAAGATTGCTTTCCCAAATAAATTCATTATAGCCTACGTCCCCCGAGATAAGCAGCAGCTACTTCTCTCAATATACTCCCACTTCTGAGTGACTGTCAATCCTGAGGTTATCTGAATTGATGGATAATCAGAAGAATCTTTGACCAGTGCAGAAAGCAACCTAGTGATTAGGATTAGTCTAAACCTAATCTAGGTTTAGACTAATCTAAACTTAGATTAGTGGAGAGCTGGGTACTGGGAAGCTTGTTTTCTTTGGCCAAAAAACTCGATTCAATCTCAAATTCCTTGGTTCAGCTCTGCATTAATTTTCAAATGGAAGTAGGCTTAAATGGTTAGAGAAAGCGAGAGGGACAGCCAAAAACTGAGGCAGGCCCAAGGTGCAAAATCCCATTTCTTTATCTGGGTACCAAAAAGCCATCATCAAATGAGAAACCTGATTACCTAAATGCTGGCTTGCTAGATTGTGCGTATTATTGAAAGATAAATGCTCATTTGAAGCCAACGTGATTTGGATGAATGCACCCATGTAGTTTTCTTCATGGTATTACAGAAATAAAGACCATTACTTCTTCTGGAACAATGTTTGGCTTCCCAGTCCTGCCAATGGTCCAGGGATTCTACGTCAGGGATCCCCAACCCCTGGTCCATGGATGGCCACCGGGCCGCAGCATGCCAGCAACCGGGCCACACAAGCAAGCAGAGCCGCATCCACAGGACAGAAAAACAGTTTCTCCATGGAACCAGTCCCTGGTCCCAAAAGTTTGGGGGCAGTTCTAAGTGATTCAAGAACAGATCAAGGCCAATTTTGATTTCCAGAACTGCCCAGCTTGGCTTGGTGCTGACACCTGCAGAGATAGCTCCTACTAAGACCTGGATCTTAAGACAAGAGACTTAAGGTTCTCTAAATGATGCTTACATTCAACTTCTAGGATGCCAACTGTGTTACTCAAAATTTTGGTTCAGTGACATCCCATGGGCCAGACATTCTTTATGAAAAGGCCTTTTGAAGGAGGAATTCTGCATATGAACACTTTTTTTAGGGTATACGCTTTTCAGGGTAAGAAAATTGTCATCTGACCAGGCCTTTCAAACCTTTTATTGGAAATCCAAACCTATGACTCATCTCTTAGAACAGCTTAAGTGGTTTTGTTTTGTTTCACTAGTTGAATATTTCTGGACATTTTATAACCCTTTATAATCTTTCTTGTTAATAGTTGCATTTTATCCTTTGGCTGTTATTACAAGCTGTCCAGAGTACCGTTTGTTATTGGAAGGCTTATAAATATTAATAGATAATAAATAAATAGATAATGAATACTAAATAAATAAATCATGGTATTTATTTGATTCTTAAATTGCACATCAGGCTCCAACCGCAACAGATGTGACAGGTCATAAGCTAACCTTCCAGAATTGGTTAATTCTGCCAAAGCACCAGGAAGATGGGGTGCACGTTCAATTGCCTCTCTGGGCTCACAAGGGGGGGGGGGGGTTTGAAGGCAGCCAAAATTGGTGCACAGCTTTGTAACTTACAGCACAACGGCTGCCCAGCACAGCAGGCCCAGATGTTCTCCTCTCAATCCAGTCTGAACACATTTGTTGTCTACTTAATGGAGACAGCTGTTTTTACCAAACAAAAGAAGGAATTGCAAAATTGTAGTCCAGGTTTTCAATGCAAGTGCAAAAAAATCTGGTGCTGTTTACATTCTTCGTGCCATGCATGCCTTCAGCTCTGCACCAAGAAGAAACCAAAGTGTTTGTGCCCACATGCGTTTGTGCCTTTTTCAGATGTGGCTGTGCAACGAGACAACACGATTCTTCTTCCCACCTACTGAAATGCCTAAGTGGAACTTATCTGTGTGTTTCTTTCACAGGCTCTGTGCTCTTGATCCCGATTTTGTCTCCAGCCCCCTTGTTTCTTTAAAGCGTTTGATTTCACTGGGCCAAGACCAAGCCTATTGGTATGGTCACATTAATGACAGCTCTGGCTGAGTAGCAGGGAAGAAGGTGCAGTTAATCAAGTGCTCTCAAGGCTCTTGAGCCGTGTTTTCCTTCCACTAAATTGCTGACTCTTGCTGCATATCTCTTCTATAGCAAAGGACACAGTCACCTCCTGTGGGGGAGCTCTCCTTCCCCGGCAGTAAAGCTGTCTTCACCAGCTACCTGAAGCGACAAAACAGCATTTTTCACTACTAGACAGAGAATTCAACAGGGACTAGCTGCTCCATTTTTAGAAGTCTGTTGGCACGTCAGGGGAGAGGAATCCTTTACAAGTGCTAGTAATACACAGTGTATCAAGAAATGGGTTGCTGATCAAGGGCTGATTTTCATGTCTGAGTAAAAGAAAGAAGTGGAAAGAGATGTTGGCGCTGCTAACACACACACACACACAAACACACATACACACAGAAAGAGAGAGAGAATGCAGTCATAGAATGAAATCCCCTCATTGGCCCAATTAATATTGCTTCTTTGCTGGTTGCAAGCTGAATTTCTTCTCAGTGAAGGGTATTTTTTGGGTCTGTCTATTTTAGTTTTTCTGGGAAGATCTGCTGTTAATACAGATGGAGATCTGAGAGGCACTTTTCTGGATTTCATTTGCAACTGACTGTATGACTAGACCTCACTTAAAAGGTGTTACTAGTGCTAGAGCAAACAATATTTTTTTTCCCCACCCGACTGAGCCAGGACAAATATAAAGAGCGCTTGATGAACCAAATCCTGAGTGAAAACTTGAGAGAACCTTCTCACACTATAGACTTACCTATTGTATACTTTCAGTGTAAAGCAACTGCTGTAGGTGTAACATAACAAGACCATTTTGTACTGAGTATATTAAATCTGGAAGAAGTCCTGATCAGGAAAACCAGAGCTGGCCTCAGTTCCACAGTAACCCCCTGCCCTTAAAATGAACACGGGCAGACTTTTACAACACAACCATAGTTATTTCTTAGCCCTGCATCTCGCCACTTGCAAATGCCACTTCAGGATACCTGCTGGACATGTTTAAGTGCGGACTGGGCTTTGCTCGTTTCCCGACGGTGCGGATTTGGCTTTTGATATTTTTTTTGTTGGCGAAGTGTGTGTGGGGGGGAAGGCGAGAAGGAACTTTGCCTTTAATTAGGGGGGGGGGAGGAAACGTTGATTGATGTGAAAGAGTGAGGGGAACCTCTAACAACACGCGCGCCGCACACACTCACGCAGCCTCGCTGTCGCCGCCGATGCGCACAAGCCGCCCTGCAATCTCAGCCCGGCACCTCCGAGCCGCTCTCCTCCTCCTCCTCCTCCTCTTCCTCCTCCTCCTCCCGCACAGCCGTGCGCGCACACACAGGGACACACATACACACACATGCGCCGCCGCCGCCACCGCCACCCGGCGCTCTCTCGCAAGACTCCGGGGTAGCGCAGCCGGGCCCTGCCGCCCTCGCCTCGGACGCAGTGACTCCCCGCAGATCCTGCTGCCTTGCCGCCAGGCGCGATCGTCTCCCGCGCTCACCCCCCCTCCCCGCCCCAAAGCAACGGCCTCTCTCGCCACGCCACCGGGGAGCCTCCATGTGTTTGGGGGAGAGGCAGCCGCCGCCGCAGCAGCCGCCGCCGCAGCAGCAGCCGCCGCTGGTCGCTGAGCCTCTCCGTCGGCTGCTTTCCGGCGATCGACGCTTCTCTTGGATTCCCGAGCGCGAAGGCGAGGCCAGAAGCAGCAGCGGCGGCGGCGGCGGGAGGCAAAGGATTCCCGCCACCATCCCCCGCCCTCAAGCGGCAGGTGCCGCCTCAGCCTGCCCGGCTTCCCGCTCGCTTCTCCAGCCGCGTCTTCGCGTCTGTCTTCCCCGGCAAACCCAAACCGCTGAGCCGGCGAACCGTTGCCGCGGCCGCCGCCGTCGCCGCCGCCGCCGTTGAACACTGACGGCCGGCCGCCGCCGCCGCTGGCCTTGCTTTCAGGTTTGGCTTGCTGGGTGTGTTGGGGGTGGGTGGGTGAGAAGAAGAAGGGGGAGGATCCCTCCGGCCCGGGTTAAAAGTGCAGCGGAGGATGGAGCCTGGCTGGAAGAGGGCAGGGAGGAGAGGAGACCGCCTGGGAGCAAATCTCCTCCAGGCAAGAGCTGGGGAAGGGAAAGGGCGCTGGGTTGAGGTCTTTCCCAATTGGGGGTAATGGCCAGGCTGGCCAGAGACGTATCCTGAACACTTGTCTCCTTTCCATCTAGTGCGGCTTCCTCCCCCGTCCATCCCCCCCTCTTCACCCTGCTCCGGCTCGGACCATGATGGACCTGAAGGTGGACGAGGAGGAGGTGGAGAACGGGCACCCGGTCAGCATCGAGACATTCGCCAGCAGCTCCACGCTGCATGGCCTGTCCCACATCTTCTCCTACGAGCGCCTGTCAGTCAAGCGCATCTTCTGGACCCTGTGTTTCCTGGGCTCCTTGGCTGTGCTGGTCTTCGTCTGCAATGAGAGGATCCAGTACTACTTTCGCTACCCTCACGTCACCAAGCTGGACGAGGTGGCTGCCAGCCACATGACCTTCCCAGCCATCACCTTCTGCAACCTCAACGAGTTTCGCTTCAGCCGGGTGACCAAGAATGATCTGTACCACGCTGGGGAGCTCCTCGCCCTGCTTAATAGCAGGTGGGTCAAAGGATGGGGAGGGGGAAACCACTCCCCTGCCCCCATGCCCTGCGAGTGTGCAAAGCCAGAGGTCCCGGAGCATCTCTGGGATGGTGTGCAACAGTTGGCGCACTTGTGGCCACTACAGGAGGCGGTGTGTGTGTGTGTGTGTGTGTGTGTGTTGGGACATATTTGAACTGGGCACTGAAGTATGCAACATGTATATTTTCATACTGTGATCTGACACACATTTGAAAGCGTTTCTGCGTGACAAGCTATTTAGCACTGGCAGAATGACAAACTGCTTCGTATTGTTGTCAAGAAAACTGCATGGCTTGTAGTCTATAAAGTCTGTAGGAGTGGAGTTCAAGTTGAGGGAGACTTTATATGCTTGGTCACTGACCTGGGTCTGATATGGGCTTCGGAGGTGGTTTGTGTCTACGTTATACAGACAGCTGACCTTTTTCCAGGCTATCTGCCCCTTTGATTCCCACAGCAACAACCCTGTAAGGTAGGAAGGACTGAAATCGTGGCTGCTTCAAGTCACCCAGTGAGTTTTTATGGCTGAACATGGCCAGCTCTTTTTCAAGCCAGACCAGTAGCTCTGTGTGCTTGATTCCTTTTCAGATGCAACATATTTCACTGGAAAAGCTATCTGCTGCCTATGTGTGGCAGAGAGTCCCCTGTGGGAGCCTGCCTTGATCCTGTTCCACTTTAAGGGTGATGTGCTCCCATGCTGTGGATTGAACCACAAGTATTTCTTGTACAACTGATTGTAGTTTTGACACAAGGCAGCTAATGTACTCTCTGCTTGAACTCCCCTGTTTTCAGATTCTTGGAGTTGAGATTCGTAGCCAGTCACGAATCAGAGGGTAAATCAGAGTTTGGGAGGCGTCCTGGATATCAGCTGAAGAGGAGCAACAGGGGGAGTCCCTTCTGAGAGGAAACTGAGCCCTTGGAAGCTGAGGCTGCCCACTGCTATCTTTTCGAAGGGGTGCAAAAAACAGCTTCCAAGTCAGGATTCCAAGAGGCCCCCTAAAAAAAACAAACCCCAATTTCATCTTTCTCATCTTAGCATTTTACTGCCCTCTACTGGTGAGAATTGCAACTCCCCAGCATATAAAAGTAACGTCTCCTTTGAACTGAGCTTGACTCCTGTGAATTAACATATCCCGCGTTGTTTTCTTGGCAACCACACAAAAGTGGTTGGCTAGTGTTTTCATCCAGGGTTTGTTTTGACTTCCCAGTCTAGACTATAGTTTTGGGATTACCGGGCAGTCTCCCCCATCTGAGACTAACCAGGTTCTTAGTTAATGCCTGAAACCAGGTATTGGTCAATCAGTTTGGTCAGCCAGGTGCTTCCCTGTAACTTGATTCAGTTGTATTCCTCAAGACAGAAGGAGAGGATGAGATTTTTCTGTCACTTAATTTTTATAGATTTTAACTCAGGACGGTATGAAATTTAAATGGAGGGAGGAGAAGAGCTAGTACCTTGAACCTCATGTTGCAAAGCTTGCTACTGGGATGTGATCTGTTTTAAGTGGTATATGCAGGAGGCTGGAGCAGAATTTTGTTTTCTCACAGCATCTGATATCAGAATGATTTTTCTCCATTCTTTTTTCTGTTGAAGTCCATGGTTCAATCAGTTCTTGGGATTATATTTTATCTGAGTAATTTTATTTGCTTGAATGACAAATATTTCGCTACAGAACCAGACTTGCCTGGAGCAACTGATCCCCATTGCCTATCTTGCTACCTGCTCTCTACCCAAGGGAAGTAGACAAATATGACTATAGTACTGAATCATGGGGGGGGGGAGAGCTAATTTTACAAAATGTCCCTTTTTTCCCTTTCTTCTAAGAGCTGTTCTTTGGCCAAAATGCCACTATTTCATAGAGCATAACAAATCGTCCTTTATTTCAGAACATTAAAAAAACCCAAAAAGAACTAGTTGGATTGGACAGAAAAATTCCAACCCTATTTCTAGTAGCTGCCAGCCAGATGGTAGTGGAAAATTTAAAAATCTAAAAACAGACATTAAAAACAATCAGCCTCTCTTCCAGCCCTGCCTTTCCTAATGAGGTGTGGTGGTATATTGCCACTGACCAAGGAGGCTTTGTTTATCTGTCAGGGCTCAGAGCATCAAGATAGACAGCCCCTCCATGCCTTCGCCTCCACCTCTTTTTAAAGCTGCCCAATTGAATGGTCATTCGTTTTGTCAGGATTGGTTTTTGTAAGTTAAAATGTGGCATTTTAATGAAAAACCTGCTGCCCTGAGTTAAGCCAGTGTTCCATCTAATCAATTGGGTTTCATACAAATGAAGAGAGCCTGCTTGATGCAATGTTTAAGACTCCAGCCTAGAAACCAGGAGACTATAAGTTCCAGTGCTACCTTAAGCATGAAAGCCAGCTGGGTTATTTGGGGCCAGCCATACTCCCTCAGCTCAGCTCTCCTCACAGGGCGGTTGTTGTGGGAGGAGGAACGAAGGAGTATTGGGTATATCTGCTGCCTTGAGCTACTTATAAAGTAATAAAGGTGGGGTAAGAAATATATAATAAATAAGTAAATAAAAATGCCCAAATCGGGGAACCGTCAGCTAAGCATATTTCTGGTAGTTTATTCTGAATCTCTCTTGTGGGGGTGGAATCCAAAATTTAGGGCAGACTTGGTAGCCTGTCTTTGCTCCTTGCAGCAGTATGGCTTGGATTTCTTGCTACCTGCTTCCCTAAAATGGGGTGTGTGTTTGTGTGTGTGTGTTTGTGTGTGTGTGTGTGTGTGTGTGTGTGTGTGTGTGTATAGATGGATGAATGGATGGATGGATGGATAGATATAGAGATATAGAGATAGAGATAGAGATAGATAGGTAGGTAGGTAGGTAGGTAGGTAGGTAGGTAGATAGATAGATAGATAGATAGATAGATAGATAGATAGATAGATAGATAGATAGATAGATAGATAGATAGATAGATAGATAGATAGATAGATGATTGATAGATAGATAGATAGATAGATGATAGATAGATAGATAGATAGATAGATAGATAGATGATAGATAGATAGATAGATAGATAGATAGATAGATAGATAGATAGATAAACAGAAGATATAGATATATAAATAGATATACAGTAGATAGATGATAGATAGATAGATAGATAGATAGATAGATAGATGATAGATAGATAGATAGATAGATAGATAGATAGATAGATAGATAGATAGATAGATGATAGATAGATAGATAGATGATAGATAGATAGATAGATAGATAGATAGATAGATAGATAGATAGATAGAGATATAAACATAGACATAGATAGCTATAGCTATAGCTATATAGCTATATAGGCAGCTATCTATAGATATAGATGTTCTTTTCCACAACTGTAATTTGGGAAAAAGAGAAGAAAAAGGGATGGCATGGACAGCTTGCATGTAAGTATTTGTAGCAGTCCGACCCATGGCACTGATCTAATGTGGTTCGCTATGTGCAAAGTATGCCATCTGTTAATACATCAGGGCTTTTAAAACTCTCATAGATAATAACTGTATATGTGTTGGCTGTGGGTGGTGGTATAGAAGTCTTACAGTTTCCTATTCTTGGTTCTCATAACAGAAGGAGCCTTGCACAAAGCCAAGAATGAGACATCTGAGGGGCCTCAAAATTGATACTCCTGCACTTCCACCCCACAAGATTAGTGACAAACTGTTCTCCTTTTCCTATTGTTCCACTACGGGGGGGGGGGGGATCTGGATTGTTGCATACCGTTTTGCAGATTTATGGAAAATAAGCAACCTATGCATAACCCTGGTAGATTTACTTATCCCAAGAATCAAATGTACTGGTTTCTTGATGCAGAATACCATGTTTCCCTGAAAACAAGACAGGGTCTTATTTTCTTTTGACTCCCAAAATAAGCGCTTGGCCTTATTTTGGGGGAGGTCTTATTATTTTTGAGGGGCAGGAGGTGGCGAGCATGATCACCTCATGGTCGCCGCTGCATTGCAATATTTTCAGGGAGGGCTTATTTTCAAGGGAGGGCTTATTTTAGCGCATGCGCTCAAATGCCCAATTGGGCTTATTATCCGGGGAGGTTTTATTTTCAGGGAAACAGGGTATATTTTTGATTTATTCTTTAATTTTGCCAACCGAGCAATGTTTGGGGTTGGCCATATGTTTCTCTGAAAGTTATGGAATTTTTCATATCCGAAAACTCTGCTGGCCAGATACTAATTGCTTTAAGTGCCAAGAAGCTAATTGGCTACTAGTTGACATTAGTCCCACAGCACCAGCCAGGTTTTCTCAGTCTGGGGCCAAATAGAGCAAGATGACGCCTTCCAGACTTCACCAGACAGAGTTTAAATGCTCCTTGAAATCATTAGATAGAAATGTCAATCAAGTAATACCAGTGAATCCATCCTATACAATTGACAGTTACAGAGCTCCATGGAATGGTGGCATTCTGCCCATCTCTGGACAGCCGGGGAAGGCCTTCAGTCTGCCCCCTATGCCCAGCAGCCTGTTTATTTCCTTCAGAAATCTTAAATGCCTAATACTTTATTTAGAGCCTTTATTGATTCCTTTTGCAAATAGAAAGCAGTTTAGACATGCAGAAATCAACATATCAAAGACACAATCAAAAGCGCCCCCTTCGTCATATAAACATGATCTGTATGGGAGTTCCTAAAAATGTTCTATGTTTTTGTGTATTATTCTGTGTTATCAAAAGGAGCCAGTAAAAGAGAATATATGTAGCTCATGGTTGAACTACGGAGTGCTTGGTGTAGTCTTGAGTTTGTTTGTTTGTTTGTTTGTTTGTTTACAGACCTTTCATTACCTGACTAGCTAACATCATCAGTGCTAGTAAGTTTGTGGTTGGCACCCTTTTTATATGCAGCAGCTTGCCCTGCCAGTGTGGTACGGTTTTCTAAGAAGGGACGCTAAACTTCAGGCCATAACCAGGAAATCACCATTACACATTTGTGAGAGATTTAGGGACCGACATTATTTCAGATTTCACCATCATATTTTGTAATTCTAATTGATTCTAATAGCCTGTTTTGCTGAACAGGTGCAGACAAACTGGGCAACCTCCAAATTTTGCATTTGCAACCTGCATTGATTTGGCATATGCATATATACAGCATTGGGTGGCTTATACTCAAAAACTATTATAGAACAATAGAAGGCCCTGAACTGTCTTCTCGACCACTAGAAAGCTTCTTCAGGGTCTTCGTTGAACCTTTGCGCTCTGTGTTGGAGATAGCTGGTAGACTCATAGGGAAGAAACCATCACTGTACCATTCTTGTATGTGGTCTTTCTTGTTTTGGACCTACGCAATCTTGTTAAGTATAATATATATTATTTTAATTGGAAGCTGCTCAGAGTCCCATTGTAGAGTGAGATGGGCAGCATATAAATTTAATAAATAAACAAACCGCAAAGTCCAAATTGTTGTGGCTGGGGGTTGAGTTCGGAGAGCTTAAAAGAAGGAACTAAGTGCCTTGAGCCTTGCAAAAGACACCCATTAACACCTCCACCCGATGTTTTGCTGTATGCCTTCCCACTACCTCCAGTGGGTGGATTAAGGCTCACTGGTGCCTAAGCATTGACAAATCTTGGTGCCCCCCCCTCCTTTGTACGTACTGTATAAATCTTCATTGATTTTTTTTTCTTTCTCAACTGTGTGGTGGCCCCTTTGGGCCTGGTGCCCTAAGCATGTGCTTAGTCTGCATAATGGTTAATACACAACCGGCCACCACCACATCTCATCTTGACTTCTGCCATGTATGGAACGTGATGTTTGACACTGTTTAGCGCAGGCTTGAAGCCAGCTGAGCCTCCACCTCTCTGCTCTAATAAAAGACGTTGTTCTCTTTTGGCTTGGGATATTCACGCTTCCTTCTCGGGGGCTCATTCAGAGCTCGTGCTATCATTGGCAAAGGATGATCCTCCAAGCAGGCTAATGAAGAAGCAGGCTGGGTTGAAACATTAAAGCTGGCACATCCTGTGCCCCGGAGGAGGTGGAAAGTATTGAAACCACTTCTTCAATTCCCCAAAGAGACATGACTTGACTGCTGTTAATGAACCAGACACGATGTATATTGGTATTAAACATCCACAGGCTGTGAATAAATGCATAAGCACAAGTGTGTGCAAGGCTATGCCTAAACATTTTGACTGTCTCTTTCCAGAATGTAAACTCTGTACACTGACACCCCTCACTGTTTCACATGCACTCCCTTCTTTATGACAAGAGTTGTCATAAAATCAAGGGAACAGCCGATATCTGGTGGTGGTTGTTTTTTTTTTTTTTTTTGTAGTGTGTAGCTGTCGCGCAGGAGAACAACATCTTGGTTGCTAATGTAAAATGTGTTATGCCTTTGGAGAGTGGAAAAGCTGCCTCAGTGGAAAGTGGCTGTTTCTTTTCCTTTTTTTAGGAGTAATTATATAATCTGGAAATGCCTGGTTAGTCTTGCAAGGAGTGAAGAACAGTTGCTTATCTTCAGAGAAGAGTCTCAATGTTAGGTTTTAATTACACTGTGCTTTTACTGCTGGAACGGAGAAGTCCCAGGTGTATCTCCAGCATCCATCTGACCATCCCACCTGCCTTACAGATGCTTTGCATCTGAGGTTCAGATGCTTTCTCCGTGAATTGAACCAACCCAACCGATAGGGAGACCCAAACACAACCCCTATGACTATGCTCTGGATTTCTCCCCACTCAGGTACGAGATTCCGGACACCCAAATGGCTGATGAGAAACAACTGGAGATCCTGCAGGAGAAGGCAAATTTCCGCAACTTCAAGCCCAAACCTTTTAACATGCGGGAGTTCTCGGACCGAGCTGGCCATGATATCCAGGAAATGCTGCTCTCCTGCTTGTTCCGTGGGGAGCCGTGTGGCCCCGCTGACTTTAAAGTGGTGAGTGCCTGGCTTCTTATCTCTCTGAAGATGGTGAGGTAGGGAATAAATGTTATATTTGGGTCATGTTGGGTATCCATGGAGAGAAGAACCTATGTTGTGCATGGTGTTGGCATCATTGTGGAGAAAAGAGGAGGCAGTCTGCCATATTGACTTGTTGTGACAATGCAGATAGGCTTATTTCTTTATTATTGCTTACATAAATGTATAGACTGCTACAGCACACTGACTTGAAGTGTTTCACAAGAACAGGCAGAATTTAAAAAACCATAGCGCTTTTTTTAAAAAGCAAACCAACCAACCTCAGCCCATATTATATAAAAGCTGTGATCAGACAGAATAAAATGGAACAAAAAAAAATCAGACAGAAAGTAGAAGATCAAAACAAATCAACCCAACCTAGTGCCCAAATGCCTCTTGAAAAAAAGGCTCTCTTAATAGTCCACTGAAAACCCCAACAATTTAGATATGAAATGGACCTCAAGGGATAAGCACAATTTGGGGCTATTCCCAAAAAAGGCCCGTTGCTTGCTTTTGGGATGGAGATCCTATGCATCCTCTTTTGAGAAGACCTCACAAGATGGGCATTTTACAGAGGAAATGGACCCCAAGGTAAGCAGGAGCTGTGCCTTTTAAAAGAGCTTTATAGATTTATAATAGCTATTTGAATTTTGACCCAGAAACCTACTGGCAACTAGTGCTGTGACAATTGCACAGGTGTTGTGCTGTAGAAATAACACCCCTCCAGCAACAGCAGGACTGTTACAATCTGAATCATGTTCAAAAGCAACCCCATGTACTGAGCATTACAGCAGTCTGATTGCAAGGCAACAAAAGCATGAGTCACTGTCATAAGGACTTCCTCGTTGAAAAAGGATCGCAAGTTGTGCAAAAGTTCCCATAGTCATGATCTCCCTCTACTGTTCAAGCAGGAGTCGTGAGCACCTTAACTTGCAGATCTGGTCTTTTAAGGAGAGTGTGGTCCTTTTAGACCTGATCTAAGAACTGGGGGAAAGACTGATTATTTACAAACAGCACTTCCACCTTATCCTCTGCCACACTGAGTCCTTTGGGAGAAGGGCGGCATATAAATCCAATAAACAACAACAACAACAACAACAACAACAACAAACAATTCTGATTCAGTTTGATTTTGTTGTTGTTGTTGTTCCAACTTTTAGGAACAAACCAAGAACTTCCACTCTTATCTCTACCTTGCCTGTGATAGTGATATATAATTGAATATAATCAGCACATAGAGGATAGCTCACTCCAACTGATGGATTTATATAGACATTAAAGAGCATCAGAGAGAGAGGTGAACTCTATGGCAGCCACACATTATAATATGTACAATGGAACCATAGATTCATAGGACTGGAAGGGACCTTGGAGGTCTTCTAGTCCAACTCCCTGCTCAAGGCAGGAGTCTTATACCATCCCAGCCAAATGGTTCTCTGGTCTATTTTTGAAAACCTCCACTAATGGAGACCCAAAGCCTCAGGAGACAAGCTAGTCCATTGATTAATTGTTCTCACTGTTGGAAATGTTTTCCTTAATTCTAGGTTGTATCTCCCTTTGACAAGTTTCCATCCATTCTTGTCCTGGGATCTAGCTAATTCATTTTATCTAGGCTGTGTGACAAATGAAACCACACTAACTTCTTCAGATATCTTCCCCCTAAGGAGAAGATAAGAAAATGGACAAAAGTAGTCGAAAATTGCTGTTGGAGAAATCCTCTGCTAGGAGGAGCACACCACTGCCTCTATCAAGGCAAATAGTTGTACCCGTTCCACTAAAGGGGCATTTTTCCTTTCCAAAATGAAGTTTCTGGGTTCAATGCTCAGTGATGGGTCTTAAGCTACCCCGTCCACTTCCTTAGACTGTGAATTCAAAAGAATCCAGGATGATTTCTCAGGATGTAACCTCACTAATCTTGCTGTACTGAAATCAAATGACATCCAATATAAAGTGAATATGAGCGATGTTATTAACAAGGACTTAAAAGCATATCACAACAGCCTGCAAGTAAAAACTTCTCACCTGATCCTCCGCAGAAGACTGTGGATGAGCTTGTATAAGACACTGGACAAGAATCTGTTCTTAACACCTCCATGTTTAGTTGCATTCACTCTTCATTTCCACAATATTGGTCTAGACATCTCTTCTGGCCCTTCAGCGTCTGGAGATCTTTGATTATCCAAGAAGCAGGATCAGTGACTATAGAGACGCCACATGGGAGCAGTCTTGTCCAACACCTTTCCTGTCTCTGAGTTCCAGAGTTCAAGAAAGTATGTGACAGAACTTTCTGCCTGGTCCCTGGGAAAAAATCTCCCAAGCATCTTTAGAAACCCCATAGGGTCCATCAGGCCACCTTAATTTGTTCCGCGGAGATAGAACATAATCCACATATCGACCATATAATAACTTGAAAAGATTATCTTGTCTCCCAACATGCAAACATGTCTCATCTGCTCTAAGGTCAACACCAGAACTAGCATGTGACTGCCTGTATATGACAGCCTAGAAGTCATCTGGGACAAACTCATAGTTACCATGGAGGACATGCCATTCTAGCCCTGTCTAATTCCCACACTCAGGGCATAGACTGAAACCCCCCCCCCCTTTTTAATGGCTTTGGGACTCCAACACCAAACTGGCCATGAGATCGAATTGTTCAGGCAGGGTTGCTGGTGAGTAGCAGAATGGTCAGTACGCACCAGCAGCCATAGTTCGACTCTGTGGCCCAATTTCAACTTTCAGGCATTCATACCTAGTCACAATTAAGGTGTCACAAAACATTCCCCCCCCCCCGACCTTGAAGTTGGGGCTGCTGAGCCAAACAGAGAAGGGTAAATCATGCCATGGTGATATCCATATCTATGTCCAACTGTGCTTCCTTTCAATGATGCATGGCACATTCATCTACCACCATGTTTTGGATTATTGTGGTCTTTCCACATAGAAACATGACATCCAACAGCAATAGCCTGAGTCCACCTTCCAGACCCGGAAAGGAGGCAGATAGTTTGGAAGCAGGCACGTTCAACAAAATGAGTCTCCTTTCTTCTGGAAAGGCCAGGCCATTGCATCCAGCCATACCCCCACCAACAACCCATCACTGTAGCAATTTGTTGCTCAACATCAGCATCTTCTGAGATTTCACAGGTCTCTCCCAAGCTGCCCCAAACTGTTTTCATATCCTACACTAATCTACTCCCATACTACATAACTCAGTGGGGCAACAGTCTGAAACATCACTCATACTATCCTGTTTAGAATCTTAATAAATGCAGGATGGGTTCCCTAATGCCCTCCTTAATGTTTGCTTCCAATTTTGTTCCATTGTGGGTTCACTGGAGGGTGACAGCAGGACCATGCAGGATAACCACCTTAATTCCTTGCCTTCTGTCAAAGTTGATGACACCTAGTCTAGGTTTAGTTAGCATCATTTGACATACATAGTTAAATGATGAAATAATTGCCCATCAATTTAAACAATTGGTTAAAAAAACACTGGAAAATATATACAGGAATCAAAGAGAACTATTTTGAATAACTAATATACTTTGAAAGCCAAAGGTAACATATCCAAAATATGAGTTCTTATGAAGCAGCGGTTGGAGACATTTTATACCCTAGAGATGAGTTTCCCTAAAGACATCTGAGTTGTGTGTGATGAAGAATGTTGGGAGAGGTAAGGCTTTAGACTGATCCAGTAAGACTCATATTAGGGCAACAACTGGGAACTTGGGTAGCAGGTACCTTAACACTTAGAGTGTTTTTGCATCCAGTAAACAGTGTGCCTATGATATATGCTAATGCCTGTGTGTCTCTATTAAATGGGATTAATTCAAGGTCCAAACTTATTGATTAGAAGACTATGTAAATCTAGCATGTTATTATCTCTGATGGGTGGAGATTGCAACTCCATGTTGTTGTTGCCCTTCCCCTTCCTCTTCCCCCCTCCTCCTCCTCATTCCCATATGTTTGCAAAGTGTGCTTTGTTTTGCACTGGGCTCAGCTAGTTCTTCCAGCAAAGCTATCAGTGCATGTCGCAACAAGAGGCTTTGTTTATCAGTTGGTTTGTTGCAAAGCCGGAGGTTGAATTGAGATTGAGAGGGAATCACTGGCCTAAGATTGCCCAGCTGGCTTCCACACTTAAGGGAGGACCAGACCCCGAATTTCCTTGCTCCTAGTCGAGCATCTTCTTAACCACTATACCGTGATGTCTCCATTGTATAAAGAATTATAAAGATGCATGGATGATGCAGAGCAGGGTTAACAAACAGCTACTGAGGAAATAATTTACCGTTCTGTATCCTCAAAGGCAAATTTTTAAAAAACTGTTGGAAACCTGAATTTTGCCTAGGTATATGGCAATGAATGCTATGGCAACTGTGTGGACACAGTAAGGCATTGTGGTCCAAGCTGAACCATGCATGTCTTTGGAAAGATGCTTTGTTTGAGGGCGGGAGGGGGGGATGTACAGCATTAAATAAACAGGCAGGAAAACTGTTATGGGGAAAAGTGGCTGTTTTCCAGATTCTACAATTGCCTCTTTGAAAAGAAGTCTCTTGTAGTAATAGGTAGATACAGGTATTTATTTATTTATTAGTTTGTTTGTTTGTTTTGTTTTGTTGAGTGTGTATAGGATAACAGATATAAGAATATACAAGATTATGAATACATGAAATGGATACAAATAAATGGTGTGGTTAGGGCAGGGACAGTAGGCACATTGGTGCGCTTATGCATGCTCCCTTACACTCTTAGGAATGGGGTGAGGTCAACAGTAGACAGTCTAAGGTTAAAGTTTTGGGGGTTTGGGGAAGAAACCTCTGAGTCAGGTAATGGATTCCAGGCATTGACCCCTCTGTTGCTGAAGTCGTATTTTCTGCAATCGAGTTTGATACGGTTTACCTTAAGTTTTGTATAAGTATTGATATGGAGTGGAGGATATAAGATATGTTTATTAGCACCACTGAGTTGTTTTGGTGCCTATTGCTCTTGGCTGAACTTAGAGCTTCAAAGACTGCTGCAAGGCAGAGGATTCCACCTTACTATGATTGGTTCTGGATATCATGGGAAAAATAAACCAGCTTGATATGTGTTACATACAGGTATTTATTTATTAGTTTTATTTGTTTTGTCAAGCGTGTATAGGGTAATTGATATAAGTATATACAAGATTATGAATACATGAAATGGATACGAATAAATTGGGTTGTTAGGATGGGGAGAGTAGGCATGTTGTTGTGCTTATGCACACCCCTTTATGGATCTTTTAGGAATGGGGTGAGGTCAACAGTGGATAGTTTAAGGTTGAAGCTGTGAGGGTTAGAGGATGTAGCAACAGAGTCAGGTAGAGCATTTCAGGCATTGACAATTCTGTTGCTGAAGTCGTATTTTCTGCAATCGAGTTTGGTATGGTTTACCTTACGTTTTGTATAAGTATTGATATGGAGTGGAGGATATAAGATATGTTTATTAACACCGCTGAATTGTTTTGATGCCTATTGCTTTTGGCTGAACTTAGAACTTCAAGACTGCTGCAGAACAGAGGGTTCCTCCTTGCTATGATTGGCTCTGGATATCATGGGGAAAAAATAAACCAGCTTGATATGTGTTTGCTTTTGCATTGGGCTACTATTGCTGGTTTGTCTCTACATTTCTCTTACCATTGCTGAAGTGGTCTAGCTGTTTAAGCCTCTCATTTCTAAAGAGCAAATCACAGCCAAAAATAAAAAAATAAAATAAAAGTGAGGCTCTCCAGTAATGGCTCACGCTCCATTGTGAGGGAGCATGAAAAAGAAATAAAACGAAAGGGAGAATGCCAGGTTAGGAAGCAGATCTGCGGGGATCCACAGAGGTTTTGCCATCCACAGATTGTGTGCAAATGAGAAACGCAATTCCCCGGTGTGATCAGTCAGCTCACAAAGGAGCAAATGATCCATACAAGTTCAGGTATTTGATCCAAACAAATTGGTTGAAAAGAAGGCTTCCATGAGGGATATGGAGATGTGACATTTAATGGAACAACAGTGTATTGCCGGTACTGCATTAATTACAGGGACTGAGTAGATTTATCTATTTTTGTTTGATTTACCAGAATATTCAGTATTACAGGATTTGCTGCAGGCTATCCATGTTTTGCCCCCCATCAAATGGGAACCCTAAATAGCCAGTATTGGTATGCACTATCCCACACATGTTACATGGGATTATAGCACGGGAGAGTTGATTCCTAAAGGACGTTTGTTCCTAAGAAGCAATTTAACAGAGCCAAACTAACCTCGGGAAGACAAAAGAGCAAAAAAGGAGAGGCAAGGCTGACATGCAAAGAACGTCTCCAGACATCACTACGTACAAGTAAAGCTTGATTATGCGATTGGGAATAAGGACAAAGGACCAAACACTTGTCAACAAATTTTCCAGTGTGTAATTGATTTTCATTTCATGGATTGTTGGTTGCAGGTGCGTTATGGCTCAGGAGCATGGCATATAGGGAGGAGCATGGCAGGTGGGGAGGCTGGCATTAATCCACCGCCTTAGCCTCCTTCATCCGTTCTATGTTCCATATTTGCAATACTGCAAGGAGAAAGGTTTCCTAAAGTTGTAAGTAACCCATATAACCCACAAAGGTGCTTTTTTCAGGAGGCAACTGGGCTTTGTTTTTTTTTCTTTTGAAGATGTTTCACTTCTCATCCAAGAAGCATATTCAGCTCAAACTAGATGGTGGGGAATGGAAGGATTTATATTCCTTGCAGAGAGTTGGTCACTTGCATCCTTTTAGAGCAGGGGTGTCAAACTCGATTTCATTGAGGGCCGCATCAGCATTGTGTTTGACCTCGGGAGGCGGGGTGGGGGTGGCCAGCTATACATTACTCATGTCAGGGTTGCCTGTGGTGGCCCGAAAGCTGTGCCAGCAAAAAATGGGCTGTTTCCAGGGTGGCCCTGTGGGTCAGTTCTAAGCACCCTGCAGGCCGGATCCTGCCTTGAGTTTGACACCCCTGTTTTAGAGGGTCTTTGAAACATTTGGAGGTTTATCTGTGTCCTCAGGGTCACCTGAGTAGTGCTCCTGGTTTCTGTATTCTGCAGTATTTTTCCTCTGGAAATCCATTCTTATTCCCACACCATCAGTGGTGGGTTTCAAAAAATTTTAGAACCTCTTCTGTAGGTGTGGCCTGCTTTGTGGGAGTGACTTGCTGGCCATGAGACCGGGTGGGAGAGGCTTGCCGGCCATGTGACTGGGGGGCGTGGCCAATTTGTAAAATGTGGTGAAACTCACTTAACAACGCTCTTGCTTAGCAACCAAAATGTTGGTTCAGAAACTCTGGCATTTGAAGCACGCAAATCTTAAAGATGTCAAGTTACAAGACCCTTGCACCACTAACCCTTTAGAAAAAACAACCCGGGGGTATTCAAACTTGACAGCTTTAAGACTTGTGGACTTAAAACTCCCAGAATTCCTCCTCTCGCTCTTCATCTTGATGATGTGCAGACGGGCGGGGGGAGGGAGCTGGAACCGGTTCTAAACGGCACTGTAGATTTGTGGAACCTCTTCTATAGAAAAGATTAGAACTGGCAGGAACCCACCCCTGCCACACCATTCAAAGGGTGTTCATCCCAAATTGTATAGCTAAAAGTCTGTATAAAGTAACCATAACCTGGGTGACAGAGAGTCTCTGTCATCCAAGCTATGGTTGTCCCAAAGGTGCTTTTTCCAGTTGCCTCCTGAAATAGCACTTTTGGGGCAACCATGACCTGGATGACTGAGAATCTCTACAGACTTTCAGGACTACCAAAATTCCCCACCCCACACATCATGACCTCACGATATGGTTCCAGTCTATTTTGCCCCCAGGCACAGACCCACGGATGTAACCTACTCTTTGTTTGTTCAACATTATTTGACATACCTACTTAAATTTTGCATTAATTGCCTACCCATTCCAATGATTTGTTATGTACACCAAAAAGATCCCTCTGCTCAGGGGCAAACAATGTAAAAACGAAGTCAATGTGAAATGAAACGGGTGGCAAATGAACTTAATAAATAAAAATACTGCATTTACATTGGCTGTAAGACATGCCAAGCCTATGCCACGTAGGTCATAGTTGACACACCTTGCCGTTCTTGGTGACACGCCAAGCCCCTGGATCCTCTGGAAGTCACGTGAGAGGGCCCTGCACTCTCACATGGCCTCTTGGGGCCTCCAAAAACCCTGCTAGCATTCTCATTCAATTTCCAGAAATTTCAGAGGCCCCAGGAGAGCAAGGCCCTCTCGCAAGGCCTCTGGAGCCTCTGAACTGCAGATGAGAACACGGAGAATTTTCCAGCTCTTTTCGATCACTGCAAGACCGTGTAAGGGCATTCTCTGAAGTTTCCAGGCCTTGTGGGAGCTGGAGTTGGCTCAGATAGACATTTTGAAAACAATATTTGCAATTATGTATTTATCAATGAAGTAATACATTTAAATAATTTAACTTATGACTCTTTGTTAGGGATTGTTACTCTTTCATCTGAGCATCCGTAGGGTAGTGATGGCTAACCTTTTGGGCTTGGCGTGTGAAAAATTCAGAAAATGCCTACCTTGACTCTGCTGGCATCTCTCTCTCTCTCTCTCTCTCTCTCTCTCTCTCTCTCTCTCTCTCTCTCTCTCTCTCTCTCTCTCTCTCACTCTCACTCTCACTCTCACTCTCACTCTCACTCTCTCTCTCTCTCTCTCTCTCTCTCTCTCACACACACACACACACACACACAGATGCCAGCAGTCAAGGGAGGCATTTTCTGAATTTTTCACATGCCAAGCCCAAAAGGTTAGCCATCACTGCGCTAAGGGTACAACCAAAGCCCATAAGGAAACTCTGGCATTTGTGAAGGAAAGGCACAGTGTGTATTAAGGAGCAAAATAAAGCAAAATAAGGTGGAGCATATAAAAGAGCACTAGAGCTTGATTCAGCTGAGGTTGGTGCAATTGGGAGGCCTCCAGCTGGACAGTGGCTCAGCGAAAGAAGTAATAAATAATTTTGATAGGGGAGGTTTAAAGAGAGCTGAGAGGACAGAAGGGTGACTGAAAAAGGCCAGAGGGGAAAGGTTACAATAATGAAAGCCGAGAGATAATCAAACATATAAGTTTTAGGGCAAGGGGTTAGCAGAAAGATGTCTGATCTCACCTTATGACTGGTGGGCATCCTGCTCTGCTTGCTTTATAGCTTCTGAGATTTTGATCAGGAGTTACAAAAAAGCAGTCGCCTTCTCTTCCACTCCTTAAAAACTACAAATTTGTTTCTTTAAAAAAAAGAAAAGAAAAAAGAAGGCCTGTTATCCTCCAGACGCTTAATGGACCCATTGCTAATGTTCGTAACAGTGTGTGGTGCCACTGAAGGACTGTCGGTAGCTCTATGAACCTCTTCAGAGGTAATTTATAGTCATTCTCAGAGTCCTTGTGATATGTTCTGCCACATAGAAAGGTAGGATTTCTGTGAATTTGAATCAAGAGCACCCCGATTTGTAGAAATCCCTTTTGAGGGAGGTGAGCCTGACTCCTTTGTTATGTATGGCTTGGGTAAAGAATGGTTTAATCTGCTGTGTTTTTACACTTGCGCACTATATCATTATTTCATTGTAATAGCAGAGATATTTTCACATTTTATTGTGTGATATGATTTCTGCTCCGATATTACAGGTTTTTATTATGTTGTTTATGTTGTTTATATTGTGCATCGCTCTGAGAATTTGGTTGGAGGAAGAGTACAGTTTATCAATTTAAGAGAGATATAAAAGTATAAATAAAATTAGAGAAATATGGGAACACAAAAAATCTTGTCATATGTTTCCCTAGATACTACCGTCCTTGAAAATTTAGAAGCCGGGATTTAGAGAGAATAGTGGAAGTGAAATAAAGATTTTCAGCACTGGGGAAGTACACAGAACTTCTCAAGAAGCTCACAAGTTGAACCCCTATACTTTCAAGATCTTATTCTTTAGATCACTCCTGCAGTATAGCTGCTGCCATCTCCTTCGTCTGTATTTCGAAATTCTCATGTGCAAAGCAGAGAGGAACTGCAACCCCCCAATTTTGTTCAAATATCCCAATGCTTGTCAGATATTCTAACCTAGGCTTCTCAAGAGCATGAAGCAAAACTCCTTGTCCCAACAAAAGCCTCTTTTATTAATTTACTGCGAATTCTGCTCATTCACATCCAGCAAAGTCTTTCAAGGGAGGATTTACAGTCACAGACCTTATCTGGCTTGGAGAGCTGACAGGCCAATATCTGCAAAACTTGGCAAGGAGTCTCGGAGAGTCATGAACCAATTAATTGAACTAATTGTCTCCTGCAAACTCCACTCCCCTTTCGCTCCTCTTTTATTTCCTCTGCGAGGGCCATTCATTGTCCACCTGTGGCCTTACTCCCAAGTTGACTCCTGTTCTTTAGCTGTTCCCTTCGTCTGGCAACTCTGTGCATGCGCACACTAGGAATAAGCTCCAGCTGTTCTTCTGCCTCACTAATGTCTGACCCTGAAGACAGCTGATAATTGGCATACGGCTCTGGCCCCCTCTCTGCCTACAACACAGGGCCCTCATCAGAGCCTCCCCCAGACTCCAGGACTGGCCAATGTTCCTACTCACTGTCCGAATCTGTTGCCAGTTCCACTGGCCACTGGTGGGCCACAACATCAGGGCTGGCCACAGCTGATGGAAACTGCACCCTTGTAACTACTGGATGGGCACAGGTTGCCTAGTGTAGTCTGACTATAAACTATCCTTCTTTTGAAACCTTGGAAACATATCCCATATATTTTCACATAATGATCATCTACCCGTAGTGCATTCAGCATTGAAGAGTCTTTATTATCTTAGTTAGGAAGCAATCTCAGGTTTGTTCTGTAGGAGCACTAGAGTTGTAGATTCCCTCCCTAGGGAAGTTTGATTGAGTGCTCCCTATTTAAGTTTATGGCAAATGGTTAACTTAAAAAAAAAAGCTAGGTGTATTAATTATGGTATTTTATTTTGGTTTTAATCAGTTATACCAGCAGTCACGGTGGTGCAGCGGTTAGAGTGCAGTACTGCAGGCTACTTCTGCTGATCACCGGCTGCCAGCAGTTCGGCAGATCGAATCTCACCAGGCTCAAGGTTGACTCAGCCTTCCATCCTTCCGAGTTGGGTAAAATGAGGACCCAGATTGTTGGGGACAAGAGGCTGACTCTAAACTGCTCAGAGAGGGCTGTAAAGCACTGCGAAGCAGTATATAAGTCTAAGTGCCAAGTCCTCAACCTTTCTGGCTCGTGGATCAGCAGTGGAGGTGATGGCAAGGGGGGGAGAGGGGATGGTTGTGTGCACACGCCAGTGGTGAAATTCAATTTTTTTTACTATTGGTTCTGTGGGTGTGGTTTGGTGAGTGTAGCAGGGGAAGGGTACTGCAAAATCCCCATTCCCTCCCCACTGTGGGGCCAGCCAGAGGTGGCTTTTTCCGGTTCTCCAAACTACTCAAAATTTCCGCTACCGGTTCTCCAGAACCTGTCAGAACCTGCTGAATTTCACCCCTGGCACATGCCCACCGTTTGCACAAATGGAACTTTGCACACTCACACGCTCACCTTTACTTGCATGGTCCGGTTCCCAATGACCATGAGCTGGTACTGGTCTACGGACTGTAGATTACGGACCCCTGAGTTATACTATATATTCACTTGGTGCATTTTTAGGACCAAAAACTGGCCTATTTACATTTATATAAATGATTTTTTAAAAAAATAATAATACTAAGAAATCTTAATTACCAGGTTTGTTGCTAAGCCGAGAATAAAGAAGGCCATTGCTTGAATCAGAGGTGAAGTTTATTCTGAGAATGCAATATACAAACATCAGCAGTTGGGGGTGGCAGCAGTTTAAGTCTCTCTCAACAGCCCTTATATAGGGAAGTCTTGCCTTTTTCTGTTCTTCAAAAGCATGCAAAAACATCTCCTCCAGGAATTGTAAGAAAATGCACTTAGCCGGCATTCCAAGAAGTGGCACCTTTGCATTTACGGTAGGCATCCTAGTGAGCCATGGTTTCTGCTTGCTTTATATTTGTTGATTGGAAACAATAATCACTTTGGGGAGGAGGGGCGGGTGGGTGAGCCCTCCATTTGATCCAAGAGATCACAAGCTAAGTTTTACAGAGGAAAGAATGCTCACCCGAAGACAGTTTCAGAAAAGGGAGAAGGCTACTCAATTACATTGGTGTCTTCCGTTGCATTTTGATCTTCATTCTAGAGCCTATTCTAATTTGTGATTTCGAATCTTTTGCCTTGATTTCAGCAGGAGGAATGTGTGGCAGGAGGACTTTGATTTCTTTTCCACAGAGGAGGTTGCAGATCAGACGAGTGGGAGTGTCTAAAACGTCTTCCTTTATATGTATTTCAAATCTTTTGAGGGAGTCCTAATCTTACTGCCTGTGAGTCTCTGCAAGTATTTCAGAGCAGAGACAGCCCACAGAATAGATTCTCAAAATCCTTGCTGTTTCTCCAATTTAAGGGACTAAGTGATGTGCCTGCAGGGTAGGTAGTATTACAGCAGGATGGATTTAGAGTCATTCATTCGTTCTTAGTACAGCTCACTCCTATGGCAGCCAAGTGTGGCTTCAGCATTACTTATTGATGACACAACTCATGAGACATTAAAGTGTTTAGGTTGTCGGGTCATATGTCTGCTTTCATATGGGTAAATTCCACTGAATGTAACAGAGTTTATAACTGGGTAGACATGTCCAAAGCTGCATTGTTAGAAAAGCAAGAATTACTTTGTTTTGTGAGGACCACATCTAGTTTCCTTCCAGCCCTCTTCCCAAAGTAGAGTAAAAGGGATATTATGAGAACACAGCCTTGGGATATTTTTTTCAAGATCTGGAATAATGAAGTCATTTGATGCAGTGAAGTAATTGATCTGTCCTAATTATGGCAAGTGAAGGAAGTGATAATGAGGCTTTCAAATGTTGTTTGTGAAAGATGCACTTGTAACAAGAATTTGATATGAAGAGGGAGAGCCAGTTTGGTCTAGTGATTAAGGCTATAAACCAGGAAACTGTGAATTTTAATCCTGCCTCAAGCATGAAAACCATCTGGGTGACTTTGAGCCAATCATTTTCTCTCGGTCACAATGTCAGGCTTGGGTGAGAAGCTTGTCAGTCAATTCCTAACACAAGCAATGGACCAACACTTGGTTGATTAAAAAAAAAACACAGACCCCATACTTGTGGGGAAAATGCTAAGAGGGGGAAAAATGATAGAAAGAGAATAATCACGCAGGGTTTGAGTATTTCCTTCATTCTGATGGGTTTCTGGCTTCATGCTAGCAATTTAAAACACTTCCCTGCATGATTGTTTGCATTATTAATTAAAAGGGTACAGTAGTCTTCCAACTGGGTGAAGATCTTCCATTAAACCTTAATGGATTTTACAAGTTAAACCTCTGCAGCCATGAATAAGCATACTGTATCAAACTTCAGCGGAGCTGACTCCTGGGGATCAGGCATTGGATTGCTGATGTACGCCATTAGCTTTCCTGTGAAATTTCACCACTGATTTCTGTGTTTGTGTCTAAGATGGATTTTTTTAAGCAGAGGATTAAAACTTCTCATTTCTTGCTACATCCTCGTTCGCTGTATGCATGTAGACCCAGGAGTTGGACTAAAGGGAGAATCTGGATGTGCCGCATGCTTTTTTCATAAATAGCTCACCATCTAGCATTGGCATAGTCTGTCCATGTCCCTCCTTTGCTTAGTTATTACTCTACTGTTATCCAGATTCATTCATTGTGGGAAACTTAGAAGAACATGCCAGAGAAAACACCAAACAAAAACGGCATTGTTTCTCTTTAAAAAGAACAGATAAAAGAAAAGTCCTCCTCCATTCAGCTGTAACCATATCCAGAGCCTTCATATGAGCCAAGTAGAACATGGCATTATCCGTCCCTCCTTGTAAATGGATGAAGAATCCCCATTGCGTACCTTGAGGCTCGAATATCATACTTTAGATCTTGTTCTAAGGTTTCCCTTTCTTATTGAGAGCTGAGTAAAAACAGGCAATATCTGTTCAAGGCTGCACATATATAGCAGGCCCAGTATCATCTTAGGAGAATAGCAGGAATTCTGACATAAAGTAAAGGCTGGACAACTGAGCAGAAAAAAAAATCTAATAGTGAGCTTTCCAGAGTGAAACAGATTGTATGCTGGCAAAAAATATCAAGACCAGAGATGCTGGTGAAATTTCCAGTGAAGAGTTGTTGTTGGTTTTTTTAAAAAGAATATTTTAGCAAAGCATGTTTATCCTAAAAATGTAGAAAAGCAAATTATTGCCTTAAATATCATTTGGAAAGTTGGGGGAAAACTCTCTGCATGCACACACTAGGAACAGGCTGCAGCTGTTCTTCTGCCTCACTGATGTCTGACCCTGAAGGCAGTTTGATAACTGGCATATGGCTCTGGCCCGGCCCCCCCCTCTGCCTACACCACAGGGCCCTCATCAGAGCCTCCCACATTTTCTTTCCAGTTTTCTCCACAGATATTTATAAAATGAATGATTGCGGGGGAATCATTGGTAGGTTTTAGGACTAACAACAGATCATAAGGGTATCTTTTTCAAGTTAACTATATTATGGGGATTCTCAGATGCCCCTGACTTAAGCTTTGGGGTCTGTATTTAAGCTTTCAAAACTAATTTTAGAAAAATAGATTATCTCCAGAAATTAAGCAGCAATACTGCCAAGCTTGGCACCAACATCTAGCAACACCTAGAGTCCCTACAACTGGCAACCATCCAGAGTTGGGGGGCATAAAAAAATAATATATTATTAAATTATGGTTTCTCACATCCTAGCTGAATGCCCAGTGTCAAATGCTGCCCCAAGGCCATTGTGCCAGCTAGAGGGATGAGAAAAGGCTGCTGTTTTATACTCCCCATACAGCACTCCAGAGGACTGATTGGCTCGAATTCTTCAGGGAAAGCATTTTAACTAATGGTTGATTTAACAAAGCAATAAATAAGCAAACATTCTAAATAGCAGTTTCACAGTCGTCCTGCAGCTACTAGCCAGACCGAGCACTGGAAAAGAGAATGAAAGAGAAATCCCAAACATTTCCTGAGGACATCCTTGATCTTGAATCCATGCCTCATGGTTGCTAAACATTTCAGCATCTCCCAAGCTAAGAGAGGAGCTTGGCAGCAGAAGCAGCCAGGAGGGTAATTTCATAGTGGAACAGAATGCAAACGTACCTGGGCAACAAGCTCAGAGGTTTATCTGTGACTGCAGAAGCTGAGCGCTGAGGCTCACTCAGTTGCTTGGCTGGTTTTGGCACAGAGGGGAATAAAACTTGCCAGAAAATCCTGCTTCTTCCTTGAGCAATCTAATCTCCTTCCATCTCTCTTTTCTCTCTATCTTCTCTGCCCAGCATTCCCTTCTCTCTGTTTTCAGTGGGTTCAGTCTATCTTTCCGCATCTTTCTATCCTTAAACTCTAGCTTCATGTCTGCTTGCATCTAGCATCTTCTTCCTGCTTGTATTTCTTTACCTCACTCCTTCCCCAGAAACATGTTTTGCTGATAGCCAAAGCTCATTCCAGAAGGGAGACTCAGTTGGTGGGTGGGGGGGCTCTATTCTCCTCTGCTGTCTCTTTCTCCTGGAGCAGAGCTATAATGAGATGTCAGGCACAGAAAACCCAGCCAGAGTGAGAAAAACAAACCGAAAAAAACCATAAACAGATATCAAAATGCTTGGTGTATCAGTGGAATATAATTTCCAGTCACTCATTTTAGCTTTGCAGTCTTTCTTCTTCCTCCTCCTCACCTCACCCAGCTCTGTATGGTATGGTGTTTGTTTCATGCTGAGGTAGCTTGCAAGATCTGTTGCACAATAGAGTAGATGCTGCTTTCTCTCTTGCTAAGTTCAGCAGGAAATTATATGGCAAGTGTGCTTCTTTACAAGAAACATTGGCTGATCAGGGCCACCAGGATAAAACAAGAATGCTTACAAGAACTCAGTCTTTGCCATGCCTTGAGATTGGAAGCAGAGCATCTCCTCCTCTCTTCGGTTCTATGAGGACCCACTGTTGTGGCCTGCCAGTGGCCAGTAGAGTTGGCAGCAGTTGGACAGTGAGGAGGTTGGGGAGGAACATGGGCCAGTCCTGGGGGCTGAGGAAAGCTCAGATGAGGGCTCTGCATTGGAGGTAGAGAGGGAGCTAGACAGCAGTAAGGCAGAGGAACAGCTGGAGCCTGTTCCCAGTGTGTGCATGCGCAGAGCTGCCAGAAGACAAGAACTACTAAGAAAGCAGGGTCGATTTGGGAGTAAAGCCACACCTTGGAGGCAATTGGCCCCTCCCATTGGAAACAAAAGAGCAAACGGGGAGTGGGTTTTTGCAGGAACCAATTTGTTCATTTGGTCATTTCAATGGACCGAACTCTTGGAAAGTTCTGTTTGTGACTATAAGAGATTCTGTGCCCAGTTTTGCCTTGCCCTGCTTTGGGAAAGTAGTTATTTGGCAGCTCTCCAAACGAGATAAGGTTTGTGTTGATAAACATTCCTCTGAAAGACTGTTTGCTAAGCCTTGCTAACTGTGAATGAAAGGAACTCTCGGTCATGTAAATAAAAGTTTTGTCAGCAACAAGACTCTGCTTCTTGCTTTTTAAGGACCGACAACCTTAATCTCATATGCAAGAGAATGCTGTCCCAACTCCATCTATGATCAGTTCATGGGGACCAACATGCCAATAACCAAGCAATAGGGAAAAGTCAACATTGGAGCATTTATCATTTGTGTTAGTGCCGCAAGATTTTCATCACCTCTGTTTGTTCATCGGATGTTAGGTTGGGTGCTCGGTGGACCAGAGAAAGATCCAGATCTTTGGTTAGATGAGTTTTATTGACCTCCCAGTTAAGGCTATCAATCAATAAATCCTACTTGATTACTCATATGAGTTCGCATCCGTCACTAAACAAAATCTGTTAATGGCAGAACTCTTAAGCATGTTTACTTAGAACTAAATTCCACTGAGTCTAATGGACTGAGGATGCTTCCCAATGGAGATTTTTCTGAACAACTTTCCTTGCTGATTCATTTGTTCCCCTTCCTTAATGGATTTTTTTTACTGTGTCAAGTGCATGAAAAGGAAAAGATAGCATCAATGGTGGGAAACAGGAAGGATTATCTGTGGAAAGTGTCATCTAGTTGGGATTTACTAAGAATTCCATCCTGTCTAGATTTCACAAAAATGTGTTCTCCTGCATATCAGGGGAGGGCTGCTGGGGGTTTGCAGGGGTTCGGGAGAAACTCTAGCTAAGATTCTGTGCAGTTCAGAGAACCCGCAAATCCCATCACTGGCTGGCCATCCAGCCCACCCAGCCCCTCTCAGGAGTCTCCATGCAGCCTATTTTGGATGCAGGTAAGTGCAGGGTGTGCACAGGAGCTCAGGGAGGGTGAAAAAGGGACCTACTGGAAGTTCAGGAAGGCTGGAAACAGGCCCATTTCTAGCTTCCAGAAGGCCTCCGGAGCCCAGGGAGGGCAACCCCCACCCCCACCGTGGTGCAGGAGGCCAATCAGGCCACTCTCACGATGGCCATGGCCACCCAGCAACGGGGCAGAGAACCTTTTGCTAAAAATTTTGAAGCCCACCCCTGCCATTCACTTTCACAAATTGGAGGTACACTGAGGTTTTTGAGCTTGCAGGCAAGGAGTAATAGAGCTAGGTTTCATAAACGTCCTAATGGCTACGAGCTTCTTTAGCCCATTCAGTATCCTTCACAAAAGCTTCACATAGGTGCTAAATATAGGAGATCCATGCAGAACTTCCTAGAACAAATGTATTAGCTAAACAAACCCAAAATATCAGGTAGAATTCTCCTAATGCCACCTTCTGATAAGTAACAGGAGAGAAAGTACAGCAAAGTGGCCAATCCAAACCCAAGTTGCTTGAGGCTTCAAAAGGATACCCTGGTCAGCAGTAACAAAAGCTAAGGAGAGAGACAGGTCATCTAGACTCTTTCTGGAGCTCCTGAATTTTATACACACAAACACACACACACACACACACACACACACACACACACACACACACACACCAAACCAAACTTCATTGCCAAGTAAAATTGATGTGTTTTGGGGGCTTTTTAAAACCTTAAGACACGATTGATAAATGTTATGCTTCGCCTGAATTTAACATGCTTATTTCCCTTCAAACAACCCCAAGAGGGGGGAAAAGATCAGAACTTCAGCTTTGTATACACTGGTGATGTCATGACATTACCATCCTCCCCCCTGTGATCCTAAAGGGGGGTTGTTTGTTTGATGAAAGTGCAGCCCCTGGCAAAAAAAAAAAAAAAAGGATCAGTCTCAGCCACTGAGAAAAATCAATCATTCTAAAGAGGGGAAAAAAACCATTTTCCAGATCAAGGTGAAGAAACTCTGGCTTGTGGTCAAGATGCAGTCTGAAACACCCTGTCTTCTCCAGGGCCAAACATCCACATGTAGACGGAGGGATACTTTACTAAATGAGGCTTACACACACTTGTGCACACAGGTTTTCCCCCACAGTTCAACAGGTGTGACTTACAAGAGTTCCTAATCAAAGCAACCTGCTGTCAGGTAATGTGTCTGATGGTCCCAGCTGTACCAGATTCGTGGTCCAGATTCAAAACCAAGGTTGTAAGATTCTCAAGTCATATGGAGTGGGAGTTAATGGGCTGTTGTTGTCAATGGAATGGAATGGAATAGAATAGAATAGGAATAGGAATAGGAATAGGAGTAGGAATAGGAATAGGAATAGGAATAACAGAGTTTGAAGGGACCTTGGAGGTTTTCTAGTCCAACCCCCTGCTCAGGCAGGAAACAATACCATTTCGGGCAAATGGTTGTCCAATCTCTTCTTTTAAACCTCCCGTGTTGGGGCATTCACAACTTCTGGAGGCAAGTTGTTCCACTGATTAATTGTTCTAACTGTCAGGAAATTTCTTCTTAGTTCTAAGTTGCTTCTCTCCTTGATTAGTTTCCATCCATTGCTTGTCCTGCCCTCAGATGCTTAATGTTCTATTTTATTTTAACAGAAGCAGCAGCAGCCACAGTGTAGCTCTTTTAATGGGGTGAGATTCCTGCGCAGTCTTACAGAGCACTTTTGCTCTACTCTCTTTGCAGCAATTGAGTGGTTACATTGGGAGAGACAGTTATTCCTGTGCCTGCTGTTTGCTGTTTTTACCCACCTCCTCTGCCTGCTCAGATGGTAGTCCATCTGGTAGTGCTGGAGCTGGCTGCTTGCAGTCAGTCAGTACTTCTGAAGCTTGCTCTGGCACTGGATTCTCGTCATCGGTCCCCTCCTCTGACTCCAAATCCAAGCCCACCACAGCCATACCCCTCTCCAAAAAGTTAGACAAGTTAGAGGATTCAGAACCCTTAACTGTTCCCCAGTTCGTGTAAGAACTAGCTTCTTTAGCACTGGAGATAACGGTGTGATATATTTTATCCCTTGTACAGAGAAAGCAATAGGAAACATGGAGCGTCAGTCTACTAGCAAAGCAGAGCTTGTGGATAGGAATTTCCCTTCCGTCAAATTATTTCCCTCCCATCCAACCCACCACAGCCTGGAGTTACAACTGTCCAGTCTTTGCCCCTCTATTGTAAGGGATATTACTATCACGGAAGGTGTCATCTTCTGTAAAGGATTCCCATTTCTTTCTCTTTGACCCATGGGGAAAGTCTTCTGGAATGGCACTTCTTAGCTCTTAAAGAAAAATCAATATAATAATGATTTGCATTAAAAATCATTTAAAGAATTACATCATCTGCCTTGATTGAGGTACTTCATTTTTAATGGGCGGGTGTGTTATGGCCCAGGCCCTGGACTCGGATTCTAAATCTGAAGCTAAACAAGCAGTTCCAACTGAACCTCTGGGGTGTCAGCTTCAGGGAGGACAAAGCAAGGCATCACCTGAGGCTAATCAATCACAGGCACCACCTGAGCAGCTGGATCTGTTAAGTGAAGATGACCTAAGGCCTCCCAGTCCCAGCAATTGATGAGTAGAAAGGGAGAACAAAACAACAGAAGTCTAGTAAGGCTACTCGTCAAGCAAAAGAGCACGCAGTCTGATTTGTTGCAACTGACTGCAGCCTGTACAAGAATCTGCTCTGACTGTGTTCTCTTTGCTGGAAATGTCTGATATCTGTGACATTCATCGGTAGATGCATCCCTCTTCTTGGACTTCTGACCTTTGGATTGGCTGACAGCCATGACTCTCCTCTGAAACCTTGGACTGACTCTGGACGATGTATACTCCCATTGTCTAGACCAGTGATAGTTAATCTTTTTGGCACTAAGTGCCGAAACTGGAGCGCATGTGTGCATTGGAGTGCTGCAACCCGGAAGAGAGTAGCTGGCCAGTGTGCATGCACGTGGTGGCCAGCTGCTCTTCAGGGTTCGGTTGCGCGCATGCATGCTGGACAGCTGCTCTCTTCTGAGTTCCATCATGCACAGGCACACCGGACCAGATGTCCAGTGTGCATGCGCCTGATGGAACCTAGAAGAGCGGCTGGGAATGGCACGCATGCCCACAGAGAGAGCTCTGTGTGCCACCTCTGGCACGCGTACCATAGGTTCGCCATCATGGGTCTACACAAACTTCGCAGGCAAGCCTTGGCTTCATTTATTCCTGCACTTCATTTGCATTCTTCAGCCTAGTAGAGATGGTCCTTGACTTAACAACCATTCATTTAACAACAGCTCAGAAAAAAGTAACGTATGATCCATCCTCAAAATTATGACTATTGAGCAAATGTTCACATTTACAATGATGGCAGGTCCTCTGGTCACATGGCTGTGATTTGCAATTTTCCAGCCAGTTTTTGACAAAATCATTGGGAAGGTGTATTTGCTTAATGACCATACTAATTCATTTAATGGCTGTAATAAAAAGGTCCTAAAATCAGCTCTGGCCATGTAATGACTTACTTAACTGCCTTACCTAGCAGTGACTGAAATTCCAATTGGAGTCATAAGTTGAGAGCTTCCTGTAGTAAACTGATAATCACCCAAGAAACTGTATGTACATGTGTATGTCTGAAGCCTGCAGCGGAACAGGATATTTCATTTAACCAGTTAAACATTGCAACCTCAGACCCTTGGTCCTATGATACAATAGTCTGACTTGTTACTCATTCCCCATAACTACATGTTAGTGTAGAAACAGCTTCTTTATTATAGTCTATACTCTAACTGTACAAGGTTTTGGTACTCTAAACATTTAAGGTTGTCTATTATATAAAATGTAGGTGGGGAGGGATTATTCATATTACTAAAACTTATAAGAACTTGAACAATTGTGTTCTATTGAGGTTTTTTTAAAAAAAGAAAACTATTTAGTTTCAGTGGCCAGTCCAAAGTTTGTGAGATACCTGTAAGCAGGGCATCAAGATCATAGCTTTCTTATTTTTTTTCTGTCCTTGTGCTTGATGTGACATTCAAAGGTGTACAGTATTGCTTTTGATCATAGAAATGCTATTTCCTAATCACCTTTCCTGTAAGACAGTTTATCATAGCAGAAAGAAAAGGGGGAAGGAGCTATGTGTGAAAAGATTTTGGGAAAGTTTGAAGGGACTCATTAACCCCAAAGATGATGTGTTTAGTACTTTATACAGTGCCCCATAAATGAGCACGGGACAACTATTTCTAGAGATGTTTTGGGTTGGGGTGTCCTAACCTTTGCCTGCTTGTCCAACCCTAATGGACCACTGAGGAAACCTTTTCCTTCCTCTCAAAATTAAAACAATTGTGCTAATCACCAGGCACCTCCAATTTTTTACTGATCCAACAGGGAGGGAATTTAATGAACTGTGCCCTGTTTGCTTTGGAAAGAAGTTAGAGAGGCATCTCTGATTAAATGTATGTATGTATGTACGTATGTATATATATCATCAAACCTCTGCATCAGTGAGGTCTTAGTTTCTTGCTGGGTAGCTGAAACACAACCAAAACATTATGTACCGAGCAATGTGTAAAGCTGCGAATATTCTAGTTCTGTAACAGAAATCTGTGTGCTCTCTTCCTTTATGGCAGGAGTGTCAAACTCAAGGCCCGTGGACCGGATCCAGCCCATGAGGTGCTTAGATCTGGCCCGCGGGGCTGCCCTGGAAACAACAAAGGACTGGCCTGTGATGCCTCTGCCAGTGAAAATGAGCTCCCCCAATCTCCGTTTTCGGCTGGGGCAGCATCCTGCAACCCTCTGCCAGCAAAAACAGAGCTCAGGAGGGCTATCCTCCTGAGCTCCGTTTTCACTGGCAGAGGGTTGCAGGACGCCATCCCAGCTGAAAATGGAGATCGGGAGCCCATTTTCGCTGGCAGAGCACTCGGGCAATCACAGGGGCCCCTGACACAAGTGATGTCAAGCTGGACATGCCCCCCCAGCTCAAACACAACCCGGATGCGGTCCTCAATGAAATTGAGTTTGACACCTCTGCTGTATGGAGTTTATCAGATGCAATGTTCTAGGATGGATGCGGGGAAGAGGGGAACCAGGTTTATTTTTATTTATTAAAAATCAAATTTACACACTCTCCATCTCATCAAAATGGACTCTGGGCAGCACATAGCAATAAGATAAAGCAACACATGTACAATAGTAGATATATAAAAATCTGTATTTATAAAAATATTAAAAACTAAAAATACAAACCATAGGTGAAGGAAGATAAAAAGGCAGCTCAACAATGGAATCATCTAAGCAAGTCTCTGGTTCCCTGAGAATCTTAGACTGGATTAAAAAACTGGGTTTTAGGGCCTTTCAGAATATCAAATGGGATGCAGCCAGTGGTGGGCTGCAAATGGTTTAACAACTGGTTTGGTGATCGCATGCTTCCCACGCGCACACCCGTGCAGTGTTCAAAATACAGCAGAGCTCAGCTGCTTACTTTCTAAGGCAGCCCCGGTAAGTAGAACAGCAGAGGCCCAGAAATCAGCTGATCCAGAAAGAAGGAAATAAAGGACGGGATATGGCGGGAGTAGATGGGCGAAGTCAACCGATCATCGGAACTACTGGTTCACCTGAACCGATCCAAACCGGCAGCAGCCCACCTCTGGATGCTGCTAATCTAATTTCAGGGGAAGGATATTCCATAAAATGGCTGCCACAGCAGAATGTGTGCATTTCCTGGGACCCACCAAGTGTAGGCCCCAGGCTGACAGTACCCACAACATGCCTCCTCTGTGAGATCTAATATAATATAAAGTAAGGTCGCCTGATGTAAAGTTGGCTAACAAGCCACTGTAGATTTCGAAGATGCATTAAAGCAAGAGATGAAGCAAATATTTAACCTGTGGTCCCCCCTTACTGAGTCATAATAGGTGGCAAGAGTTTGCAGGGGCATAGAAATAGCAGTGTCTATGTCTTAAAGTCAAATAGTGAAGTCAAAACACAATAAAAATTAAAGATACCCTCAGTTCAAGCTTTGACTCCTGATGACTGGGTTCACTAAATTCTCTTGGCAGCATTATGTCATTGCCTCTTTCTAGAATAGTCTTTGATTTCCCAAACAAGCTAATATACCTCCATTCCCAAGCAGTCTCCCATCCCAATGCTAGCCAACACTGCTTCATTTCGGAGATCAGCCAAGGTCAGCTTCTTCTAGTTGCTAAAGCAAACTTAGGGCAGACAAGGGCATTTAAAGATAGGGGACCACTTTCCTGCTATTTGAAGGATAGATAATATGTGCTCCGTCCCATCAAAGATCAGTTTCTTTGTCTAGGGTAAGAAATAATGTTGCTGGGAATGCAATGTGCAAAATGTCATGGGCGCTATTGAGGTATGAATGTCCAAAGGAATCTTGTACAAGTCATATAAGATAATTAAGATTATGGTGCTAGCAGTTTGCAAAAGTAACTTGCAATTAACTTGCAAGGCCTAAATAATATTTAAAGCAGAGGGCTCCACCTACCCTTTTGCAAAGGAAATTGAGGCATACATGAGAGATTTGCATTGTTCCTAAACTTTGGCACAGGGATTGATTATAGGTTGTAGTATGCAATCATATTTGCAGAACAAATCTCATGCCCCAGAAAACGGATGTTTTTGTCAGTTCACTTGTGCTCCATCAGCCTGCAGTATTAAGCACAATTTACTTAGGAGTAAATCCACCAAAAATAACATTACTTGCTCCCTAATAAGCATAAATAGGATTGTTCTACAAGAGTGCCGTTTCTTCTTCCCTTTACCAGTTCGGATTCCAAAATGTAGACTTGAAGCTAGGTAGGGGTAAGAATTAAATTTCTGGCACTAGAAAGCTATGGTAATTTATTTCCATGCAGATTAGTCCCAGGAATGTTTAGGTAGAACTTCCTCTGAGTTCTTCAAGTGGAATATATTTCTTAGTAAATATGCTCAGGATTATAGCTCTTCAGTCCCAGCATCATGCATGTTTACTCAAAAGTCAATCCTGCTGGGTTCAAGAGCGCTTACTCCCAAAAAGGCTGGCATAAGGATTGTAACTTCCATATGAATAATTCATTCTGATTGCAGCATTTAAGATTTTAACGGAACCTGAAATATTGGCTGAAGAGTAGAAACCAGAGACGGTTTGTTTGGTATTTTGGATCATTCTCCTTTTTTAGTTCTTTTAAGCTATGGTTGGAGAACAGTTTTAAAACCAGGGTTAATATTCTGTGCTGGTATACAGCCTGAGCAGGGAGTTCGACTAGAAGACCTCCAAGGTCCCTTCCAATTCTGTTATTCTAGTGGGAGGAATGCAGAAAAAAAGGGCAGTGATGTGGGATCACCTTTCTACTCTTCTCTTTCCTCCTTTATGATGGTGGTATCAGAAGTGGTATTCAGCAGGTTCTGACCAGTTATGGAGAACCGGTAGTGGAAATTTTAAGTAATTAAGAGAACTGGTAAATATCACCTCTGACTCACCCTGCCCCCATCTATTCTCTGCCTCCAGAGCCCCAGCTGATTGGGAGGAAATGGGGATTTTGCAGTAACCTTCCCCCTGGAGTGGGGAAGGAATGGAGATTTTACAGTATACTCCCCCTGGAGTGCGGAGGGATTGGAGATTTTACAGTATCTTTCCCTTGCCAAAGCCACTAAGCCATCCCTACCAAACCATACCCACCAAGCCACCCCACCCCCACCAGGCCACTCACACAGAACTGGTAGTAATAATTTTGAATCCTACCACTAGTACACATCCATCCTTTTCCCACTGCATATATATCAAGATAGAAATTGGCAGTTCTCCTCTATGGTTTAGCATCTCTTGACATTCTGAACTTTGGTTCTAAATTCTGAATATATATGTATATGTATATACAGTTAGTCCAGAATGCAGCCGCGCGAGTGATAGTGGGCGCACCGCGGTTCGCCCACGTTACACCCGTCCTCCGCGAGCTGCACTGGCTACCTGTTGGTCTCCGGGTGCGCTTCAGGGTACTGATGACCACCTTTAAAGCACTCCATGGTAGTGGATCTGGGTACTTGAGAGACCGCCTTCTGCCAATTACCTCCCTTCGACCAATTAGATCTCACAGACTGGGCCTCCTCCGAATCCCATCTGCCAGTCAATGCCGACTGGCGACTACACGGAGGAGAGCCTTTTCTGTTGCAGCTCCGACCCTGTGGAACGATCTCCCCGTTGAGATCCGTACCCTCACCACCATCCAGACCTTCCGCGCAGCCCTCAAGATCTGGCTCTCCCAGCAGGCCTGGGGATAGGTTCCCAATTCACCCGCCCGAGTGTTGATTGCTGAACGAAAGTTGTGTTTTATTATTTTTCTTTGTTCACATTTTGTTTTGTTTTTTGATACTGCACCCCCCTCCCTCGTGATTGTAAGCCGCCCTGAGTCCCCTCAGGGAAAAGGGCGGCCTATAAATTTTAATAAATGACAAATGACAAAAAATGACAAATGACAAATATGTGTGTGTGGAGAGAGGGAGGGAAAGAGAGAATGAATTTCATATATATATTGCAATGGCTTGGTTGGCTTATTCTAATTGCAACTTAAGCTGAAATCATGTTTTACTGGAGCAACGCAGAGAGAGAAGAAAATATGTGCCTGCTTATTCATTAAACAAGCGGCAGCCCTTTGAAAGCCCCAGTTACATCTGAAATACATTTGATTAGACTGCCTAAGCTTTGATGCTCTTTTCTGAGAGAAGTTGCCTCCCCTTTTCTCTGTTCACGTTTCACCGCTTGGCAAAAAAACATTCCTTGTTTAAACTATTGAGCTTGCTTTTTTTTTTTAATGATAGGGCTTAATAGATTACATTTGTTCTGGCTGCTATTGTTTTAATTGAGATTGCTTTTCCATTGATTTTATCTTCTATTCTGCAAGACATTTTTATTATATTTTTATATGGGTGTTGTTGTTTTTTATGAATGAGGTTTATTAATCTCTAGGGATATAGAAAGGGAAAGGAGAACCTTTTAAATCAATGAACTAGTCAAGGGGTTATATCAGTGGGTGGGATTTAGCCAGTTCGCACCACTTCGGTAGAACCGGTTGTTAACTTTCTGAGCAATTTGGTGAACTGGTTGTTGGAAGAAATCATTAGGGCAGAGAACTGGTTGTTAAATTATTTGAATCCCACCACCGGTTTATATCCAAATCAAATCTAAATAATTCTATTATGGCTAGCAAGACTTAACTGTCTTGCCCAGCTATCCCTACAAATAGAATAGTTACCAAACCTGGGCTGAAAAAAAATCAGGACTATACTGAACGGCAGCAAATAGACAGAAAATCTTTTAATCCATTTCAAATATCTAATGAACTGTCCAAAGTCAACAGAGTACTAGTAGCCATATTCCTATATTGATGGGGACAACCAAACAGATACACTCAAATGCAATTCCTCCAATTTTTGGAGTAGCAGAAAAGCCTGCTTTCCAATGGCTGAGTCATATTCTGCCTCAGGAACAGAGCAATTAAGGAAAGCAAGTGATGGATTCCACTGGTTTTGTCTCCCCACCCACCAAATGTCATCTGCTATGGGGAAAACAGCCATAAATCACTCTCCTTAAAGTGCTGTGGGGCTGAGCTGAGTAAATGCTTCAAACGGCAGAGTTTTAGATGCTTCAAATGGCAGTTTTAGCCGCCTATCCAATTGTCCAATTAAGAGGTGGCAGGAAGTATTTTTGAGTATTAGCCCTTTTTTTTTAAAGGACATAAACCCCTTACCGAAGGTGATATTCAGCAGGTTCTGACCGTTTCCTGAGAACCAGTAGTAGAGATTTGGAATAGTTCAGAGAACTGGTAAATACCACTTCTGACTGGCCCCGCCCCCATCTATTCTCTGCCTCCCAAGTCCCAGCTGATCAGGAAGGAATGGGGATTTTGCAGTAACCTTCCCCTGCCGTGCCCACCAAGCCACGCCCACAGAACTGGTAGCAAAAAAAAATGAATCCCACCACTGCCCCTTACCTAAAATGGCCTGGCTAACAGACTCCAGGCAGAAGTAAGGAGTACAGGGCAGAGTAAGAGGGAGATCTCTTTGCACTACCACATTGGAAATAACTCCACTGTCAAATCACTAGGCAGGAGGGATTGCAAACAGCATCAGGTACATTCTCTGGCCCGTCTCCATCATATTCCTCCTTTATGCTCGTGTCCTGTGTGAAGCTAAGTGGCACAGAGAAGGAAGCTAGAGGGAGGAATTGATAATGAACAGGCTCTGTCTTCGGAAAAGCTGCAGAAATTAGACAATATTTTGGATTAGACCCACAAATAAAAACAGTAAGAAGCACAGCCACACACAATTCCTGGTCAGCAAAAGCATCGAAAATCCTGCAAAACACTAATTGATAACTGAGTCAGTGACACATCACTGGCAAAACCCAGCTTTATTTTCTGTCTTAAGCTAACCTTTTGTGCAGCCCAGGATTAACTGAAAAGTACTCTTACGTTTTAAACAAAGGGGCCCTGGAGGAATGGGAGCACTTTTTTTCAAAAGAGTGTTACACCTGTTTATATAAGGAGCTTGTTAACGGGTATCTTGGAAGCAACTGGGAGGCATTATGGAGTTGTTGCATCTCTGAAAACTCGGGGTCTGGTCCAATGGTGAGATTCAAAACATTTTACTACCGGTTCTGTGGGCATGGCTTGGTGGGCGTGGCGTGGCTTGGTGGGCATGGCAGGGGAAGGTTACTGCAAAATCTCCATTTCCTCCCGATCAGCAGAATTGGTCAGAACCTGCTGAATACCACCTCTGGTCTGATCCCTCTTGTTGACCAAACCAAAATGGCCATGGAAGGCAATAGCCATTAATCTCTTCAGTAGGAACTGGGCAGAGTCCAGCTCTATTCAATCAATGTCATTAATCAATGTCAATAAAGGCTTCTAGATTGGGTCTCAAGCAAAAATTGTGTTAAAATAAAATAAAATAAAATTTGGCATATAGGAAGTCCTCGATTTACAAACATTTATTTAGCGACGGCTCAAAATTACATTGGCACTGAAAAAGTGACATGACAAATCCTCTTACTTATGAATCACATGTATTTACAATGGTTCAGCATTGCAGGGACACAGGATAGCCATCTGCAACCTTCCCAGCCAGTTTTCAACAAGCAAAATCAATTATGAAAGGTGGATTTGCTTAACGGCCATGTGATTCACTTACCTGCAGTAATTTACTTAACAAATGTGGTGGTAAAAGGTGATAAAATAGGCACTACTCACTTAAAATCACTTTGCTTAGCAATGGAAATCCTTCTCCCAGTTATGATTGTACTTGATTACTAAGGTATAACTTGCTTTTATTGCTTTTGTTGGAAATGAGACAAACGAAGGCATGTCACGTGATCACTGGCTTCAGGCTGTTGTTCAAGGGATGTGAAAATGAGCCTGCAGTTAGGTAAGGCTAAAATTAGACATCACCAGTTCAAAATGGCACAATATTGAGCTATATCGAAGTAGGAATAAAAATGCATTTTACAGTCATGCTCACCCAATACAAGACTGAGGGACTGTTATCAATAAATGAAAACATGCATCTTGAGAAGAACACGTGGGAAACTTTGCTTCTTTCTTTCAAACAAGCCCCCTAATAACAGGAGACAAACTCCAGCATGTGAAATGCCTTGGGCATTGATATGCCCCAAACATTAGTGCCTGGAAGCTGCTTTGCAGAAACAATTTTTGAAAGTTCTATGTCGGATTTGTTAAAATTGGTGGTGGAGTGCTAGGATGGTTAGCAGGAATGGACACCTTTTGTATTTTTGTTGCTCTTTTATGTCTCACAAGCAGTTTGGGATGATTTAATGGAACTGCTTAGACAAAATTGGCATTTTGTGTGTTGCGTTTATGTATGCTTCTCTTTGGATCATGATTTTGTATGCTTACAATGTGCTACAGAAAAATCCCTGTCCCTTTCATGTGGGATTCAGCCAGTTCGCATCACGATTTGTGAACCGGTTGTTAACTTTTTGCCAGTTTGGAGAACCAGCTAATCCCACCTCTGACTGGCCCCACACACCCCTCCCCTCCCAGGTGTCCCCCCCACATGCCCCAATTTGACTTCCAGGGTGGTGCAGGAGAACTTCCAGGTCCAAAATACTTGCTTTAGGGTGAGTTGGGAATGGGATTTTGCATTATGATTGCTCATAAGTAAGTAGGAACCAGTAAAAGAGGAATGGAAAAATCCCTATCTGTAGATAAACGTTTTACAGTCTTGGCAAGTTTAAGATGAGGGAATTTCATGCTGCATGGGGAATTCTGGGAATTGAAGTCTATGCACCAGGTGGGTGGGTGATTCTGGGAGTTGAAGTCCACCGGGCTTAAAGTTGCCAAGGTTGGAGACCCCTGTTTTAGATGGTTGAGAGTGGATTTTTTTTTTTAAAAAAAAAAGTTAATTTCTCTGGTTTCTGCCTCCTTTCACCTGTGCTGTGCCAAGTCAGGGTCCAACACTATTGTGCCTCTGGGAAGGGGCTGTGCCCACCCCTCCCCATCACACTTTTGAAGGGAAGCAGAGTTGGGGAAGAGGGCTGCTATCTTTCATGAGGGACATTTGAGGGAAGCATTCTGCTACCCCAGTGACTTTCAGCCAATATATATCTCCCTTGAAATTGAAGCTGAAATATGTGGGCCCCGTCAAACTCAGAGGTGAAATAGTGCGCTTCTTCCCACAGACATGCCACAAGCCACAGATATATCTCCACAAATGCCATTTTACACCTAGCAGTTCTCCCATCCCTTCACTTCAGACTCACTCACAGAAAAAATGGTTATGGACGTTTTCATGTCATTTACTTCTCTCCACCAGGTGCCACCTAGATTTGTGTCCATCCAGCTACTGTAAAAAAAAAAGGCACCAGAGAAGGGAAAAAATGATCTTTGCCATATTCTTTAACATTTCCTTCCCTCACCTAGCAGAGCATTTGGGCCCCTGCCATAGAATAGATCTCTAACTTTAGGCATTTTAGACAAGATTTCCATAATCGTTCCCGATGGCCATTTGAATGTAAAATAGGCATTTTGGTTTTGCACTTCAGAATGTTAAAGCTGGCAGTTATTACAAGGATAGAGGCTCTTATACAGCCAATTGTCCTTTCTGACATGAAAAAGATTGCCACTTAAAAAAAAAAAAGCACTCCTGCTCTTTTCCACTACTGTCAGCAGTGAAGGAGAAGGGCGGTTTCAAAATTTAGTAAATAAATAATTCTTCCTCACATTTAGCAGACAAAGAAAAAAAGGACCCATGTTTTCCCGAAATTAAGACAGGGTCTTATTTTCTTTTGGCCCTTGAAATAAGTGCTTGGCCTTCTTTTCGGGTACGTCTTATTATCTTTGAGGTGCAGGAGGCAGCGAGTGTGGTCACCTCATGGCTGCTGCTGTGTTGCAATATTTTTGGGGACGGCTTATTTTCAGGGGAGGTCTTATTTTAGCACATGCACTCAAAAGCCTGATTGGGCTTATTATCCGGGGAGGTCTTGTTTTCAGGGAAACAGGGTAGCTGAGAGGAAGGAACATCACCTGCTGCGTTTTTTCACTGGTTGCTATTTACAGGCACAAGAACACAGGCTAACAAAGTTAGTTGGCAACCTTGCTCTTTCCCCAGGGATAAGAAGCAACACCAAGCCGCTTGGCTGCCCTATCTGCCAGACTATCTATCTATCTGGGAAAGAGCAGCTATCATGATCTGCTAGAACAAAAACAATATTTAAAAGAATGCTCTAATAACAGTCTTATCTGTTTACTGGGACCTAATGCAACCATTCTTCTTCCTTGGTGCTGCTCAAGACAGAACACATTTAATTGACTGAATCAGAAGGCAGTGAGCCAAGCAAATACTGTAGAGCAAAGGACTCAGCCAGTAATAGGTAGAGAGATGGATACAGGCTTTTTTCTCAAAGTATTTCTGCATTTGGCTCTTCAAAAGATAGAACACCTTTAAAAGGGTTGATAAAAGAGTGCTATTTAAAAAATAAAATTGGATAACCAAAGTGTTATTAATGGTAATAAACGGCATACACTGGAAACAATAATATACAAAGCAGGGATAGAATTGAATACATCAATCTCCGCAACCATGATAATAGCTTAGAATGCTAAGCAAAGAGGTGAAACTACCTCATTTTTTAAAACTTCCAGTGTGGTTCTGTAAAGGTCTATGGAAATAATGCAATCCTGTGCATCTGCTCCTACATAAACTTAATTTTGTTCCGTGGGGCTTACATTCAGGTAAGCAAGTATTTAACTGGAGTCCAAATGTAATCTTTCCGCTCTTTATGAGTAAAACCCTGGTTTTTGTTTTCTTATACTGCTTTGCAAAGCACTATTTATTATGACACGTAAATAATGATAACATCTTCCTGTTTATTTAACTTAGCAACTCGCTCCCTAACTCTCTCTGGCAAATAAAATAATTGTTGTATGTATGTATGTATGTATGTATGTATGTATGTATGTATGTATGTATAACAATTGTAACAACTGTCGACAAAACATTTAACCAGATATACTTCTATGAATGTATATATTGTAATCCTGTAATTTTTCTAACATATTTCCCTTGTTCTAATCCATTGACATCTTGCTCTTGATTGAATCCTAAAAGATTGCAGAGCTTACATTGGAGATGCAGCTTGCCAAATCTTTGTCTTAAGGCCTCCATTTGGTGCTTGTCCACTGAAGCAGCGCATACTGGGTCTGACCAAAAGCTCTTTATTCCAACAGCGGTTATGCTCACAAGATACATCCTAAAATGGATGCAGCTGCTGTTGGCACCAGTACCATCCCCTACCTGGTCAAAACCAACAAGCTTGTTCAAAACCAACCAACATTTTTCTTCTGCCTCACTATTCTCAAGAGGCAGTAGTTCAGAAGATAAAAAAGTTTCCATTATCTGCCTTAACTCCTTGTGTACAAATTGGATACTGTGTTGATCTTTTCTTTTGAATTTAGTCTTCTAGAATCCTATGGCATTTGGTTAAAATGCAACAATATTTAATAGCTGTCCTATTAGATATAGCAAGGTGGTTGGTCTTGGATATACAGGAAAGTCAGGATGTAGTTAGCTGTTTCATCTATTATTACTTACAGTATTTTGTTTTTCAGGGAGAGCTGTCTGTGGGATTTTCTGCTCAGTGCCAGCTTAATTTGGCCAGGCCTTGATGTAATACACCTTAGTTTGAGGAAGCACCATTTGCGGTTCTGTTTCAGGCAACAAAAAGCCTTGCGTAGGCCAATCAAGATGGGCAGTGCTAGAACATGGATATTTCCAGAACCATTGGAGGAAAAAAAATAATGGGAAAACAAGGCTCATCTATCACCCATCCTATGCTTTTAATTCTTTTCTGAATGCCTGAAAACAAATTCAGGAGCGCAGAGCTCCAACTCTTGCAAATGTGTTCTCTTGTCACTGTGCCACCTCTTGCACTCCCTTTTTTAAAACATGCACGCGCACACACAAGCTTACTTCATTTAGTTTTTCTCTTTTTCTTCCATCCAGATACTTTGATGAGTTTTTCCCCTGAGCTCCTTCTGCTGACTCAGGCCTTCAGAATGATCAGGCAAGCAATCTCAGCATCTGCAGTGGCCCTGGGGTGGGGGTGTGGTGGGGGTGAGGAAGGATGTAAAAACAGGAGGAGCTGGGGAGAATGTTCCTGAATTGGATACTTTGCACAGAGTAGGAGAGTGGGGAGCTTATGGTGAGTTGCATGAAAATTTCAGTTGTATCATAGATGACGTGTGCTGTGGAACAAAAGCAACGAAGGGAAATCTCACCATCCCAGAGTACCGGCTTACCATCAATTCATGTTCAGTTAACCCACCTACTCAGGATGCCATCAGGGTGAGAAGATGGGGAGTGAGTTGAGACAAATCCCAAATGAGCTTTCCAAGGTCAGGAGATGACCTTCTTTTGATGACATTAGCCAGTGCGGATGTAGGGAAGGACTTCGTCTTATCCACTTAGTTCAGACATTTGAAATGGGAGCTGAATATCGGGGTGCAGCTGCTGTGCAACTTTCCCACCCTTGCTCACTGGTGCATTAGCACAGGGCGGAGTGTTCTTCTCGCCCTGCTTGGCATTCAAACACCATTTGCATACAATCTCCAGCAACTGCGTATGTGTATGCGTGGGGTGGGGGATGTTGATGTATTAAAAGAGCACTGGAAGCCAAAAAATAACAGTATTAGGAGACAGAAGCTGAGATTTCAAATGATGCTACAGAACTAATAATAGTATTAGGGCTCACATCACAAAGAGTCTTCTGGCAGCTTAAAATGCAACATATTCCTGATGATATCACTTTTCATAGTTATGCCATGGATCTTCCATAGCTAAGTATTTGCATTCATACTTCCATATCTAAGTACTGTATGTGCATCCATTATATTCATGGATTATGCATTCATAGATTGTGCTAGTTTGGATTTGTTTTAACTGCTTCAGTCAGCCATAATTTGCTGGGTTCTGCTAACTTACTAAGCCATAAATAACTGCTGTTTAGTTTAGCACAATGTGTGAACTCATTCAGTGCATTATATTTTCCCCAGTAGCATTTTGTAGTCCTATTTTTGGCTTGAGGCCTTGTTCTTGCGAGATGCTAAACTGTAATGTGTTTCATTTAGTCTTAGCATAATAGTCTTGAGTGCAAAACTCCAGACATTGATTAGATGGCAACAGAAATACAGATGTTGACAACTAGCAGTCATTCCAATTGTCGCTCAAATTTAGAACCACCGTTTTAACACTGTTTGAGAATGTAGCCATTTCTGTTTGCAAGCTATGGTTTATGAGTTATCATGTTGTGCAAATTCAGCAAACTGAAATGTATTCAACACAATATATCAAACAAGCAAAAAGCCGCATCTGACCCAAAATGAAGGAGGAGGAGGAGGAGGAGGAGGAGGAGGAGGAGGAGGAGGAGGAGAAGAAGAAGAAGAAGAAGAAGAAGAAGAAGAAGAAGAAGAAGAAGAAATAATAATGTTCTGAGAGAAAAGGTCCCAAACAGATCTGAGAAAGCAAGTCATATGTTCTGATCAAAAGAGGGCAACTCAAAAGAAGAATTTTTAAAAAGTCAAGAATAGCAGTATTGATCACAAAATCAAAATAGAATTCTTTTATGTATGTGCAGCATTGTTGCACATACAGATGTGTAGGGCTTTGATCTCATGGTCAAGCCTTCCATCTTGGTCTTTTTGACCTCCCCAACAGATATCCCTGGATTCCAATATCACTGAGTCCTTATATTAGCCATGGACCTAACCAACTTAACTGTTACAATCCCAAATTCTATTGGTCACTCTCTGTTTTACGATCAAGGCCTTGAGCCCGCATAACCAACTGGTTTCCCATCACGGCACCAACAATGCCACTTATCTGGTTGGCCATTTTTATCCTCAGTCAGTTCCAGATTGCTTCTTTGTTTTTGGAGCCGTGACCTGGAGAGGCTATGAGCAATAAACACCACACTGGCATTACTGGGATTTTTTATTTGCTTCTCATTAAGGAAATAATATAGCATCTTGTTTCCGTTTTATTTTGAGAGGTTTGTAGTCCATGTTCTATCCTCTGGGCACTCATGGCATCCAGCAGGCTAAATTGTTTAATTTAAAGGATTAAAAATGAGTAAAAACATCTGAAATCATTAGTTTATAATCCCAGCTGGAGAAGAAGGCCCCCACTGCAGCCGTACACTCCACGGTTTGGGAGCTAGGCAAAGCAAGGCCCCATGGTATATATTACTCTATATTTTGATTTTAGAGGAGAGCGGCTTGCTCACTTGATTCTGATTAGTGGAATCCCTGGCCTGCTCTTGTGATGGCAAAGCCTTTCTAGATCTCGCCAGGAATTCCAAACATGGTTGCTGTGGTAACAAGCTTCTGGTTTCAATAACAGCCTCAGCTACAAATGGTACCCTCTTGGCAATCATTTTACGCTGTACCAAAGATGGGCCCAAGCAGTTGCAGAAGCGGACTCAGCTGGAAAATAGAGCAGGCTGCCTCTTTGTAACTCCCCATTGCAAAAAGGGGAACTGAGCTCTCAGTAGCACTTCTGTTTTGGCCCTTGTACAGGCGCCTCACATGGACCACTGTCACCTGCCAGTTACTTAGCTTTATATTAGACCAGTGGGGGTGAACCTGCAACACACATGTCAAAGGTGACGTGAGACAATAACCCAGCAGCATTCACCAACCCCTCACAACAACTATCCTCAAAAGTATGCCTCGTTCTCACACAATTTTCAGAGGCTGTGGATACCATGTGAGAATCTTGTCCAGCCTCCAGAGCAGGGGTGAAATGCTACCGGTTTGGACTGGTTCACTAGTAAAAAAAAATGCTACCAGTTCCCGCGAACCAGTATTTCCGACAATCAGCTGTGATGTGCGATTTATATTAGCTAGAAAGCAGGATCTACTTAGCTAGAAAGCAGGATCTCCTCACTGTTCTACTTAACTTTGCAGGCACACTTGGTAGCAGGCTCCGCCCACCCACCCAGACATCGTCATGTCCGTTTTTTATGCTTTGCGAATGTATGCACCAGTGGTGGGATTCAAATAATTTAACAACCAGTTCTCTGCCCTAATTATTTCTTCCAATAACCAGTTCACCAAACTGCTCAGAAAATTAACAACCGGTTCTGCCGAAGTGGTGCGAATTGGCTGAATCCCACCTCTGGTATGCACACTCACATTTGCGAACTGGAAGCGAAGGTAAGTAGATTTCACCCCTGCTCCAAAGCATCTGAAAATCATGTGAGAACAGGACATGCTTTCACATATTTTTTTTCAAAGGCTGCAGAAGAGCATTCTCTGAACCCACTTCAAGAACGAGAGTCTTTTGTGGCCTACAGCAGCCTCAGGTAGGCTGCAGGGTCCTGTCGACACAAAGAATACCACCTAAAGTGAACTGGTACATGGCAGATCCTGGAGAGTGCTAGAACTCTGGCAATTGCACCATTCCCCAAGACTTGCACACCACAAGGAATGACACGTGGTGACCTTTTTGAGTGGCAATGGTGGTGCTAGGGCTGGAGTTAATTACCGGGCCTCTATTTCAGGCCCAGGCTTGGTGCTGTCACCAAGTGCCATTGTTCTGGGTCTCCTAGAAGGGCAGAAGAAATAGAGAATAGAGATGATGTGTGACATACCAGCAAAGTAAAGTTAAGCATCTTCTGTTTTTTTACATGCCTAGCCCAAGAGATTTGCCATCACTGGATTAGGCCAACAAAAGTTACAAAATACGGGTGAAACGTTCAGGTTTCCTAGAATTCAGCCTTGATTCCCATGCATGGGTAAGACCAGAAGAAAGTTGGCTTTTTATTAAAGCCATAAAACCCTCCTTCAGTTCCATCTTACGATGAATATGAAAGAGATGGCATAGTCGGATTAGGCTTTTCCAAATCTTAGGCAGATATCAAGGTACACAGACAGGTAGGATAAAGAAAGACTGCGGCTCAGAGAGTTCTGAGTGGTTTAAAGATCTGAAAAATTCATAAAAAACTGATCTGTCTGCAGCTGTGTTAACCAGGATAGCCAAAGGAATTTCCCTGTAAATAAACCATCAGGTGCAGAGGGGAAAGCTGTTAATTCCATTCCCTGGCCAGGTGCCTCTGAACTGCCCATTAAAAATGAACATCTTATTAAGTCTTAGGAGTGCTGCTCAAACCTAGCAGATCCCTCTTATTTTCAGTGTACAGTTTGCAAGCCCTGAAATCAGCATCACGCCTTGATTTCACAGTCCGTGGGCCACATATGTTCCCCAAACCCATTTTCATGGTCTCCACAAAAGCCTCCTTTTAATTCTGATGCATAACATTCCCCCCTTTCAAATTCTCTCAATTTAGCGGTGGCCACCCCTCTGACATCACTGCACCACTGTCCTGTTCATTGCAGACTGAAAGCTGCTGCCTGTTTTAAACGAGAGAGCTTCCCCAGCCTCTGAAACATCGCCTGTGTATCCCTGCCTTACCTGAAATGTAGAACCTGTCAAGAGAGGGGGAAGCAGATCACATGGGATTTGATTAATTCTCTTTTTGCTGCAGCCGCTACTCTGTGCCAGTCAGGCAGATACAGGACCATCTGTACTGTAAACATGAGCCTTGATACAGCAGCACTCACTCTACAGCCTCACCATTGCAACGGTCTGTACCAAAGTACCAGTAGCCAGACAGCTGCATCTGTATGGGGTATTCACAGAATACAGCCGCAGTAGTATAATCACTGGCATGAATACTGCAGTGTCTCTGCTGAGTGTTCCGATCATTATTCTACAGCAGTGTTTCATGGCCTTAGCCACTTTAAGATAGGTGGACTTCAACTCCCAGAATTCCCCAGACAGCTTGCTGGGAATTCTGGGAGTTGAAGTTCACATATTTTTAAATTGGCCAGAGTTGAGAAACATTGTTCTAAAGCAGGGGTGTCAAACTCACAGCATCACAGCAGCATCATATGACACATCACAACTTTTTTTCCCCTTCGCTAAACTGGGCGTAGGCGTGGCCAGCACCTGACGCATCTGCCCCGCGGGCCACAAATTTGCTTCCTTGGGAAGCTCTTCCTTGCACAGGCCTGCAACTCCCATGTATCTAGCCTAGTCTTTCTTCCTGCAGGAAAAATAATAATTACAAACTCTCATTTTGCTGTTGTTAAGAGACACTGATGGTTAGTGCATCACATTTAAAGGTTACACAAGGCCGTTCTCTCATAATGCTCATTTTCTAAGCATGAAGATCATCCTTTCTATAACCTGTCTAAAATCAAAGGGTTTTAGGATGCCTTGTGAAGAACCTTTCTTTTGTATCTAATTTGTTGTAATCTATAACCAGTGGTGGGATACAACTGGTTCGCACCTATTCACTAGAACCGGGTATTAACTTTCTAAGCAGTTTGGAGAACCGGTTGTTGGAAGAAATCATTGCATTTTAACTATTTTAATTCCTCAAGGTACTCTGGAACCCTGCCTGATTTGTAACTCTGGGTTGCAGGTATTTCTAATCCAATGATTGGTATTTAGGACAGCTTTTTGCAAGCAAAGAAGCTTTTTGTATTTTTGTACAGGTAATCCTTGACTTACCACAGTTCATTTAGTGGCCATTCAAAGTTACAATGGCACTGAAAAAAGTGACTTACGACTGTTTTTCACACTTACGACCGTTGCAGCATCCCCACAGTCATGAGCTGCCAGACGGGGAAAAGTGCCCGCCGACGTGAGTGATGTCAAGTTGGCCATGCCCACATAGTCACATGATGCCCACCCAGCTAGTCATTAGGGCAGAGAACCGGTTGTGAAATTATTTGAATCCCACCACTGCGCTATAACCCAAATCCAAAGCACTTATCTATGTTACAGATTCATAGTAATTAAACTGTAAGGAGATATATCTTCCCTTCCAAGGAATCTTGTTAATTGTAGATTGGAAAGATGTTAAACATGCATGTTGGCAATTCCCCAGGTAGTTTTATGGAACCATAGTTCCTAGAACTCGATGGGCAAATGTCTGACAACTAAGATGCTTTAGCAATGCAATCCTGGGCATGTCTGCTCAGAGATTGGTTTCCATGCTCTGTGTACAATTTCCTCTTCAGGCTACGTTTTAGGACTATGGCCTAAGACTGCTACATTACACTCATTTAGCTGGCTATAAGCAGGGTTGGCCTTCAAAACTTTCAGCAATGGGTTCTCTGCCCAGTTGCTGGATGGGTGTGGGCATGGCCTAGTTGGACTCCTGTGCTTTCTTCGAGCATCTGGGAGGCCAAAAACTGCTTCCCCCAGGCTCTGGAGGCCATTCGGAAGCTGCAAATAGGCCTGTTTCTGGCCTTCCAGAACTTATGGGAGGCCCGTTTTTTTCCCCTCCCCAAGCCTCCGCCTGGGCCCTGCACTTGCCACACATCCAAAATGAGACTCCTGGGAAGGGGTGGAGGGGGAGGGGATGGGCCAGCCAGGGTGGGATTTGGAGGTTCTCCAAACCGGCCATAACATTAGCTATGGGTTGTCCCGAACCCGGGCGAACCCATAGCAGCCCTGGGTATATAAGTAGTATTGAAATCAGTGAGAGTTTATTCCAAGTAAACAGTACAGGTATGCTGCAGCTAAATAGTGTGGATATGGCTGATTCTTCAAATACATTATTTATCATTTCATCATTATCATCCATCATTTATTCCTTAATATATTCCAGAGCAGACCTTTGAAACTAGATGGAATGTCATTCTTTCCCACTGAAATATTTTTATGGTAGACTGAAAGGTGTGGGGGGGGAAGGCCACCCGTGTGAAGATGGTGAAGGTAAATCTTCCCTTTCAACTAATTTCTCATCCCTGGAGATGAGGCTAGATAACTTAGAACCTTAGTCTCAAAAGCTGACTGAGGCCACATGTAACTCCTTAGAACTGCAGAACTGCTGCAGAATTCAACTTTTGGGAGATACCTAATTTGCTTTGGTGGATAATGCTCATAAACATCTTTGGATTGTTTATTCTATCATTTTTCCTTCTGCATCCTAGGCCAGTGATGGCGGACCTTTATCACACAGGCCCAAAGTGGCACACAAAGCCAAGTCACCTGGCACGCACGGCCTTGTCTGCTTGACTTCTGGGTTTCTGGCGCACATACGCACGTGCCAATCAGGTGTCCTTTGCGCGCATAGCAGTGCCAAAAACCAGTGTGTGCATACATTCCGGGCAGCTAAATATCGGGTGCACATGCACGCTAGAACCCAGAAGCTTGGTGACGTTTCTGCACAACCTTTTTGACACTTGGTATCATAAAGGTTCACCATCACTGTCCTAGTAGATATTTTCTCCTTTCTGTTTAACTTCACAAGTACTCCTGGGAAGGAAGGTATCACTCTCTTGCTATATTCCATTTCACCACCTTGACTAGCCTTGAGGCTCAATAAGTATTAAACAATAGTGCTTATAATGGGGCCGTGAAACAAAAGGCTGAATGAGATCTTCAATAGGTACTTTTCTCCTCTGCTGAGATCATTGTTATCATTGGGCACTTTTTCTCCTTCTCCAAAGGCTGGGGCTTCTTTCCAAGCTTTGAAGCTGCTTAAAAGGAGCCATTGACCTATATTTAGAAGAACCTGGAGTAACCCAATGGAAGGCTCTAAGACTTTCCTTTCAACCTAGTCAACTTTGGGGAAATTTGTCAGGAAATCTTAGCAAGGGACAAGGTATATACCTCAGCTTAGCGTGTACATTGTCTCAGGTGATCACTCAGGGAATAAGGGTGTTTTTTTTAATTCTAAACTAGGAGACTCCATTCTGCATGATAATCCACATATATTTCCAGTGAGTGTAGCACCATTAGCAATTTAATTGCTCAAGAAATAATTCTTGAACAATTATTAATTCCTGTTGCCCCAGCAACTCAAGGAAAGCTAATTGTGCAATGTCACTGTTATGTGCCCCTGGAGCACTAAGGGGAGATATTCCTGGCTCCCTATTTCTGAATTCTAAATACATTCCTTTTGAGACACCTGTACCGATTTTGGGCCATGCAGTTTCTAGCGCCACAGACTTTATTATGCCATCTTTCCTTTTGTAAGGAACGGCCATTGCCTTTTCTAGAACTCAAAAAGTCTTAGCAAAGCTTTGTTTATCTTCACTCGGGCTACATTTCACCTTAGATTTTGGACTGCTAATCTGCAGCCGCCTCCTTCTTTATTTCCCCCCCCCCAAAGAATGTTGATTACATCTGGCAGCAAACAGCAATAGCAATAGCAGTAATAGCAATAGCAGTAGACTTATATACCGCTTCATAGGCCTTTCAGGCCTCTCTAAGCGGTTTACAGAGAGTCAGCATATTGCCCCCAACAATCTGGGTCCTCATTTTACCCACCTCGGAAGGATGGAAGGCTGAGTCAACCCTGAGCCGGTGAGATTTGAACCGCTGACCTGCTGATCTAGCAGTAGCCTGCAGTGCTGCATTTAACCACTGCGCCACCTTGGCTCAAGGTGGCAGCAGCAATCCAGTGACATACATTTTCAATCCAGATTTTGAACAAATAGCCATTAGTCTCAAGTCATCCTGCCTCCCAAAACATTGTTTTTTTTTAAAAAAAAGTTTCACTTAGCTCCTTATGGACAATATATCGGCATCAGTGTCATAACTCTTTTGGTCTTTGAAGACTGAAAAAAAAATTAAATAAAATGTGTACCTCTCTCCTTAACAGAAAGCACCACAGCCAATTCACCATCGCTAACTGGCCACCGCAAACTTGCCACAGTCAACTCACTGCAGCCAACTCATTGTGGGACAACTTGCCATGGCCAACTCAGCACAGAACAAAAATTACACTGATGGAGAAGAAATGATGGAGTAAAATCCTTAATGAAATAATGCAAAAGGAGGGACAAAATGAAATGTGAACGACAAAAATTAAAATAATGTTTAAATTTATTTTAAAGGCTTATATTCAACTGTTGAACTGTCCCATAGCGAGTTGTCCTGTGGTTTGTTGGCCATGGTGAGTTGGCCGCACAAAGTTGGCTGTGGCGAGTTGACCGGGGTGAGTCGGCTGTAGTGAGTTATCCACACCAAATTGTGCAATTCCGCCCCTCTGTGCCTTGATTCATCTGTTCCAGGGCCATTAGTCAGGTTGGCTCAATTAGTTTGTCATCACAGAACACAACTTTAAAGGAATATAAACAAGGGATGCACACTGGTCAAAATATCCTAACCTCCCAGAAATGCTTGTGTCTTAGGTAGCATGGAGGAAGAAAGCAAAGGACTGACAAGGGAAAGGGACAGAGTTCAGGGGGGAAATTGTTTCAATATTTAAAAAAAATGTAAAAAAGATGTAAAGACTAGAAAGAGTGCAGAGAAAAGTAACAAAGATGATTAGGGGACTGGAGGCTAAAACGTGAAGGACAGTTGCAGGTATGTCTAGTTGAATGAAAAGAAGGACTAGGGGAGACAGTGTTCCAATATCTCAGGGGTTGCCACAAAGAAGAGGGAGTCAAACTATTCTCCAGGGCAACTGAGGGCAGGACAAGAAGCAGTGGGTGGAAACTAATCAAGGAGAGAAGCAACTTAGAACTAGGGAGAAATTTCATGACAGTTAGAACAATTAATCAGTGGAGCAGAAGTTGTGAATGCCCCAACACTGTCTTTAAGAAGATGTTGGATAACCATTTGTCTGAAGTGGTATAGGGTTTCCTGCTTAAGCAGGGGGTTGGACTAAAAGACCTCCAAGGTCACTTCCAACTCTGTTATTCTATTCTATTCTATTCTATTCTATCCTATTCTAATGTGGTTGCAGCAAAGTAGGTTTTATTCTGGAGATCATGAGCGACCGAACTAAAAGTAAAATTGTCAATATTACACTTAGAATAATAAACAGTGCTCCCAAACTGTATAATAGAAGTGTATATGGCATGGAAAAAGTGAATGAGAAAATACGTCTCCCTTTCCCGTTACAGAGAAGTGGGCACCCATTGAAACTGAAAGGAAGTAAATTCAGCAAAAGCAAAAAAGAAACACTTTTTCACCCTTATTTAGTCAATGTATGTATTGCTGCTGCAAGAGGCAGTAGTGGCTACAACCTTGGATAAATTTAAGATTCAATTACACAAATTTATGGAGATTAAAATGCCAATGACAGAGTCATAATAGCTATATATTATCACCAGCATCGAGATCAATGTTTCTCTAAATACAGTTGTTGGGGAATGCAGGCAGACATGAAAAAATGAACTCGTGCCTTACTTACTGTTTGTAGGATTTCCAGAAGTATTGGTTTTCCTCTGTGAGGACAGAATGCTAAAACATATGTGTCTGTCTGATCTAACAGGGTTCTTCTTCCATTCTTAAACATTTTTGTATTATATAGAATAGCTGGATGACTGTGCAGGTCAGTGATGGTGAGTAAATCAAGAGTTTTCTTAACATTGCCGTCATAGATTCTAAGTCCCAGATGCAGAATATGGAGCCCTCCACAAATTGCTGACCTATGTCTTCCAACATCCTTCAGATTTTGCGCATCAAGCTGATTCGGCTGGGAGTTTGACAGAGACGTGGTGCTGTAGCTGACTCTTGGTAAATTTATACTAAGCTGTTCTTCAGTTTCTCTCAGCCATTGTCTCTGCCTTTTAATTGACATTAGATACTTAGTAAACCATGGATCTAATCAGGCTCCAGCTAGTAAGAAAAAACAAAAAGGAAAGATAAGCTCAATGCTCATTCTGGAGTCAGCCAAGGTTTTTATGAAAGTGCTGACCAGGAGGGGAGGGGAGGGGGGAATTCTCAAAGCCATCGGGAATGTGTCTGAGCCCATAAGCCTTAAGGCTGGGCTAACATAATTGTCCTGCCACATTAAGTAACCATGAGAAAAATATCATTACCAGCTCCACCTCAGGCCAGACCAAGGACTATCCATAAGTAACTAAATGCAAGTTTGAGAGAATTGGGGGGAGGGGAGGGCTTATAAAGCAGATGAAACAAAGAGAAAAAGGAAAAGGAAATTAAAGCAGCTTGATGATGATTTTGAGACATTTCAGAATATATAGAATGAGACTCCATTCTGTTTCACTTCCTCAGATAAGAAGCAAGAGCTACCCCTAAAATGCCTTGGCCAAGGCAGGTTTGATGAAGGAGAATTGAGATCAGAGTACCTGTATAATGATATAAGGAGCATCACTTTGTTCTTAATAATAGAAAGCCAGTATCTGGCCTGGCCTGTCTCATAAAATTGACCAGGAAGATCTGGGATCTAATTCTCCCCACTATCTGGGATCTAGGATCCAAATCTCCCCACTGCTATACTGTTCCAGTCCAGTTAGAGATTTGGGTAGGTATCAAGGCAGCTGAAGGGGGCTTCTAATGACCAGGAAAGAATGTGGGGGAGGGAGTGTCATATGCTGCTACTCTAAAGGTGAGTAAAACTGGCTGTCCAGTTTGGCTCAAGGGACCGGTGGGCGGAAATTCTGCTGTTCCCCTCTCCCTTGCTGGGTAGCTGTTCCTCTTCATAGATCTTTGAGACTGGGTGCAAAAGATGAAGCTCTTTGCTGATGGTATCTGACATTTCAGCGGCTTGCACTTGGAGATTAATGGCTCTCCAAATATAAGGAGAGAGGAAAAGATCCTCTTGAGAGAGGAAAGAGAATGAACGTCAACCTTCCGTTCTCTCAGGATGCCAGTTCCAACTTTATTTATTTAGGACCAGCTATTGGTCAAAGAAATACAAAGCGTCCAGGATGGCTAAGGGAGCTATGAAAACATGGCAGGACTGGAGAGGAAGGAAACTGCGATGGCATTAAAAACACTGTTCCTTTAGGAGAACTTTAAGACGGGGCGGCAAAACTAATGTGCATTTATTGCTTTTTTTAAAAAAAAATCATTAGTTTTTAGGGGTTTGATTGTTAAAGATGTAATAGTTTTGCCAGTAAGTGAAGAATGATATTACTCAGTGACGGTAATCAGCATAAATCATTTTTAACAGGATTAAGCCTAGAGCAAGAATTTACTGAAATATAATTCCCCATGCCCTAGGCAGCATGGCCAATCATGCATGGTCCTGGGAGCTGTAGTTCAGCAACTTCTTCCAGACACAGGGAGGGGCCTTCGCATGATTTTGCTGCTTTCATCATTTGTGGTGTGATGTTGCCCATTTAGGGTCTATGTGTAATGTTGGGATGCATGTACAAAAGGGATGAGGCTTGCAACATCACAACATGGATTTTTTGGGGTGGGTGGGTGGGGGGAGCATTGCCTTATTGCAATGCCAGTAACTGCAGTTGCTTACTTTGGAACAATGCATTCTTGCTCAAACTTTCAGCTTGGCCCTGGTAGGTACCGGCTCTACTCCTAAAACCTCACATGCTAGCTATCATAGGCTGTGTTTCTGTGCAATGTTAAGCCATAAAGTTGCCAACTGCTTTTTAGCTTAAAGTATTGTGCAAACTGGAGCTTTATTTATTAACTTGTATTTATTAAATTTATATGCTACCCATCTCGCTATCCAAAGGAAATTGAGGGTGGCTTAAAATGCAATGAAAAAATATAAATATTACAACAATTATAAATACCAAAATAATTTTAAAATTCTAAGAATTAATTATAGACTAAAAACCTGGGGCTCAAGGAGAGCAGAAGTGGTGCCTTCTGTGTTACTACATCTTTAACCTAGAACACCTCCACCACGTCCCCAAGCCAACCAGCAGAGCCAGGTTTTAAAGCCCTTGCAGAAGGCCAGAAGGCTGGTAGCAGATCTGATCTCCAGTGGCAAGATATTCCAAAGGGCAGTGTCCACAGCAAAAAAAGGGTCTTCTCCTAGACTCTGCCAGCCAATATTTCTTGGTTGATGGGTTCTGCAGCACTCTCCTTTTCCTACTACAAGTGAGACGGTTCCTCAGATATTCTGGACCCATGCCATAAAGGACTTTAAAAGTTACAATCAATATCTAGAATTTGACCCAAAAGTAGATGAGTAATCAGTGCAGTTCATGCAACAGTGGTGTTACATTAAGGTGACCAGACATCACGATTTTGGTGGAACAGTCACAATTTTGCACAATTTGTCCCACGTCCTGCGGCGTTCTTAAAAAGTCCTGATTTTTTGAAAGAATGCACGACATAGTATCTCAGTTTCACGGCAAAGATTTTGAGAAATCCACTGGTGACTTCTCACTATGCTAGCTGAGAGTTAGAGGCCACCTGAGCTGCTCCCTCCCATTGGCTGGTTGCTCCCTCCCCTTTTGCATCCCTATTGGCTGGCGGGCCTCTCCGAAGCCAGAGATTCAACCCCGCTCCTGGGCTTTCCTCTTCGACCTTGCCGGCATCCTGCGCTGACTTGGAAATGTGCGAACCCCGAAGTGATCAGGCCGTAGCCCACCCTGCTAGATCCCCGATCGCTCCGGTTCCTGGGCCGGACAGATCCAAAGGCTGCCTCCTCCTCCTCCCCACAAAAGCCTCCACCTCTTCGGGTGGTGCCTCTCCCAATCCGGTTGGGCCAGAAAAGCCAAACAAGGAGGGGGGCTCACCTTCCTCTCCTCCTCATGCCTCCCTCTCTGCGTTGAGGGCTGGGCTGCTTCTCCCTCTTTCTTTCCTTTCATTCTCTCCCTTCCTCTCTCTCTTTCTTTCTCTCCTTCTCTCCGGGCTTGACAGGTCCAAAGATTTTCCCCAGGATGGGCTCCCCTCCGTTTTTTTCCCCTTTGCCTTTTTGCTGGCGCTGTTGCTGGAAGCGCCAAGAAAGAGGCGAGATTGCAAATGAAAGCTTCCTCCTGTTCCCACCGCCGCCCCATGTTGGAAAGTGAGAAGTGGGGGGGGGGGTGCGCCTTGACCCCTTTGAGAAGCAGAGCGGTCCTGGCGTGTTGAGAACGTGCCTTTTCCGAAAGGAGAAAAGTTGCTCTAGAGCAGTGTTTTTCAACCACTGTGCCGCGGCACACTAGTGTGCCGTGACATAGTGTAAGGTGTGCCGTGGGAAAAACACTTTATATATAGTCAATATAGGCACAGAGTTAAATTTTTTTAACATTTTCTAATGGTGGTGTGCCTCGTGATTTTTTTCATGAAAAAAGTGTGCCTTTGCACAAAAAAGGTTGAAAAACACTGCTCTAGAGACCTTTGCGTGTAGTTGCCCGCTCCCGCCCCGGTTGTATGTCTGTGCGTTTGTCGATCAGGTGGGTCACAATACCGTGTGGCCTCTTCTAACTGCAGGTGGTTGTGGATAGGGAGGAGGGGTCTGCCTATTTGGGGGTGGGGGGTTGGTGATTGGGGTGTTAAAGCTTCGTAGGTATCGATCTTTTGATTCGATGAGCAGACGAGGAAAGGGAGGCTGTTCCTTCCAGGTTTGAATTATGGGGGAGGGGAAGGGGGTTTGATTGGAGAAGGGAGGGGGGCTAACATCGGCCCCTCCACCGAAGCTTGCTCGGGATGGCCAATTCAGGCCTGAAAAGGCAGTTCCAGCAAGCACAGGATGCTATAAATAGACCATATAATATCAGTCCACCAGCACAACTCCCCCCCCCCCAAACTCCATTTTTCATTCATTGCTGAGCTCAAAACATTTTCTCCACTTGAAGTTGAGTGTGCAAATTCCAGGTAGGGGTGTTTATTTGTTTTTTTAAAATTTAGTGCTTTGCAGAAACCTGCATATACAACACAGACATATATATATAAACAATTGCTGCAGATTAGATTTTGATTTCCCTCCTTTTGAAAGGCCCACGATAGGAATTGGGGTGTTTTGGCACAGGTCTCATTATGTACCGTCAGGTAATGTTAAAATGGTAAGGTAAGCCTTGTACCTCTGGTTTATTTATTTTAATTTATATAACTGCCCTCCCTCTCTCCAATTCGGCCTCTTCGAAAATTCCTTTCTGTGTGAGATGGCTTTTAAAAAATTCCTTTTTATGTGAGGTTGCTCTAGCAAACCTCTTCTCTGTTGCTAAGGAAGTGGAAAAGCTGGAATTAACAGCTGGAATGGGCCAAAAGAGCTGGCGTGGAAGAGAGCAAAGTTCAAAGAGCCATCACTCTTGATGGCTTGACTCTCAAAACATGTTGGTGCTATCTGATAAGCGATGTTTTGAGATGGTTGTTGCAGAGGTATAGATATGAAAAACTGTAAACCAGTGAGCCGAAAACTTAGTGAAAGTGTTCAAGGTAAACAGGGAGTTCAATGAATAGGTGAGATGTCCCTTCGGATAAATGTCTGAGGCATTTATCACTACAACATTGACAACTTTAAAATGTGGATTTCAACTCCCAGAATTCCCTAGCCACTGGGGCACTTCAACCCCAGGAATTCTGCAGTCGGCATGCATTATAATGCAAGCTAGCCTTAGCTTTCAAACAGTTCATTTAGTGACCAAAGTTACAATGGCATTGAAAAAAGTGACTGATGACCATTTTTCACACTTAGCGACCGTTGCAACCATTTTTCACACTTAGCGACCATTGCAGCATCCTCATGGTCACGTGATCAAAATTGTGGTGTTTGGCAACAGATTCGTATTTATGGTGGTTTCAGTGTCCTGGGGTCATGTAATCACCTTTTGTGACCTTTTGACAAAATATAAAATTTTTAATCAAACCCCCCCCCCCCCCCCCGGTCAATGGTGTCCCTCTTTACCAATCTGAAAATCTGGTCACCTTATGTTACATGTGCCAACTTAATAACCTTGAGAACTCTTCACAACGACGCATTCTGAACCAGATGCAGCTTCCAAATATTCTTTGTGGTTATTTTACGATTCATTATGTGGGATGGCCTTAGAAAGTTGGATTAATTGGGTCAATCTCACAAGTTATACATTGGTAACTTTGTCCTTTTAATATACCCTCAATTACCATAATATATTATTTGAAGTACAGTATATCACCTGTTTCATTTCTGCATGTTTGTATAGTCAAAGGCAATGAAGTAGAAGCATGAAAAACAACAACTTTGTAATGTTAATGATCACTAACCCCAGTCAGAGCTCAGTTTAATGTTTACCCTTTCTGTGTTCAGATCAATGGTAGAGAAATCTCAAGATCCACCCTGAAATTTCTATTGTAGAGTCAGTTTGATGTAGTCGCTAAGATGATGGCCTAGAAACCAGGAAATTGTGATTTCTACTCCCACTTTTAGCATGAAAGCTGGTTGGGTGACTTTCAGCCAGTATCTGTCTGTCTGTCTGTTTCTCTCTCTCTCTCTCTCTCTTTCTCTCTCCCTCTCTCTCTCTCTCTCTCTCTCCCCCTCCCTCCTTCCCTCCCCCCCTTCCCCCCTCCGTCCCCCTCCCTCTTTCAGCTCAACTCCCCTCAAAGGGTGGTTGTAGTGAATAAAATAGAACGAGGAAAGAGTATTAGGTTCGCTGCCTTGAGTTTCTTATAAAGTTATAAAGGGAAGATAAAAATTTAATTAATAAAGAAGCAAATCTCCCCTCTTAATCTTAACTTTTACTTTATATTTAGCTAGTGTTGTGTCATTGTATCTTATCTCTTCTTTGCATGCTTATGGCTTCCTTCAGATGTGAAGAGTGTTTTTAGCCAATCAGAGATCAAATAACAAATCTAATGACATCATAGCACAACACAGTGTAGTAAGGATGGTGAAAAACAACTTTTTTCTGCCATTATTGCTTCTATTGATACCCTTGTTTCCCTGAAAATAAGACCGGGTTTTATATTAATTTTTGCTCCAAAAGACGCATTAGGGCTTATTTTCCAGTTAGATCTTATTTTGGGGAAAATATGGCACTAAATACATCCATGTGGCTGATGATCTGAACTGGGGTTTATTTGGGGGGTAGGGCTTATATTACTAGCATCCTGAAAAATCATACTAGGATTTATTTTCTGGTTGGTCTTATTTTCAGGGAAACACAGAAGTCACCCAGCAGCCCTGTTTCAGGTGACTCAATTGCTCCTCGGAGGGAAGAACACCAAAGTTCAGCTAAAGGGTTGCTATGAGGAATATGCTGTGCATCTGGCAGATAAAATTGCTCATTAGATTCCAGCCTTACAACAGAGTCAATACATGTGTGGTTGGTGCGGTGTGCGGGCTATGTCTTGCAAGGTGATTGGGGAAGAGTTTGAGCTATCATCACCTACATTCTTCTGACTCTAGAACAAAAATGTCTCCATAATTTTGAGATATTAAAATGGCCAAAAAAGAGAAATATTCCAGATGATTTCCACCCATCTCCCCCCCTCCCCCTCACCGGCACAGTTAGCTAAACAGTGAATATTTCTGAACAGGCCAGCGGGGAGAGATGATCCCTTAAAAGTGTCAAGAAATCCACCTCATTCCAATTACAAGTAAAGATTTATCGAAATGAAGATAAAATTGGATTTAGGAGAATGGTGGAGGTGCACAGATTAAAAAAAGAAAATAAATTCCTCTGCAGAAAGTTAGCCTTACTAGATTTATATACTGAGATAAGATACTTTGGCCCTATGAACTTATTCAGAATTTCTGATTCAACAGTATCTAGTAGACTTACCTGAATCTTTGCTCCATGAACAAGGAGATTCCATGCGAATATCATGGACAAAGGGAAATTACTAAGAATAAGAACAATGCACCGTTGGGAAGATCTTAGGGTGTTCAAATGGGAGAACTTTGATTGACAGCTGTTTCTCCTGGCCAATGAGCAACAAGGCACAATGAAGAAAAGGAAACAACGAAGCTGCTGGGTTCCTTGAAAACCTAAGTGCAGTCAGATACAGTTAACGTGTCAGTGATAGACTATCACAACATTCTAGGTCTATAAACTATATTGTCAAGTTTAAAAAAATCTGGGAAGAAGGGAATGGTGAATCTTTTCCATAGTGTTGCCAATTCACACACACACACACACACACACACACCTGCTCCCACTGTGGCCATGTCCAAGAAATCTCCAGGTGTTGACCTTAACCAAAGAGAAGGAGAAATGATGATCAGGATATGAATAGAAGTAAACAGAATATAAAACAGCAAACTAGGGCAAATTTATATATATTTATAATTCACAATTAAGGGACGCAGTGGCTGAGTGGCTAAGACGTTGAGCTTGTCAATCAGAAAGGTCGGCAGTTTGGCAGTTCAAATCCCTAGCGCCACGTAACAGAGTGAGCTCCCGTTGCTTGTCCCAGCTTCTGCCAGCCTAGCAGTTTGAAAGCATGTAAAAATGCAAGTAGAAAAATAGGAACCACCTTTGGTGGGAAGGTAACAGTGTTTTGTGCACCTTTGGCGTTGAGTCATGCCAGCCACATGATCATGAGACTGCCCCCTAGAGTCGGGAATGACTAGTACGTATGTGTGAGCGGAACCTATACCTTAATTCACAATTAATGAGTTTAGATCGCACATGTAATCAAAGACAAAACCAATCATATTTTGACTTACATTTCATGTGAATCAGATCCTGTCACCCAAGGCAAATACATATCTCAGTTCAAATGAGGATATTTCCTATGATGATTACCTATTGTCATCAGCCAACACTGGTGAATTCCTTTGTTCTCTTTTAATGCCATTCCCGAAGAAGCAAAGCAAAAAAAAAGAATTATTAAATTCTTTGTGAAAAGTGCCTGACTCTCAATCCTAGAAAAGCAATTTGAGATTACAACCAAGCACCAAAAACTGGAGATAAGTAAAAATGGATGGATCTTGCTTGTCGCTCTGTTTATGAACCTTTCCAAGGTTACTCTCGGCTGTTGAACTGAAGGACCACAGAATGGATCAGCTCCGTGTGTCTGTAGACACGATCATGAGCGTTTGACTGGCACCTAATATTGACTTTTGTGTATGCACAAGGATGAAGTATCAACACAGAGGTTTATGATTCACTCAGGGAACGTGAATGGAGTAAAAGGAAAATGTACACTGCAAGATCAAGGCAATTTTTCATATCTATGCATCTGCCACAGCGTTCTTTTGGTAAATGTGTTCTCATAGATATGAAGAAGACACAATCCCAAGATATCAACCTTTGACAGGAGAAACACCTCTTCTTAATAGTAGCTTCTGAAGTGGCAGTCTAAGGGTAAGAGAAGAATAAAGGCAATAACATTATTTTCTACTCCTGTCTCTTGGTTTTAAAAAGCCCAATAGAATTCAGAAATGATTTTTCTTTCCTAGCATGAAGATAACAGGGTAGGGGGGGAAATACTTTTTTGTGTACCAGACTAATGAGTGAAATACAGATGGAAAAACAAGCACATCAGAGGTGGTATTCAGCAGGTTCTGACCAGTTCTGGAGAACCAGTAGCGGAAATTTTGAGTATTAGTTCAGAGAACCGGTAAATACCACCTCTGACTGGCCCCACCCCCATCTATTCTCTGCCTCCCAAGTCCCAGCTGATCTGGAGGGAATGGGGATTTTTGCAGTAACCTTCCCCTGGAGTGGAGAGGAAATGGAGATTTTATAGTATCCATCCTCTGCCACGCCCACCAAGCCACGGCACACCCACCAAGCCACGCCCACAAAACCAGTAGTAAAAATTTTTGAATCCCACCACTGAAGTACATGTATCCCTAAGCATCCATATGAGGCACAGTCTTCCAGGACACAGTAAGGGTCAACCTCGCGGTTGAATTCTCAATGGCGGCCTTTCTCAACTGGGATTCTGCACAACTCTATGGAGTTCCAAGGAAGACTCTGCTTGAACATAAAATAAACCTTGTCTTTTGAACTTCATGCACCGTACCATGCTGGCACTCACAGCAGTGGGAATTTTTACACGCTGTGACTTGACGGCCAGCCTGCCACTGTGCTGCTATTGTAAATATGGTAAAATGTGGATGGTGTAGGTTAAAAATGAATTGTATTGTGAGATCTTCATATTTTCTGCCATTTGTATGTAGGGCTTTCCTAAGTCCTGAAGATTATTTCAAGGGTTCCTCCGGGGCACAAAACTTGTCTTTAGGCAGCTCAGGTCTTAAAAGTGAGCCTTGTTCTCAGGAAGGATAAAAGTTAAGGAGCCTTTCATTGCTGTCCCAGGAAAGGCAAGGGATTTGAAGCCTTTACTGTGGTCTGCCCTGCAGAGTTTGTCTAAGACCGCCTGCTGTCCTGCTTCTTTCTTTTCCTTTTGCCTCACCCCCATTCATCCTTGGTTGGTATTGCTCTTCCTTTCATTAACTGGGCTGATCAATGCTTCTCTTTTTCAAGCTCCTTTATTATTCATAAGGTGGGTTCCTGATAGTTTGTCTGAAGTAATCTAAGACATAACTCTGAAATGCTGTAGCCCACTCCAGGGACAGGAGAAAGAAAGAGAGAGATGGAGGGAGGGGGAAGGAAGGAAGGAAGAACGGAAGGGAAAGAAAGAAGAAAGAAAGAAGAAAGAAAGAAAGAAAGAAAGAAAGAAAGAAAGAAAGAAAGAAAGAAAGAAAGAAAGAAAGAAAGAAAGAAAGAAAAGCAGTTAGATTTAGATTGTGGGGAGGATGGATTTTCCCTTGTTGTTCACCAGGATTATGAAGAATCATGATGTCCAGATAAAAAAAATGAACAAACACAAATACACACATACATACAATACAGAGGTGGTATTCAGCAGGTTCTGAGCAGTTCTGGAGAACTGGTAGTGTAAATTTTGAATAGTTCGGAGAACCAGTAAATACCACCTCTGACTCGCCCCACCCCCATCTATTCTCTGTCTCCCGAGTCCCAGCTGATTGGGAGGGAATGGGGATTTTGCAGTATCTTTCCCCTGCCACGCCCACCAAGCCATGCCCACAGAACCAGTAGTAAAAAAATTGAATCCCACCATTGATACAATGTATGTGTGTTTGTGTATGTGTGTAAAAAACTAATAGAAATTAATACAGAGTTAGAAAAAGATGAAATAAAAGAAAAAGCTAAAAGTACAAAAGCAAAGAAATAAAAAATACATAAAGTATTTTCCATTCTCCTTTCCAGCAGTTATAAATGTATCTCTTGCTGTATGGTTACAACATAATTCTATTTTTTCTCTATTCTTTCTTATGATCAAAACCATAAATCACAGGTTCAGTTTTTAATGTCTATAAGGGATTTCAAGTCAGCAATAAACATAGATATTGTCTTTTCTCTGATCAAAGAAATCAATTTGGCAATTTCAGCAAATCCCATTATCTTCAACCTCTAAAAAGAATTGATGGCCTCCCTTAGAAACAGACGAGCTGCCTGCCCATCCAGAACCTGTTGTGACTCCTATTTAGCCCTCTCGTGATTAAGACTCATGGAAGTTGCAAAATGAAGCAACATGTAGGAGGAACCCTCGCCTGAAGGCTGTAACTGAACCCACAGTTTTAGTTGTAAGTTGTGTTGGTTATTAAACGGGTCACACAACCACACCTACCTTTTTTGCAGCAGCTGTGAAGTGAAAGCTGAGATCATTGAGCTAATGTTAAGCAAACCCATTATTCAATATAGGTTTTTGATGGGGGTTTTGGGGCTTCCTTTTGGTTTCTGGAGGTTTTTATCAGAAGTAAATGCCTGTTTCCAGAAAAAAAACCTTTGTAAATTGTGATCGCATGACTGCAGGAAACTGCACATTGTCATAAATGTGGACTGGTGTTGAGTGCCCAAAATGTGATCATGGTACCTGGGCAAGTAGGGGCAGACATCAGAACTTCAAATTCAGGTTGTAAGCAAAAAAAAAATTCTAGGTCTGTCATAACTTCAAACCGTCACTAAGCAACCAGTTGTAAGTTGATGACTACTTGCCTTCTAGTACTTCTAACTTGCTTCTTACTAAACAAAAGAATATTGGATGTGCTTTTTATTATTTCCAACCCAATAGAAAGTTGGAATAGATTTAAGTACAGTGGTTACATTTGTTTTCAGCAGAATAATTCTCTAAAAATTGAATAGAACAGGATCAAATTAGGTACGATTTAATTTTTAGGCAGCCAAAAAAACCCCCACACACATTGTATTTAAAAATGGGCCAGATTTGACTCAGGGCTGTAGAGAAATATACTTTCAGAAAAAAGAAATCCCCCCAAAAAAATATATATCCTGTGAGAGAGGCCGCTGGGCAGCATCTTAGAACCAATTGCTCCACATTAAGCACTTGTCTTCTCTCTCTCAATTTTGTGATCCACAGCAAAATATACCATAGGTTACCTGCATTGCGTTTCACAGTGCACACAGAGACACAAGAGAAAGATTAAATCTATGCACATATATAGAACACATTATTGTATTACTCAATAGAAAATAAAGATGTGTCCTAAGGACAATGCTGTTAAAAGAGTTGGAAAGAATTCAAGACACCATTTTCTGCATACTTTAACTTGTTTACTCCTGATTCCAAGGAAGCAAGCTCCCGCTGGTTGATTGTTCGCTCATTTAACCAATTTTACTAGGCTTGCCCATTGCAATATACCCCTAAATTTCCATAAATTAATACCATAAATGAACAAAACTGGATTAATTCACACAGCAAAGTAAGCCACAAAAGCCTAACCAGTTTTACACTAAGCTTAGCACACGATACAAATATAGCCATTCAATCTTTAACTGGGCCTATGAAGCAGGTTGAATGAACACGGGTTTTGTGTTTGTGGCTTTGGCTGTGTTTCTATATTTTGAAGGTGCCATTTCAGTTATAAAACTTACAAATTAGCTCACAAGAACAGTACAATAATGCTGCTATCTAATTATGCACCCTGAGGGGGTCAGCCTTTTTTCTGTCACTATGACCTAGGCAGGCCATGATCAGCTCTGATTAGAATGGAGCAATATTCAAGAATATTTCTGCAAGAAAGATCTCAACATATATTTATGGACATTATATGTATCTATGTATGCATGTAATGTATGTAATGTATGTAATGTATGTATGTATGTAATTAATGAATGTATGTATATGTGTTGCATTTTTGCTGATAAATAAATAAAGGGAGACTAATATAGATCTATTTCAAGCTATTTAGCTCTCATCAGCTAGCCATACCCTTGCTGGGATTCAAACTTGGACTGTTTTTACATATTAGGCAGTTATATTAACCTCTAAGCCACAAGCACTCCTCCATTATCAGCTAAGCCAGGGGAATGATTATGTGTTTTGTCAAAGCACCTGGTATGCTCCGTCCCATACTTGGGCATACCAGGTGCTTTGACAAAACACTATGTGTGTTTGTGTGTGTGTATGTGTGTGTGTGTATGTATGTGTACATACACAGTATATATTTAGCATTAATTCATATAACCTTCTTGCCCCAATATAAGGACAGTCTACTACCTCTTTCCTAAACATGTGTCCACTTCCCTCCATCTGTGACTTAGCCTCCAACAGCTGAGATAATAAGTGGATGGCTTATTGTGCTATACTCTGGAAATGGCAAGGTGGAGCATGCTGATATGCATCTGGAAAGTGGCATCAAATGACATGTCCCATGTGAGTCACCTTGTGGTTCCTATTGTTTCTGCTGATTGTCTGGAGGCCTTCAGTCTGGTCTTTGATCTCTTCACTTATCCATCAATCCTATGTTGGATGCAAGGGAGACTGCAGCTGTGGCTTCTACAATCACTTTTCAATGGGTTGGTTGACTGATTGACCAAAAGAGTGCAAAACTTGGGTAGCTCAAGCTTTGCTTAACACACGTAACTGAAAGTGGACATGAAAGGACTGAGCTCTTTATGCTATACTAGCTGATAACCCAGCGTACCCAGGTATTTATTTATTTACAGAGGAAATGTCTGAACCAAACATAATTTCTAATGTTGGATTTTCCCCCTTACCAGGGGGAGCCTCCTTGTGGAGCATTGTGAAGCCATTAACATGGCAACTCCACTGCACTGTACAGTAGAAGCCATTTTAAGGCACATGAGGCTGTATCTTAACCAAATACACACACCAAGGTGTATTAGGGGTGTCTTACACCCACAATATTTGTTTCCAGAGAGTAAGTCATCTGTATACCAAGTTTGATTGAAATTGCTCAAGGCATTCATTCCAGAGTTATGCTGAAACACACACACACACAATGTGTGTGTGTGCGTGTGTGTGTGCGTGTGTGCAGGTTTTGGTGTATTTGGGTCTTTTCCCGTGTAAGATTAAGAGTATCTTGGCGACCTTTCAACGAGGCTGATGCCTTCAGCTTCGTGCTTGTGTGAGCCAAGCACAAAGCAGAAGACACCAGCCTGAAGATGGCGAGTGGGGCCTCGTCAAAACATCACCAAGATACTCTTAATCTTACACAGGAAAAGACCTGAATATGCCAAGACCTGCATATATGGTGTCTCTTCCCAGTGGTCACTGTGCCTATGGCTATAGCGCCTCACTTTTGCTCCTCATGTAGGTTCTTACAATACTTTACATCTCCTGGCTAGTACTCTTAGGATAGTTTACACTTCCGGTGGCTACTGTTATGAGCCACTGTTCAGAATCTGACTCTGACCATGAATCTGACAGCGTTGCTCCAGCTGAGTCTGTGCTTCAGGATTGTCAGACTCAGAAACCAGTAAACCAGGGTTCAACTTGGAAGTCCAACAGGATTCTCCCATTCACTGATTAAAATATGGATCAATCCAGACGATTTGATTGTGACCATCATCTCCAGCCTAATGCCCTTCAACTATTTTAGAACTAAAGCACCAGGAAATTATAGTCTGAATACATAGAGTGGACACCAAGTTAAGGAAAGCTAGTTTATGAGTTGGGCCTGTCACCTACTATATCAACAGAGACTTGTGCTATTCAAAAACTAACCTAGGTATTACAGCCTAAATTTAGTAAGCTTGGGTGATATGGTTATATCAAGTGACTCTACAGTGAACATCTTTGAAGTGCCACAAAAGCTTTGTGTTGTTTTTGATACACAGCTACTCTCTGGAAAGCACTCACTAAAAGTATTAATGAACCTGACCCCATTGAGCTAATTGGGCTGATTTGACAGAGATTGTTGAAGTTAGTAATTCATAGAATCTATGATGAAAGATTGGGTTAACAAACACTTTCCTTGATGGTGGATCATTAGTAACTCTTTTCTGCCTGGTGCCTTTTCTCCTGGGTGCTCCTGAGTCCTGTCTGGACCAACAGTTTGATGTGCATCTACCAAATTAGGGAGCCTGAGGCTGAAATTAAAAATAAATCCCAGCCAAAGACTTAAGCTGTATTGGTAAGGTAAAGGTAATGGTTCCTCTCGCACATATATGCTACTCATTCCCGACTCTAGGGGACAGTGCTCATCTCCAATTCAAAGCTGAAGAGCCAGCGCTGTCTGAAGACGTCTCCTTGGTCATGTGACCTGCGTGACTAAACACCGAAGGGGCACAGAATGCTGTTACCTTCCCACTAAAATGGTCCCTATTTTTCTACTTGCATTTTGTATGTGTTTTCGAACCGCTAGGTTGGCAGAAGCTGGGACAAGTAACGGGAGTTCACTCCGTTATGCAGCGCTAGGGATTCGAACTGCCGACTTTTCTGATCGACAAGCTCAGCATCTTAGCTACTGAGCCACCACATCCCCTGTATTAGTAGCAGGATGTTAATCTTACAACAAGAGAATTAAAGGGCTTACCACATGAACTTTGAATAGTGGACAAATCTCAGTTTAGAAGTATTATTTTATTCTGTTTTCATAACCACACCTAAATAGAGCAGTTTCCTACAAGTGTTTTCTCATTAGGATACGCTAATAGAAGGACTCGGAGACCAAGAAAGATTGGCTGGGTGTTGGATAAGAGCTAACCAAGGAATATAGGACCATAGGCAAAATTGTGGAAAATATTCTGAAAATGGCAATCCATTTCCATATCACTGTCAAGAAATGACATGGTTGTATCTGTATTTCAAGGTTTCCCCCTCAAAGGCTTCTTCACCTTTTTCTTAGAACAGAAATAAGTTTATGGAAACTAAAACACAAAAGAACTACTATTGTAGTACGGTACCCCTTTATATGTCAACAAGTGATTGTGAAGATGTTAAAGAGTTTTAGCCTAAGGACTGTATCTTCTTTTGCAATCTTATCCAAGTGGACTTCCAAGGCAATAGGATGCTCTGTAAGACACAGAATAGAAGCTTGGATGGAAGCTGAAGGTTGTTTGCCATTTCTGCAAAATGGTGGTATAATTGCACTTGAGAAAAGTCATTCTCAAATAAGGCCATTTTTTAAAAATCAGTCTAATGCAGGTCTGCTTTTTAGCCACTACTGGGCTATCATCAGATATGTGTCTTCTTCAATATGAAGAAACTCTTCCTTTACTATAACTGTGGGCCAATGTTGCTCAGCTTTTAATATTTATTGCAAACAAGGATGTGGCAAAGTTTCACGGTATCCCTATACATACCATTCTCGTTGACTTAGTAAGCCCTCATGTTTTCCTTCCTCAGAGATTTTATATCCAGGTTTTGTGCAATATATATGATAGTCCTTCAGGTTCGAAAAAGACATTATGTTGTAGTTCATCTGTGGATATAAAGATGGCTCCGCATTCCCAGTCTAGAAGCATGGAGTGTAGCACTGTGGGGCACTGAAAGTCCATTGTTGCAGTAACTATGAATGTTATTCTGTAACACCGCTTAGTTCTCTGTCAGTTTTTTGCAGTGCCTATCTTCAAAGCCAGCGAAAGCTTCATAGCACAGGGCTCACTAGTCAGTTCTGTCAGCAGTGGCAGCTTCTAGTTCCCTTGGCTGGATGTCACCGGTGGTGTACACTTTCTATCATAGTGCCTTTGTAGAGCTTACTGTATATAGTTGACCTTAAGAGCAGTGGTGGCACAGGGGTTAGAATGCGATATTGCAGGCTAATTCTGCTAAGTGCCAGAAGTTTGGTAGTTCGAGTCTCACCATTACAAGGTTGACTCAGTCTTCCAACCTTCCAAGGCTGGTAAAATGAGCACCCAGATTATTGGGGCAATATGCTGACCCTGTAAACCCCTTAGAGAGGACTGTAAAGCACTGTGAATATAAGTGCTATTGCTATATGTGGCATTGGCTAGTAAAATACCAGTTTTGGCCAGGCTGATAATTAGGCCAAAGAACATAGCTGCTTCTGAGAATTTTTTTAGCATCAACTGTAGATTGTTATCTTTGTGCACCAGGAACATAGTCATTGGCTAAGAAGGTTTCATGACTGAATGACTGTCTGGAGGTGCTTCATCTCCATCCAAGTGGCAAAGTTCAAAGAGAGAGCCATTCAGTCAGTTCCTGATATATATTCCCTCCTTTGGACCCTGGACAGCACATGGCAAATACAAGCAAATAACAGATTGCATAGGATGGAGGCTAGGAGGCAATCCTGTTTTATCCCATTGGAAATGGCAAATGCAGTTGATGTATCACCATTGTAAAGAACCTGCCCTGTCATTCTGTCTTGGTGTAGCTGAATCAGCTTCACAAATTACCTCAGGCGTCCATAATGTCTCAGAGTGATCCAGAGAGCTTTCCTGTTCACAATGTCAAATGCCTTTGTGAGATCAATGAAGAGAGAGTAAGGAGTCTTGTTCTGCTCAATGCACTTCTCATGATCTTGCCTCATGGCAAATATCATGTCCACTGTATTCTGTCCTGGCTAAAAGCCACACTGTGCCTCTGGGAGATTCCTTTCCTAGAAAGTGACATCTGTTCAGGAGAAAGCAGGCAAAGATCTTGCCTGCAATGGACAGCAGTGAGATTCCTCTGTAGTTTCCGCAGTCTGATTTCTTTCCCTTATTTTTATAGAGAGCTACAGTGAAGGCATCAGCCATCTCCCCTGTGGAGCAAATGTCTTCCAAGATGTCTTGAGTGCATGCAAGGCATTTGGGTCTAGTGCTTTGTAGATCTCAGCTGGAATGCCATCCTGTCCTGTTCCTTCATTTGAGTTCATCTGCGAGATTGCATTCAAGACTGGTAACCAAGATAAGGTATCATGATCAACTGTGGATGGCCTATTGAGTAAGTTGGAAAAGTGTCCAGCCCAGCAATTTTTCAGTCCTTCCTGGTCTTTGTTCAGGCTTGACCCATCAGATGACAGCAAGGGGAAACATCCTGATTTAAAAGGATCATAAACTGACTTTATGGAGCATGCATGTCTGCTTAGCGTTCCACCTGCTCAGCCTTCTCCTGCCATCATTCATCTTGATTTCTCGCAGTTCCTTCTGTACTTTGGATTGCAAGTGCTTAAACGTGTCTTTCTTTGAGACAGATGATGGATTAGTCTGCCAGTCTGCATAGGCCTTGTTGGCCTGGAGGGCTGCTGAAGTGGCTTCGTGGTTTTCATCAATCTACTCTTGATGCATCCATGTTTTCAGTCTACGTACAGTAGTTGCAGTTAAACCACGTCCACTTTTCAGAACAGGTTCCTGTTCTAACCCCCTCCTCCGTCCAGTAACGAAAGCCGAGACAAGCGTAAAATGGAATGACCTTTAATTAACAAGACCAGACTCTCGGTGGCTGAAAGCCAAATAAACAAACAGATAAGGACTTTGGCAGCAAGTCCGACAAACCTTGGCAGCAATGTAAACAAACTCTGGCAGCAATCCAGCCTGCCAAGTTTGTTTCTCTTTAATCAAACGTTGACTTCTGCAAGAAGGGCGTGGCACAAGCAGTCTCTTTTATAGTCTGGGAGATGAGCTTAATGACCATCAGCTGAGCGTAATTAGCTCCTGTAATTACGTAGTTGTTCTTGACACCGAGTAGCCCTTTGACGGCGTGCATCCCGGAACAACTCAGAGATGGTTTCTGGATCACGCTCTCTTGTCTCCTCCCCACTGATCCAAGGCTCAGGCACCACATGGTGGCCAACCAGTCTCTCTGTGCCCTGCTCTGAGTCAGAACCCTGTCCAGGGTCCTCCACATCCTCCAGGGCCGACTCATAGGGCCCCTCGCTATCGGAGTCTGGTGGCAGCTCCAACGGCTCCTGCTGGGCCACAACAGGTTCCTACATTCCTACAAGCAGTAAATTGCCAGAGAGTTTTTCATCAAGTACATCTTGGAAGCATTGGACTTGGTCTGGGTCTGCCAATGTTGAATGATGGTCTTTGGTGGCCTTCAATGTGACGAGGCTATGTCTAGGTTGAGGACCAACTAGTTGTGATTTCTACAGCATTCAGCACCTCACATGGCACAAATGATAGTGACATCTTTAAGATCACTATCACTTGTGCCATGTGAGGTGCTGAATGCATAGTCAAGTAGGTACCAGGATTGGACCTGGGATACATTCAGGTAGCTTTGCACTGGTTTGCAAGCCTGAACATAGTGTTAATGATGCACAGGTTGTGCTCAGCACATTTGCTTAGAAGCAGCAGGCCATTGCTACTTTCTTTTCCCACTCCATATCTTCCAAGGAGTCCATCTCAGTTGTCGCTGTCTGTCCCCATTCTAGCATTAATGTTGCCCAGAATGACAAGTTCTTCACTGATGGGGGTTCAAAAAATCAGGTCTGGCTCCTCCTAGAACACTTCCTTGTCTTCCTCTGAACTCATGAGAGTTGGTGTGTAGGCGTCATCCTGGCTGCTATCCCAGGACTTGCTAAGAGGAAAGTGGAACTTCATGGTGCATTCATTTATTCCAATGGGTAGACTGCTATGAGTGTTGTTTGTCTTTCAGGCCTTCACATCTTGTCTCTATTCAGCAAAGTATGAGCATCCCAGGCTCCAAAAATAAGTTCTTTTTCTTAATTCTTGGCCACTAAGGAGATAATCTGCTAGCCACAGTTAACTAGCCAGATGTTGTGCGGCAATTTTTATGGTACCTTTTCAAATCTTCTCCCTCATACACTGATGTGCAATGCTATTCTAGAAGGGCTGGCCAGTTACCCTGGTTTGAGGTTTGAGACTACAACTGCTAGTCATCATTTCCACTTATAATTTCACCACTCCCCATGACTGCAAATTAGGACTTAATAAATTAGGTTTAGATTGAGAGGATTTGTGGATGAATTATAGATGAAGAGGAATTGCACCATTAAAACCCTTCACATTTTTAAGTGGAGCTCACTCTCTCAGCCAAGGAGACCTTAATCCAGTGGCATGGAGAATTGTTATGGCTCGAGACCTCGCCTGCTGCAGTGGATGACGAAGATGTCTAATTGTCTTGTTGTCTTTTTAGTGCTCCACAACACCTTCTGGGCCTGCATTTTTGACTGTTGAACTCTTGATCAGTCTCCTCCACTCAATCTCCCAGGGCCAGTCTTTACCCGCTGGAATAGACAAAACTTCTATCTCTCACTGAGGTTGAAGACTCATTGGTTGCCCTCATCTGGTATGGCCCATCTGCTGAGATGGTTTGCCAGGGTGTGGCCACTGCAGTGTTGGAATCACAGATGAGAGCTGAGTGCCAGGTGGGAACACAAGCAGTGGTAGGTTCCTCACCGGTTTACTACCGGTTCGCTGAGAGGGTGTTTTGCGCACACCCTGCTGGCTTCATTCACGTGCCCACCCACCACGTGTTGCGGCACATGCGCAGAAACATGCCAGCGATGGCAGAAGAGATCCGGGAAACCAGTTCAGGGATGTGGCAGGCCTGGGTCGCTGTCAGTTCCAGTGACCCAGGCCGCCATACCATTACTGGTTCAGCCGAACCGGTCCGAACCAGTAGGAACCCACCACTGAACCAAAGGTGAATAAGTGGATCTACAAAGTTGCAGGGCACTCCACCAGAGGTCTTGCCCATTCACGAACACCCGATATGCCTCTTTTGTGCAATACAGAATGATTTAAGGGTACACTTGCCTTTCAAATATGCCGTGATAAAGTATGTTCTCTTAAACAAAGAAGGTTTATTCAGGAAAATAATTGTATCTTCTCGCTTTTTTTTTTTTAAAGAAAAAACCTGAAATAACATGTTATCTTAACTAGAGATGGTAATTACTTTTGTCAGGGCAAGATACTCCAGACAGAGCATTTTTAAGTGTCAGAACACCAACTCCTACGTTGCTGAATTTTTATGGCAGGGTTATTATGCTTTAATAGCTGGCTGATGATGGGAAATGCAGCAAATACAGTTTCACCTGGTAGGCAGTGACACGATGGGAAACATTTTACCTCCAATCATGCACCTGTTAAAAGAAGAGTAGCCTTGCCACAAAAAATTATTAGTAACCCTCTGATGAATCAGTTTGCCTGACACCCCATGATACCAACCAAACTTCACAGGGCTGCTAATGCAAGACCCTTTGCAGGACATATATATATTTTTAGAGATGTTATATTGCACCGTTGCTTGTTACTTGCAGCATACTCATTTTCACATGATGAGACCTGGCTCTTTTTTCCAGATTGGAAAGAGGATCAGGAAAGAATGGGAGAGACAGAGGAAAATGAAGTTTTCAAGCGAAAGCACCGAAGGAAAAGAATGGAATGCCTCAACAGAGTGTGGGGCATGTGAGAGAATTTGGCTTGGGACCCAATGATATAAAAGCTCTCATTATTTGGGTTTTTGATTAGAGGAGAAACGTTCCCTATTTGCTGCTTGCTAATGTTCACCAGTTTACAATTTCAGTAATACTGTTGACAAAATGACAGAAATAACATGAAATAAAATGAGGTAACAATAGAAATAAAATGATGTAAGCACATCGTGCGGTATATCTCCTCCTCAGGAAGACAGAGTTATTTGCTTCTATCTCTATTAACATCCCGATTATTAAAGAGATACTGTAATGGGACTTAAAATGTGAACGCTCAGGAATCACTGAGTTAGGTTGTATCGAACGTTAGGGCATGGATGATGAGAGTTGGAATCCTCATAGTCTAGAGCCATGCTAAGCTGAGGAAGGCTCCCTCAGAGGGAGAGCATGGTAAAATGAGCCTGAAAATAAATTGCAGCAAATCTGCTCTTTCGCTTGGAAATCAGTGGTTAGGTATATCTGTAGCTGTGTAAAATGCTTATGTCCTGAGATTCTTTTAGTTCCTCATCCATTTAATTACTGCCCTTCTCATCCGAAGCCAGCAGATTCATTACAGTTTATGGCCACAGAGGGACCTGCATTTTTGCAGCAATCAAATGATTGCAATTAACGGTATAAAATTAAGGAGAAGGGGGAGAGAGAGATCATCGTCCTGATGTCATTATCCCCGTGCTTCCTTTGCACACATACACACTCCGTTGGACACCCAGTATATTCTTGGTCTACTGGAATGCTTAGCCTGAAGTCCCTTTGAGTCAACAAACCCGCAGTCTGGCTTGACGATACGGAGGTCCCCCTACCAGTTGAACCTCACTTAGCAAATTACTTAGTCCAATTCTCATCCCAGGGGCTATCTCAATGTCACCTCTTCCAATTGAGATGTGTGCTGGCAAGATGCTCTTGGCAGGACTGCCATCCTTTTGATCATGCACATGTGTTTTTTCACAGTAGCTTTCTTTTGAAACATTTAGGAGATGAGCTTTTTCCTGGCATAGGGGATAAGCGCTGGAAGAAGCGTTCTCTGCAAAATGTCCAAACGTCAGGTTGCTTTAAGACACTGTTTCAGAGCTTTATGATGAAAAAAAAATTAAACTGGATGGCAGAGCAAGCCTAGAGCTTCTATGTTGGAACAGCAAACTGTCATTTTGATGACAATGTGTGTACAGTTATGCTACAAGTTAGGTAAGCTTTTTTTTAAGGCTCCAGACGTCGTGATCTAATGATGTTGTTGTGATGGGGGTTCCCTAAAACGAAAAATAAGAACATAAAATGGAGAACAAAACAGCTCCCTTCTTCAAAGTAGAATTTGTCAGACATTAAGCAAATGTAGCTGCATAATCTTGATTAGAGCATGATATGGTTGAAGTTGAAAGCAACAGCAAAGATGGCTTCAGATAAAAGAAGTTAAGGCACTTCAAAAAAATCAGCTGTCCTCATATCAAACACACACATACACTCATAGACGCACATTCACAGCTCATAATCTTCAAATGATCACTTGCAAATGACTCAGAGGGGAATTATTTCTTAAGCATCAATAGTAAAGCAGTAACTGTGAGTTTTACCATTCGAGGGTGTCTTGCCAATGATGCAGGATGAGACTTAGTTGATAAGAGAACAAAGACAGATACATTTCAACTTAATATTTAATTGACATCAGCACTGTTCTAAGTGTAGTCCAAAACCAGGGTCAGCTTTAAAGATTTTTGAAATCAATATGAAATGGCTCCCCTCTCTTATTGGCATTTCTAACTACAAATAGGAAAGAGTGAAAGTGGGAGTCAAATAACGCCTCTTTCTTTCAGCCCAAGCTTAAATTTATCATTTCTTCCTAACTTTGCTCATATTAGATTGTAGTATCTGCCTCAATCATGTTTGTAAATGATATGCTATCAGAGAGCAGAGGGACCTTCCAGATATGGAGATACATTTCTACAGATATGGGAAGGACGTCTATTTGGACCAGGCCTAACTATTGCCTACTCTAAATCTAAGTTTAAAAAAAATCTTTTTTCTTCCTGGGTTTTAGCCCATTCCCTAAAATAAGAGATTGAGATTTACAAGGCAGAAACTGATTTGCAGAATAGGATTATTTTTGCAGTGAAAGGATATTCTTCAATACCTCCAGTTATTGTTTTGCAACCCAAGACAGTTGAATCTATTGATGCTTCAGTCCTACTTCAGTTCTCCCATTGCCCTCTCATATCCTACTGGAGAGGCAATAATAATCATATTTCATATGAGTAATTATACTTTCTAACTCTCCAAAATCCAATTCTTGTTATATCACGGATGGGATGTAGGGCCTGCCACTGATTTTAAAGCTCTTAGACTTGCACTCTAATAATTTCATATCCTATTTCATTTCCAAACAATCTGTGTTCATCTTCTTAAGTATGAAGTCAAAGCTCCTATAAATCTGTTTCTCTTTGTTTAAAGTAAACCATGATTGGAGTTCGGTTTTAAGCATAGTGGTTGTGGCATGTGGCTGCAATGGAGACAATAGACCTTGGACGACAGTTGAATAAATTCACACCAGGTACCTATGTATGCAATGGATAACCTATAATATGTCACTCTCTCTCTCAGCCAATCCCACCTCACAGGGCTGTTGTGGAGAAAATAAAAGGTGGGAGGTGTCTTGGATATGTGTGTTTTATATATATATTTGCTGTCTTAAGTTATTTATAAATATAATAAAGACAGAATTCAGATAGATGATAGGTGATAGATGGATGGATAGATATGAGAGAGAGATAATAAGCAATATGTGTCGTTAATGTTCATCACATACTATATGTTTACACCTTGGTAGGTGAAAGAGCAAGGGTGGGTTGCTGCCGGTTTTATACAGGTTCACAACCTCTGTGCACACACGCAGTCTCTAAAATCCAAAATGGCAGCGGCCCAGCAGCAGCGAGGGAACTGGTTCAGGGGTGTGGCAGGCCGGGGTCATAGCGGGTTCTGCGACTCAGGCCTGACTTCCACTACCAGTTCAGCCAAACCGGGCCAAACCGGCAGCAACCCACTTCTGTGAAAGAGGTATCAGAAGCCTCTCCCTATATGGTGGGAGATGAATGAATCTGAAAGTAATATTGTATACAGAAAGTTCTCTTGGATATGACATTCCAGTCTGAATACTCTGGTCTGATGTATTCCAGATCACTTTGAAATGTGATTCTATTTCCACATCTTCAAGCAACCTTTTAAAACCTGTTGTCCCTCCCACCTCACCTTGGGTTAGGCCCAAGGGCAGCTTCTTTATGTTGAAGGCAACTAGGTTGGATGTTATGTTGTCCCTTGGATGATGGTTGTCTTTATATAATATTGTGGGTTTTTTTTTGAAGCGTTGCAAAACCATTTTGGAGTTGAGTGGCCTAGAAATTTTAATTAACATCATCATAATCATTTTAGCCATTGTCTATCCACTGCAGGATGAAGGCCTCTTCTGCATTTTCCAACCTGTATGGTCCTGAGCTTTCTTTTGCCAATTGGGCCCTCAATGGTTGCTGATGTCATCAATCCATCTTATTTTAGGTCTCTTTTGTGGATGCTTTTTAATTAAGTGGGATCCATTCTATAATTGCCTTGGTCCACCAGTTGTCATCAGTTCCTCTTGCTATATGACCAGCCCATTTCCATTTCAACTCTTTCACTGTTGTGATGATGTGCAGCAGAAGTGGATTGCTTCTGATTTTACTACTGGTTCGCTTCGCGTGCATGCACAGTTCAATGTAAATTGTTCTTTGCACATGCACAGAACAATTTACAATGAACTGTGCATGCACACGCACTATTAAAGAACATGCCGGCAACGGCAGCAGCAATCAGGGAACCGGTTCTGGGGTGTGGCCAGCCTGGGTCAATGCCGGTTCTGCAACCCAGGTCTAAATGTCACTACCAGTTCAGTCGAACCAGGCTGAACCGGGAGCAACCCACCTCTGATGTTCAGTCTTTCTATATATATAGTGTGTGTGAATTACAAAATAGAAAGATCTGCGCTGGTCTTGTTGTATTCGGGACTTTTCCTGTGTAAGATTGAGATTGTCTTGGCAACGTTTCGGCGAGGTCTCACTCGCCATCTTCAAGCTGGTGTTTTCGGCTTAAAGTGTGGTCGGAGCTGCCGTCTTTCTATAAATCTTGGTGGGGGTATGTGGAGTTCTGGCTTTGTTTCAGTAAGTGGATTGATAGGCTGTGTGGTTGTATCATGATTGGTAGATTAGTGCTGATTAGTGCTGGCTGTGTTTCCGTTGTTGTTTTGTGTTGTAATGTCCTGGGTGGTGGGTGGGGCTCATTTGTTAAACAAAGGAAGACTCCTCCCAAGAACCGAGACATAGAACAGGACAACGGCACTGCCCTCCTCCCTTACATCAAAGGCACCACAGATAAAATCAGCATTTCCCACAAACACAATATAAAGATAGCCTTCAACACTGACCAAAAAATAGCCAACATCTTAAGAAACCCCAAAGACAAATTCCAGCTAGAAAACCAAGGAATCTATGAAATACCATGCAAAATCTGCCCTGCAACATACATAGGACAAACAGGAGAATAAATGCACGCATTGCAGAACACAAGAACACAGTAAGAAAAAAAGAAAAAAAACTTCCTCCCTTTTCCAGCACCTTAAAGCTACAGGACATGAAATAAATTTTGAAAGAACCAAATTAATCTCCAAAACTGAACACTTCAACAAGAGAATAATTATGGAAGCTATCGAAATAGAGAAACATCCCCACAATATGAATAAATGTGACGATGCCTCCTGCCTACCAGACATCTGGAGACTAGCCCTAGTCAACAAACAAGCCCCACCCACCACCCAGGACGTTACAACACAAAACAACAACGGACACACAGCCAGCACCAATCAGCACCAATCTATCAATCATGATACATCCACACAGCCACTCAACCCACCTACTGAAACAAAGTCAGCACTCCACACACCCCCACCAAGATTTATAGAAAGACAGCAGCTCCGACCACACTTTAAGCTGAAAACATCAGGCTGAAGATGGTCAGTGAGACCTCGCCGAAACGTTGCCAAGACAATCTCAATCTTACATGGGAAAAGACCCGTATACAACAAGACCAGCATATCTACACCCATGAAAATCTACAAAAATACATACATACATACATACATACATACATACATACATACATACATACATACATACATACGACTCACGAGCTAATTTCAAAACTTTTCACCCCAGTGGATGTTACTCCACAATTGAAGTATTAACTTCTTTTGAAATTGCTTGGTCGTTTCTCCTTTTTATCCATTTTTCACTCCAGGACAATTATCAGAGCTAATTCAGGCAATCATTTTTAAAGGTGTGAATTCCACAGATGGTAGCTGTACTAACTTAGTTTCAGCTAAGGAACCATTTGTCTCCCATCACCTCCAGGTTAAGTTTTTTGAAGTGGTTATATCAGGGAGGGCAAAAAAATTGAAGCAATTCAAGCTTTCTCTTGAGGGTTTCACCACCTCACAAACCACAGGCTATAAATCAGCAAGACTCCACCAGACATTCAGCAAGACTCTATTACATTTGCCACAACAATGAGGTGAAAGGAGCTAGCCCAGTGGATTCTCTATTAGTTTGATGGCTCCAAAGAGTTTCAAGCAGCTCTCGTTGATTTTGTGACATGTTTGTGCCATTGCAAACATAATCCCAGGGTGAAGCAAGTAATGTTCTGAGTGACAAGGAAAACAACTGAAGAAACAATCACAAAAATTTTATTTATTAGAGCAGACCAAGGAATATCCTAACATTCTAGGGTATTTAGAAAGATCTAACTCTCTGCTGGCATCCGGTGGTCATCTGGATTTTTGCAGATGTCCTGTTGGTGGGAGTACTGAAAATCAAGAGGCCAAAGTACAGTGATACAGCAGAGCCAACTTTCCCATTTCCCCCATTTCTTCAATAAGTTTAGGTAAAAGTTGAGAGTCATTATTAGTCAATGTAATTAATGCAAAAATACAAGGACCGGTCATCTTACTTCATATAAGTTGGATCCCATTGGTTATTGTGGCCCCATTGTGACAAGATAGGAATTTGTGCAAAAGTCCTCCTGCCCGCAGTTGCCACGTGCTCAAATTCTGGAGGCCCCCAAAGTTTATGCATTAGCCTTGAATGCGGAGGTGTAGTCCCATCCAAGATTGCCAACCCTCCCTAGGTAGAGTAGACCATGAAATCATTGCCACAGGAAGGCTACTAAGACTACTTTTATTGAAATTGGCTATAATAGCAGAATCTTAAGTCTGATTATGTTGTGCCTCCTACTCCTTCTTAATGATTGAAGGACGTATATGCCAGAGCCACCTTTGAATAATATCTCCTCCTTCTGGACTTAAAAATGCTTAAATACCCATTTTGCCTGGGGAATAGTTCCTTCATATCCTCATCAAGAATATATTTCTTATTCTCTGCTATATTCTCCAAAATGCTGCAACGGCCCCAAAACAACAAGCAGATCAGGGGAGGGATTCAATTTTTTTTTTTACTACTGATCCTGTGGGCGCAGCTTGGTGGGTGTGGTGTGGCTTGGTGGGTGTGGCAGGGGAAGGCTACTAAAAAATCCCCATTCCCTCCCGATCAGCTGGGACTCGGGAGGCAGAGAATAAATGGGGGCCATTCACCGTCCACCTGTGGCTTTACTCCTGAGTCAACCCCTGTTCCTTAGCTGTTCCCTGTGTCTGGCAACTCTGCGCATGCGCTCATTGGGAACAGGATCCAGCTGTTCTTCTGCCTCACTGATGTCTGACTTCGAAGGCACCTGTTAACTGTCAGATGGCCCTGGCCCCATCTCTGCCTCCGATGCAGAGCCCTAATCAGAGGCTTCCCCAGACTCCAGGACTGTCCCATGTTCCTCCCCAACCTCCTCATTGTCCAACTCTGCTGCCAGCTCCATTGGCTGGCCACAACACTCACTTAGCTCTTAGTCATAGACATCAGGTACCTGATATTTAAAAGTAACAGCTGGACTCAGCGGCATCTTTATTTATTGTGATTTCTACATTAGAAGGCTAGGGTATGCTTAGGCTTTTTAAAAAAGTAGGGTTAATTGATGTCATTATAGAATACCAGTACACTGGTTACTAGAACCATGCTGAGGGCCAAATCTACTCTTGGAATTGGGGGGAGAACAGTCTGTTAACAGAAACTGACTCTGTAAGTACCAGCAGCACAGCCTCAAACGTTCCCCCTGTCAAGAACAGCATTTTAGACAGTGCGCTGCAAGCTTGTTTATGAATGAAGTGTCCCCTGAGATAAGGAAGGAAGGTGCCAAAGAAGATAGATCTTTCCAATTGCATTCAGCATGTACTTGAGAATCAGGTGATAGAGGACAGTCATTTGCTTATCTCCTTCCATCTTTCTGAAGTCTTTGAGAAGCATTTGGAGAAGTCTGCTCCACAGGTGTCTGTCTCCCTCCGCCCAGATCCAATAGGCCACTGTTCTTGTTTGTGACTGGATACGGGAAATCTACATGTGTCACATAGCTAAACCCTGTATTGCCTCTTGCCATTAAGACAGCAGTGGTGGCTTAGAAGCAAGTGAGAAACGGAGGTCCTGCAATAAACAGCAGTGCCTTTCAAGCCTCGTCTTTCTAAAGATGAGTTTATTTGCATCTTTCTAAACTTCCACCATTGAAGCTGAGAGCGGTTGAGTCCCTGTAGTGCAGCCCAGGTTGAATCCTTAACCTCCTCTGTGAAGCGCACGGTGCCCACACGTTGTTCACAGCTGCTGCAACTTGAGTCTTAATGTCTGATCTGGCCTCAAAGTCACGTTAGGACAGAAGGGACTCTCCTGCATTTCGGCTTTTCGGTAAGAAGCCTATCATAGATCAGGTACTCAATGAAGCTGTCTTGGGGAAAGACAAAATTGCGGGAGGGCCAGCTTTCTCCTAAGCATTTTGCGAAATGATGACTATTTCTCCCCACCAAATTAAGCTTCTGCTTAATTTGTTTATTTCTGTAGTGACTGTGTAGGGAGGCATTAATACATTCTAGTTGCCTGTTGTCTGGACACCCAATCACCATTTCCCCCCTCAAAATGGAAAGAAGGTAATTAGAAGCAGAGTCTGCTGAATGGTTTTATTTTCTCACTGTAGAAAAATCAAAGGCTCACCTGTAAATGGCTGTTTAGGACCATCCCAGGTTAAGGAAGATGGGTCTGGGTGTTCTTTATAGTGGGTTTCTTCTATTGCTTTTGGCAGCTGTGGGATAAGACTGTGAGATTAGAAACATAGTAAACTGGTAGCAGAAAAAGACCTAGTGGTCTGTCGAGTCTGTTTGTTTTTAATTCAATTTAGGTATTTACTATTTTATAACTATTATTATTTTTTATTCTTGTTTTATTTTTTATTTTTATTGAATGATGGGTATGTGTTTGTCTCATACATATTTAAATTCAGTACTCACAGTACTCACCAGTCCACAGTCTTTCAAGATAGTTCACAATTATGACCTTCATCAGGCTTGGAGAATGACCAGGCTGATATCTTTCAGACACCACAATACTTGACAAGAATGCAGGGATGAACTAATTGTCTCCTGCAAACTCCACTCCCCTTTTGCTCCTCTTTTATTCCCTATGGGAGGGGCCATTCACCATCCACCTGTGGCCTTACTCCCAAGTCGACCTTTGTTCCTTAGCTGTTCCCTTTGTCTGGCAACTCTGCGCATGCACACACTTGGAACAGGCTCCAGCTGTTCATCTGCCTCACTGACGTCTGACTCTGAAGGCAGCTGATAACTGTCAGACGGCCCTGGTTCCCTCTCTGCCTCGGACACAGAGCCCTCATCAGAGCCTTCCTCAGACTCCAGGACTGTCCCATGTTCCTCCCCAACCTCCTCACTGTCCGAATCTGCTGCAAATTCTACTGGCCACTGACAGGCCACAACAAATCTCTCCCTCATACCTTGAACCATTTTTGCCAGTCTCTGGACTCACACAATCTTATCAAGGTCTTTTTTAAAAAAATAAGGTCTCCAGAACTGGACACAATATTCCAAATGGGGTCCAACTAAAGCCCTATATAGTGGGATTAGGATTAGGTTGTTTTTAAGGAGTGGTGTCATTGTAGTACAGGTAGTCCTCAATTTACAACAGTCCATTTAGTGGCCATTCAAAGTTACAACAGCACTGAAAAAAGTGACTTATGACTGTTTTTCACGCACCATTGCAGCATCCCCATAGTCACATGAACAAAATTCAGATGCTCGGCAACTGGTTCATATTTATGACGGTTGCAGTATCCCAGGGTCATTTGATCCCCTTTTGTGATTTTCTGACAAGCAAAGTCAATGGGGAAGCCAGATTCACTTAACAACCATCTTACTAAGTTAACAACTACAATGATTCACTTAACAAATGTGGCAAAAAAGATTGCAAAATGGAGCAAAACTGACTTAACAACTGTTGCACTTAGCAACATAAATTTTGGCCTCAATTGTGATCATAAGTCAATGACTACCTGTATTGCATATTTGGGAAGAAGTTGGTTTTCTTTGAGGAATATCAGCTGTACATTTAGGGACATTCAAGCGAAGGTGCAGATTTAGCCTATTACATCTATTTTTTAAACATGGGAATACTTTACAACAATGTAGCCCATTTCACGGCTTTTAAAGTTTATGGTCAGTTTGCATTCTCCTCAGTCATATAAAATTATACACGAGATACTCATCCACAAAACATTTGTTGAATGAATACTAATAGAAATTTAAATAAAAATATTGGGGACATGGGGGTGGGGGGAATTGCTCCTGTAGAACTGGCTACATCAATGTTGGGCAATCCTAGAACAAAGTAGATGATGCAATTTGCGCGTGTGGGCTGCTGTGCATAGGCTGTAGTGCTAGACAAATTCAGTGAGACTTATGTCTACGCAAAGGTCCTTAGAATTCAGCTGATATTAATTTGCAATGAATATGTGAGCTGCCACCATGAAAAAGATTGTGAGTTAAGTGAGGTGACATGAAAACTCATATTAGCAATGTTTAAATTTAGGATGGCTATTTCACACCAACTAGTCACTGAGTAATAATGAGCGTGAATAAGCATCATTGTATTCATCGAAAAATATGTTTCATGTGAAGGTATCTGACTTTTTGCAGACAAAAATAAATGAAATATAAGAATTTACTAATCTCTTCTGATTCTATAATGCTACAAAAGTGGAACAGATCTTCATGGCACTGCCCAATCCATCACATTATCTATCTGCTACACTCATGATGATGATCAGTATTTACTATACACAGTTCTATACAAATCTTTTATGCCTACAGATTGCACTACTTCCCTGCTTTTCTAAAAATAAAACCAGGTACACTACATACTAACACTAGGATCCCTCTAAGGCTAAGCTGTTCCTAACAAATAAGTTCCTTTTATTCAGCTTCTTTCTTGCCTTCCTCCCTCATGTCTTCTGAGGGTTGGCTTTGATGTGAATCACTTTTAGCTTTGTGCTCTTTCCTCATGAGGTCCACATCCTCTGGAAAGTTGAACCAGTGTCCAGTGAAAGGTTAAATGGCTATTTCCAGTTTATGCCCCAGCTCCCATACATTCCTGAGAGTCAAATCCCTAGAGAGCTGGGTTCCTGTGAAGTTAGCTTCAGGAACAGGGAAATAATTCTTCACAGTGGAAAGCAAGTAGGCAAGGAATCTCTTGAACTCCAAAGAATTAGAAGGAGCATACGTGTGTGAATACATGTATATGCATAGTAGCAGTGGTGGGACCCAAACATGTTTACTACCGGTTCTGTGGGTGTGGCTTGGTGGGCGTGATGTGGCTTGATGATGGACGTGGCTTGGTGAACATGGCAGGGGAAGGATACTGTAAAATCTCCATTCCCTCCCCACTCCAAGGGAAGAATACTATAAAATCTGAATTCCCACCCACTCCAGGGAAAGGATACTTCAAAATCCCCATTTTCTCCCGATCAACTAGGACTCGGGAGGCAGAGAATAGATGGGGGTGGGGCAGGTCAGAGGTGGTATTTACCAGTTCTCCGAACTACTCAAAATTTCCGCTACCGGTTTTCCAGAACTGATCAGAACCTGCTGAATACCACCTCTGCATAGTAGGACTACAATAGCAACAATTCTGGAATGTTGGGCTAGTACTTATGAACTAAACTCCTGAGCTGATGGCTTCATGGGTCTATTTGTTAAAAATAAAAATAGAATTATAACAAACTTAGCCGGAATTTAATTTCAAAATATGTAATCATTAAATAAGAACAGGACAGTCTAGCTGATCATTGCCAATGGCAAAATCTTGGCTTTTTCCTAACAGAACTTGGGAGAATTCCAGATGAAGCTGATACTTCTCAGCTGAGTGCTTTAATAGCAAAGTAGACTTGCTGAATGCTTACTTAAGCACTGATTCTGAACAACAAGAATCAGAACCTAAGCTTGTAGCCTTATGTTCTACTTTGTCTTATTTGCTAATATATATGCTCTCTATGTATGTTCTCGATCACTTCTATTGAGATAATTGGTATAGTAGCACTAATGTGTGGCCTGAATCCATAACCATAAGAACAGATTTGGATTCAAGGTATTTTTCCTTTAAAAGATTATAATTGGCCCAAATATAGGGATGTGATTCTTTAGAGGGGATTTCTGCTCACTTCTATAACCCATTTTTCTGGATTTGTTTATTACTAGCCTATAACCCAGCGTAGCCCAGGTATTTATTTATAGGGGGAAAATGTTTGGACCAAATGTAATTTCTAATGTTGGATTTTCCCCCCTTACCAGAGGGAGCCCCCTTGTGGAGTTCTATGGCAACTCCACTATGCTGCACAGTAGAAGCCATTTTATGGCAGTGCAGTAAAAGCCATTTTAAAGCACAACAGGCTGTATCTTAACAGAACAAACACCCCAAAGGATTTTAGGGGTGTCTGACCCCCATAATAATTGTTTCCAGAGAGTAAATAATCTGTGTACCCAGATTGGTTGAAATTGCTCAAGTCGTTCCAAAGTTATCCTGGAACATACATGCATACAGCAGTTTATATATATATGTAGATTTTATATATTTGTATTTATTTATATCCTTCCTTTATTATTTTTACAAGCAACTCAGGGTAGCGAATACCTTCCTTCTCCTATTTTCCCTATAACAACCCTTTGAGATAGGTTGAGCTAAGAGAAATTAACTGGCCCAAAGTCATTCAGCTGGCTTTCGTGGCTAAGGTGAGATGTGAACACACAGTCTCCAGCTTGTAAATGGATTAACATACCATCATGATTAAAATTAATAAAATTCAGTAACTATGCTCATATAGCATACTGTTTTCAAACAAATAAACCACAGTACAGCTTGAAGTTATGGTATGGCCCATACAATATAATAAAATAATAGTTATGTTTCCCACAATATACAGCACAATGAACAATCCCACAATCTACACTAATATGTTCTATGAATCTAGTAAATGTGGCAGAATACAACTTCTGGGTTGTCTTGGTTCAAAAGATTCAACTTCATTCTTTCACAGGCAACATTTTTTTTTATCATCAGGTCTTGATTGAGACCAGTTAGGCAAAAAATCCAGAATTATGTTTTTGCTACCAATGAAATCATCCAGTTCCTTAGAAATCCCAGTCTTGGGCAACCTAAGGAATTCCTTGAAGTAGTTTAGAGCAGCCCTATCCGTATACACAGTTGGACGGGATTTTGGAGGTCTTCTTGTTACATAGGGCTCAGTGTTCTAGTCTGTCTTGAGCCTATCTTCTGGAATGTTAGCTATTCTGACCAGATTGGTGTCATCTATAAATTTATGTTTTCCCCTTCTATCCCCTCATCTAAATCTTTATTGCAGAACCTTGAGGTATCCCGCTGCACACTTTCTTCCATGTATAATACTATTAAGGACTACATGTTGAGTGTGTTTTGTCAGCTAGTTACAAATCAATCTGGTGGTGATGTTGTCTAATATACCTTTTTCTATCTTATCAAATAGTAGGTTGTGTCTACTTTATCAAATCTCTTATTGAAGTCTAAGCAAATTATGTCCACGGCATTTTGCTGATCCAATAATTTACTCACTTCATCAAAGAACTCTATCAGATTTGTCTGGCAAATTTGTCATTTTTAAGAACCTTCCTGATCAGAATAGAGATATATAGTATAAAACAACATAGCAAACTTTGGCTGGTCTTGTAATGGCTAACTAAGCAGTGTTTGATGTAACTTGCATGGAAGGATAGTACTTGCATGGAAGGTCACCAGGAAATCCCATGCCTGCAATTTAAAAAAGTGTAAAAGTGCTTTAGGTTAAAAAAAAAAAGTCTTAGAAGACAATCATGGTAATCCATTTCTATAACTTATCAAAAAAAATTCCAGGAATTGAACTTGAAACAGACAACTGTCTCAAACATCAGATTCATTTCAATACTTAAGGTTTCACTTTGTTCTCCTGTGACACTGATTGTGCTTCCTCTGAAATCTCCAAAGGTATAAATATCTGCCTAGTATTAGTTTATTTCAGGTATTGAGTATATAGCAATAGCAATAGCAGTAGACTTATATACCACTTCATAGGCCTTTCAGGCCTCTCTAAGCGGTTTACAGAGAGTCAGCATATTGCCCCCAACAATCTGGGTCCTCATTTTACCCACCTCGGAAGGATGGAAGGCTGAGTCAACCCTGAGCCGGTGAGATTTGAACCGCTGACCTACTGATCTAGCAGTAGCCTGCAGTGCTGCATTTAACCACTGCGCCACCTTGGCTCTTTTAGGTAGATATCTTATCTACCTAAACGTCCTTCCTCCAGGTTCTATCTACTACCAGAATTTTCTCTACAGCAACATAAGGTTGGATTAAAGTGGTATTGCAGATACTGAAATAATGTTCATAAAAATAGTTCAGCCATTTACATATGTTATCGTCATCCCCAGCAGAGTACTGAAAGTGTTCAAACTAAAACCCACAGTTCAGATTATAATACACAATTATACAGTTACAGATGCTTCAGCGAAATAGTTCCTTCTACTTGGTAATATACTTTTCTCATAGTGTTGCTTTGCTGTTACTTTAAGCAGTGTTTCAAATCAGAAGCCCTGCTGTCCTGTTATAAGATAAAATTAATAATCTTATTGCAGCTCACAATATTTATTTATGGAATCCATTACATCAAATGTTGTCTTTAGTTGGCAGATCTGAATGTGCTTGTGGTTGCACCAGTATGTGTGTCTTAAGTAAGTAACTAAAAGCAGGTATCAAGAGTCTCACTGAGTTTAGATGGGCAGAGTACATGCCAGGGGAAGTCTGGCAAAACCTGGAACAAACAGTGCCAAAATCAAATGCGGAAATTAATTCATTGCACTTATATTACATGTGTTCAGAGAGATAAAGAAAGAGACTATAATGGATGGAAACTGAACAAGGAGAGATTCAATCTGGAAGTAAGAAGAAATTTTCTGACAGTGAGAAAAATCAACCAATGGAACAGAAGTTCAGAAGTTGGGGAGCTTCATCACTGGAAGCTTTCAAGAACAGACTGGACTGCCATCTGTCAGCAATGATGTAGGGTCTCCTGCTTGGGTGGGGGTTTGGACTAGATGACCCACAACAGTGATGGCAAACCTTTTTGGCACCAAGTGCCGAAAAGAGAGAGAGCGCATGCGCACACTTCACACACACACACGTATGTTCGTGTGGGCCACAACCCAGAAGAGAAGCTGCCCAGGGGACATTCAGGCACTGTAAAACGGACTTCCTGTAACCAGCATGCACATGTGGACTGGCAAGCTAGTTTTCTGGTTTCTGGCATGCATGCGCACACACCAGAAAATGGAAGACCAGCTCTTCCAGTTTCCTGCACTGCCACACACACAAAGGCCAACTGATCATCACGCGCGCATGCGCTCCAGAAACCCAGAAGAGGAATGGTCGATACCGTATGTGCCTAGCGACATGGCATGCCACTTTGGGCATGCGTATCATAGGTTTACCATCATGGACCTACAAGGTCCCTTCCAACTCTGTTTATCGTAAATGTATGATATACCGAAATACAAATTACAACCACATTTTAGCTTAGCATGACATACTTAGACAGCTGATTGGTTTATTAACTGTGTTGAGTTACCCCAATAACTTATTATTCCATCAACTCTAGTTACATTAACCCAATGAAGTATGTTATATAAACCTTTGACATAAAAACTTTAAGACTATCCTACCATTTCTTTTGTAGCGGTTGGGATTGTTAAGGGAGCCATGCTGAAGCGTCATTCCTCTGTTAGTCTTGCCAGCCTCATGATCATTAATATCTGAAGTTGAACAGTTCCTCCCCTTAGCCATTCTATTGGGCTCAAGCCACAGAGCTCAGATATAAACCTGATGAATAAAACATATTCCCAAACCCTCTCTGGCTGTCAGGCCATGCAGTCTCCATCAGTACTGTAACAGTGGGGACAAGTGGCATTAAAAGGGCCCAAATACAACCAGTGACAGTGTCTTTAAAGCATAAATGTACAAAAATAAGCAGAGCGACCATTCGTAACAGCATGAATTTGTATAGGAATGAAAACAGACTAAGTGCTTATTGATATAGCCAAACTCAGTATGGTATGACCAATTCATGCTGTTGTGAATGGTAATGTGCTGAGTTTTGCCCTATCAATAAAACACTTGTAATGGGATGGGAGAGCGTAGTCTGTTTTCATTCCTATATTTTCAGTTTCGCTGTCTCAGCATTCAAAAAAACCAAAAGCCAAAGGGTCACTAATATAACGACACTTAGAAAAGATGTTGTGGTTTCTTCCTGAATCACTCATCCTCTGTTTTCATTTCTTTTCTCCCTTTTCCTTAATGGAAATAACAATTACCACACGCCCTAAAAAGCTTCAGCACCATACTTTTTTCTCAGTTATTACCCGTAGCAAGCAATTGCTTATATATGGACTGTTTTTATAGTCTGCTCTTTTCTTCAAGGATCTCAAGATAAAATTTGCTATCATCTTCTGCTGCACGTTTGGAAATAGATTGACAGGAGAGACAGGGACTGATCCACCAGTGTTGGTTGGAGTCAAAGAAGGGAATTGAATTTGAGTGACCTGGGTCCATTTGAAACACATTTGCCCCTCTTATACAAAGTGGACGGGAGGGGAGGGAAACATGTTAGAAGATAGGGGAGCTCACCGTGGGCTGCCACCAAGCTCTTACCTATTCATTTCTGCCCAGGGAGTGCTATGCTTCCTGCACATTGTCTCTTTCCCCTAATAATAAAATGCACCAGCCCTCAAGGGCAGCTATCATGAGAGTAAATGAAATGGTGGATTACCTTGTTTCCGTATCTTACGATTCCTTCCAAGTGAGCAGAGTAGTTGCTGCCAAATTACAGAGCATGCTGTACTCTGAGGGGGGGGGGGGGGGGAAGGAAAGGGAACCTGTCTGGAACCAAGCAAAAGCACTTTTGGTCTGAAGAGCCTATGCAATGCTCTAACCTAGCGTTCCCCAACCTCTCTGGGTTGGCAGAAGCCCAGCATGGGGGGGGGCAGGGGAGAGAGGGGAATTGGCTTCATGTGGGGGCAGGCCAGTGGTGGGTTCTTACCGATTTGGACTGTTTTGGCCAAACCAGTAGTGGTTTGACAGCCTGGGTCGCTGGAACTGGCAGCGACTCAGGCCTGCCACGCCCCTAAACCAGTCCTCCGGCCACATACGAGCGAACCAGCAGTAGTGTCTGCTAGAACCCACCCCTGGGGCAGGCATGTTCGCACACACACAAACACATTTCATTTGTGGGAACGGCAGGCGAGCACGAGTGGGGCTCTGCAGAGGTGGTATTCAGCAGGTTCTAACCAGTTCTGAAGAACCGGCAGTGGAAATTTTGAGTAGTTCGGAGAACCGATAAATACCACCTCTGACTGGCCCCGCCCCCATCTATTCTCTGCCTCCCGAGTCCCAGCTGATTGGGAGGGAAAGGGAATTTTGCAGTATCCTTCCCCTGCTATGGCCACCAAACCACACCACACCCACCAAGCCACACTCACAGAACCAATAGTAAAAAAATTTGAAACCCACCACTGGGGCTGTGTATGCATATATATACTTGCGCTGCCCGGTTGCAAATAGGCCATGGCTCAGAGGTTGGGGGCCCCTACTCTAACCTTTGGAACGTTTCAAGTCTACCTATGAAAAGAACCAGGTTTGTTTTTTTCTTTAACGAAGAGGAGGGTGGATTAAATTGGTCAATTTTATAATGGATCCACTCCAGTAGTGAAATTCTTTTTTTTTTTTTTTACTGCTGGTTCTGTGGGCATGGCTCAGTGGGTGTGGCATGGCTTGGTGGGTGTGGCAGGGGAAGGATATTGCAAAATCTCCATTCCCTCCCCACTCTGGGGCCAGCCAGAGGTGGCATTTGCCGGTTCTCCGAACTACTCAAAATTTCTGCTACCAGTTCTCCAGAACTTGTCAGAACCTGCTGGATTTCACCCCTGATCCATTTTCAGATTCCACCTGTAGAAATGTTTACATACTTTCCAAGGAATGGAGAAAGCCCTGCTGATACACATAACTTACCTGGAGCTTGCTACCTGGGGGATTCTTCTGCATTTAGGGGAGTTATTAATTCTGTACATGTAATCTTGACAAGCCACAGGACATCCATGTTTGTTCCCCAAATCCCCATCACCCATTGTACCTGTTTTCTCCTGCATTGCTGGTTTTGTGCTAATGGGAGTATAGCAAGTTCCTGTGCCTATACAGTCTCTCAGCATATTGTTTCTGTACCATTGGGCCAAATCAGAATAATTTTAGGGGAGAACCAGCCGGAGGGTGGGGTTGAGAAAGAGTCAAGCCAACAGCTTTCCAGTCCTTGTTGCTCTCCTCCAGGGTGTGTTTGTCAGCAAGGGGGAAAGTAACAAGGGAGAAAATAGAAGACACCTTAAAGCTGATGTACTAATTAATGACACACTTGCTCCCAGGTTTTTGATTAATCAGGTTTATTTCCCAGGGTGCATCAGTTGTTACTGGAATAGTCACCTCTCCTTGTCCTTATACAATCATACTAATCGGTAAAGTGTCTGGACTCCTGCCTTGTCCCTGTCTGGCAAGTCCTACAGAACAGGCACAGTGTGCCCACAAACACAAATACAGAGAGACAGAGGGAGAGAGGGAGAAACAGAGACAGAGACAGACACAGAGAGAGACAGACAGACAGACAGACACAGAGACAGAGACAGAGACAGAGACAGACAGACAGAGACAGACAGACAGACAGACAGAGACAGACAGACAGAGAAAGAGAGAGACCTAGAGAGACAGAGAGAGAGAAAGAGAGACTATATTTTTCTCTCATGGAGACGAGTCTTTGCTTTCTGTGGTCTACTTGATTATGTGATTTTCCATTTTCCCCGCACAAAATCATTTTTATGCATTGACCTTCTTGGATTCACCAAGTGGATACCGGTGCAACTGAAGATATTTCCCTTGCTGCCTGTTAGGCTAACTGTTCCACATCATTGAAAAGAAAAATCTTTTAAAAATGTAATGGAAAACTGCAAAACCAGTTGCTAGCTTCTGACTTTATGGTTGCCACTGACACTCTTAGAAAATAAACGTGGAAAGTAATTGTGTCCTGGCTTTATTTGAAAGGATATTCAGTGTGTGTGTGTGTGTGTGTGTGTGTGTGTGTGTGTGTGTGTATACACATACATCATGCATGCATGCATACATACATACATACATACATACATACATACATACATACATACATACATATATATATATATATATATATATATATATATATATATATATTTAAAGTCACAACCCCTGGTATGCCCAAATATAGAGCACAGGTTCGATTCCCAGTAAGGGTGTGGCTAGCTGATGAGAGCTAAATAGCTTGAAATAGATCTATACTAGTCTCCCTTTATTTATTTATCAGCATAAAATATAACATATATATATGCCTCCTGGGAGGCAATGGAGCACAGGTTCGATTCCCAAACTTGGGTATGGCTAGCTGATGAGAGCTAAATAGCTTGAAATAGATCTATACTAGTCTCCCTTTATTTATTTATCAGCATAAATATAACAAATGTAACAAAAAAGGCAACAGTAAAAAATATTGGGTTTCTGTCTGGATGGTCTCTTGTGACGAGCCTAATGACGGAGAGTGGAAGTGTGACCTTCCTCCCATACTTGGGCATACCAGGGGTTGTGACTTTAAGTATATATATATATATATATATATATATATATATATATATATATATATATATATATATATATATATATATATATATATATATATATATATATATATATATATATATATATATATATATATATATATATATATATATATATATATATATATATATATATGAAAGTTAAAGTTTAGAATGGCGAGAACCATTTGCACCAGATTCTTTTCTATTCCATCAATATTTTATGGCAGGCTGCACCTGCTAGGGCAGCACTTTGGTGTGCTTCATCTTAGCATCCTTTATGCAAAAATGTTCCTGACATATTCTCCTAATTCTGAATATTCCAACTAGTTTCAAGATACTTAAGATCCATACTGGGTTGTTGTTGTTTTTTACAAATAATGGAGGAACAAGAGTGGAGTGGAGTGGAGTGGAGTGGAATGGAATGGAATGGAATAGAATAGAATAGAATAGAATAGAATAGAATAGAATAGAATAGAATAGAATAGACCTTGGCGGTCTTCTAGTTCAGGCTCCTGTTCAAGCAGGAGAAGTGATTGTCTACAGAGGTCTTTCCCAAAATGTTTAATTTATACCCAGTGAGACAAAAAGCCATTAATCCTCACTCCCTAATTTCCCAGTTCCCTTAATTTTCTAGTTTGCTGTGCAGGTACTTAGCCACAGTTTCTGCCTGCTGGCCATTTCATGAATGAATTACTCGAACGCTTGTGTTTTATAGGGGGATCATATCACTGTACCACACTGGGAGTCATCTTCAGCCAGGCCAATGTATCCAGGCAGATTAATATTATTAATATTTCAAGGCAGCAAATAAAATATTGTTCACTACATACATCCTGATGTTTTTGTTTGGACTTTCCATGGAGCTGCTGGCAAATCATATTACTGAACAGCAGACCTCCCATCAGTCCTCCCTTTTTTCCTTTGCTTCAGTCTTAATGCAAAACGGCTGGCTATTCCGTAGTATTTTGCATGGAGCAAAGTAAGCCTTTTAAAAGGGCCCTTTGCCTACCTTAGGTCTGGTCTTAGCTTCAAGCATCTTGATGGATTTTTTTATCATGTCTTGTTTGACTAATGAACAGGCTAGCAATGAGAACATTCAAAACAGTTTCAATGGGGAACAGCAAATGTAAATTCACCTACACTGACACACCTACAGATCCATCCCTGCATTGTTACTATAGCAACAGACAGACCTCCCCAGCAAGCTGAGAATCTCACAGCAAGCATCCCATCTGGACTACAACAATCACCAACATTAAATGGCTTGCCACACCCAAAAGTCATTTTGTCCCAGACCTAAAAGTCCATCTATTCTGCGTAGTCAAATTTGCAACTCTTTGGAGAAGAGATTAGGGTTTCTTTCTTGATGGGGACCCTGGGACGACTGTCCTGCTGTTGCTTAAAAGTGAACTATTTGATTCCCCTTTCTTTTGAACATGCTGACATTACTCAGGTAATGCTTCTAGGAGGAAAAACAAACTGTCCAATAAGTAAGAGAATAAATGAGCCAATATTAAGAGCCGAGGTGGCGCAGTGATTAAATGCAGCACTGCAGGCAACTTCAGCTGATTGCAGTTCGGCTGTTCAAATCTCACCAGCTCAGGGTTGACTCAGTCTTCCATCGTTCCGAGGTGGGTGAAATGAGGACCCAGACTGTGGGGACAATATGCTGACTCTGTAAACTGCTTAGAGAGGGCTGAAAGCCCTATGAAGCAGAATATAAGTCTAACTGCTACTGCTATTGCTATTGCTATTTTCTCACTAGCTCCTAGGAAGATGCAAATAAGTGCACTATTATAATATTAAAAGCAAGGCACTGGGAATGGCACACTATGCAGTTGCTTCCAGGTAGACAAATTTATTCTCCCCTTATGTAATTGCACATGAGATTTTTATTTTCAAAAGAACTGTAAGATGGCAAATTAGTGATATTTTGGAACTGAGTGGGGATCTAACATCCTATAGAGGTAAGGAAAGTAGGACCAGATCTTCTGTGTCTGCTCTTATCAGCGGTCTCCAACCCTTCCAGTTCTGTAGACTGTGAGGGTGGTGACAGGTGGGGAGAGAGAGGGGATGGTTTTATGCACATGCATGTGTGCATTGCGTGTTCTGACCTAGGCTTCCCAAGAGCAGGAAGCAAACTCCTTGTCCCAACAAAAAAAACCTTTTGTTAATTTACTCTGAATTCTGCTCATTCACATCCAGTAAAATCTTTCAAGGGAGGATTTACAGTCACAGATCTTATCCGACTTGGAGAGCTCCCAGACCGATATCTGCAAAACTTGGCAAGAAGTCTCGGAGAGTCATGAACCAATTAAGCAAACTAATTGTCTCCTGCAAACGCCACTCCCTTTTTGCTCCTCTTTTATTTCCTCTGGGAGGGGCCATTCATCATCCACCTGTGGCCTTACTCCAGTGTTAGGTTTAAAAAAAATTTAGAACCTCTTCTGTAGGTATGGCCTGCTTTGTGGGAGTGGCTTGCCGGCCATGTGAGTGGGTGGGAGTGGCTTGCCAGCCTTGTGACCGGGTGGGAGTAGCTTGCTGGTCATGTGACGGGGGGCATGGCCAACTTGTAAAATGTGGTGAAACTCACTTAACAATGCTCTTGCTTAGCAACCAAAATGTTGGCTCAGAAACTCTGACATTTGAAGCACGCAAGTCTTAAAGCTGTCAAGTTACAAGACCCTTGCACCCCTAACTCTTTAGAAAAAAAAACCCAGGGGTATTCAAACTTGACAGCTTTAAGACTTGTGGACTTCAACTCCCAGAATTCCTTCTCTCGCTCTTTATCTTGATGATGTGCGGACGGGCGGAGGGAGGGAGCTGGAACCGGTTCTAAATGGCACTGTAGATTTGTGGAACCTCTTCTACAGAAGAGGTTAGAACTGGCAGGAACGCACCCCTGACTTACTCCCAAGTTGACCCCTGTTCTTTAGCTGTTCCCTTGGTCCGGCAACTCTGCACATGCACACACCGGGAATAGGCTCCAGCTGTTCGTCTGCCTCACTGATGTCTGACTCTGAAGGCAGCTGATAACTGTCAGACGGCTCTAGTCCCCTCTCTGCCTCCAATACAGAGCCTTCATCAGAGCCTTCTCCAGCCTCCAGGACTGGCCCATGTTCCTCTCCAGCCTTCTCACTGTCCGAATCTGCTGCTGGCTGCTGGCAGGCCACAACATTACTTGAACAAATGCAGCTTCACATGCTCACATACTTGCCTGCTACTTGCGCAGCCAAGTTCCCAACAGGCCGTGACGTGGCACTGGGCCGCCGACCGAGAGTTGGGGAGCCCTGTTTGTCATGGAAAGTGTATTAGTGCTGTCAATCTATTTTCCACAAACTCTATTGGTGGGGATTCTCTTTTGCACACAGAAAGTCCCATGATTTTCCTGGACACTTCAGCTAGACTCTTGAGCAGAAAGCCCCTGTGATGTCTCTTGGATAAAGCTTTGGAGAGCTACTAAAGAACGGTAAATACAGCTGAGCCAGTAGTATTAGCTGGACCAGTGCAGTTCCATATGCTCTACTTCATGGGTGTCAAACTCATGGCGTTATGTTGCCGTCACGTGATGTTTCGCAATGTTTTTCCCATTCGCGGAGCTGTGGTAGGTGTGGCCTGTGCATGATGCATCTGGCCTGTGGGCCACCAGTTTGACAGCCCTGCTCTATTTGCTCACATTCATGTGCCATCACTTCAGATGCATGCTTTAGTAACAACCATGTTACTAAATTAGCAATTGCAATAATTTACTTAACAATTGTGGCAAGAAAGGTTGTAAAATGAGGCAAAACTCACTTAACTACTGTCTTGCTTAACAACAGAAATCTTGGGCTCAATTGTGGCCGTAGGTTGACTGTAGTACGTGGTTAGTTCAAATGAAAGCGTTTGAATTCTGCCTTGGAACTGCTTGATCATAAATGTATGAATAGCGTCACATCTTGTTTGACTCAGAGAGAAGGAAGATGGAGCTGCTGAAATGGACATTCTGCAGTATTCTGAGATTTAAGATTGAGTAGATTTTCTTCCCAAATCCAAAATTAGCAAAGCAACAGTATCCCGTAAGATCACACAACTCAACAGCATTGGAAAAAGACGGTAGAGAATTGCCAGGCAAGCTGAGCATTCCCGGCCCCTGATTTAGTTTGTTACCTGAAATGAGCTGTCAATTACAGAAGATTCAATAGCAACTCTTGACTCATCAGTTGGGTCTTCCATCTGATAGTTTTTCGTTCCCAGCTGGAGACTAGCTTTGCCCCCAAAACATTGAGAGGTTCACTCGCAAAGGCAGGGTCAGGAATAGAGCCCATGATTCATAGCCCCGAAGCTCCACCGACAGCTTATTTTGTTTCCTTGAATTAAAACTTCCAGATGGCACTTTGACCAGGCAGCCACACTGTGCCACCCAAAAAAAGACATTGGGAACCTGAGAGGAAGCTGCTCATTTTGTTTCTGTATGATACACCAGACCGAATTGACTTCTTCTTATCAGTTTGTACTTCAGGGGAAAACCAGTTAATTTTGCTACTTCTTTGTATTGATTGGATTATTCAGTCATTCCTAAAATATTCATGCACCCAAAAGACCTGCGCTTAGAAGAACCCGGTCCTGTTATTGTAATTTGTACAGAGACAGAGAAGCCAGGTAACTCAATTTAGGGGGGGGAGGGCGGTATATGAATGAAGTGTGCTTTGGATTTAATCCAGAGAATAAAGCCCTCCAGTTATCAGCAGGGGATAATATCTTTGGGCTGAACTACAAAATTCTCTGTTTCCACAACTTGGTATCAGAAATGGTTCAGATTTCAGGGGTGGGTTGCTACAGGTTCGCTCAGGTTAGGAAAAACCCGTAGCTAACATTATGGCATCAAAACCCAACCCCTCGCTGGCCCAGCCTCTCCCACCCCTCCCAGGAGTCTCCACGTGGCCTGTTTTGGATGCGAGGTAAGTGCAGGGCCCGTGCAGAGCCTCGGGGTGGGGAAACAGGACTCCTGGAAGTTCTGGGGGAGGCAGTTTTCTCCCTCCCAGTGGGTGGAGGAAAGCCCCCAGAGCCTGGGGAAGGCGAAAATGCCCCACCCCCATGGTGCAGGAGGCCGACTAGGCCACGCCCAGCGGCCACCGGGCAGAGAACCCGTTGCTGAAATTTCTGAAGCCCACCCCTGGTTCAGATCTTTCAAGCAGGAATTTTGAAATGCTACTAGATTTCTCGCCTGAATGTTTCATCACTCAGTGTACAAATTGGTGTCCTTATTTCCCCCTGCCTTCAACCCTCTCTACATAACATGTCATGCAAGCAAACATACAACCAAGCGCAAAGCTCTTCCATAATAATGCAAAGTGGTTGGTGCAGGTCGGTGAGGTGCACGAATAGCACTTAATCCACAGTATATATTGTTGTTCTTTTAACTTTGCAACGTCATTTGGAGTTGGGCAACCTAGACATTTAATAAATTAAATTATTTTAGATTTCTGGGTCAGACCTTAGAACAACAAAGTCACAGCCATGAGTCAGGGCCCCAAATCCTCTTAGCAGGTCAAGCCTGCTAAGCGGATCCTCTCAGAACCAAACCCAAACTATTTTTTTTCTTTGTGTAACCATTTGTTGCCACCATCATAAATAGTGATCGGGACTTCTCTCTGCAGCTGCCACTTCCTGAATAATGTTGGAGTGATGCCCTTGAAATACTCCACTAAGATCTGTCCTTTTCAGCACAGTATGCGCCAGCATTGAACTACGTCTCCCACCATCCCCAGCCATCATGTGATGGGGTATATAACCTCAGTCCCTCCTAGAGTTCCTCCTGTACCAAGCTATAATCCCTGTGGAATCCTTGATGCTCCCTGAGTTTGGTTCTTTGCTGCAAACATTTCATTGCCTAACTAGGTAACATCATCAGTGCTACTGAGTGTGGTGTTTGTTCCCTATTTATATGCAGTCGCTTCCCCTGCCCATGTTGGTGGAGATACAGTTTTCTCCATGGTAGTTCCTTGATTAGGGTGTTGTTTGTTTGCTTATCTGGTGTTAATCCCTGCCTATCTGGGTGTTGGCTGCTGAAGAGGATGTGTTTTTTATTCCTCGTTTTTTTGTATTGTCTCTTTTGAATGGTCTGAAAACATGATCTATCTATAGGTATATTGCAATCTTTAATATGATTGAACAGGAGAAATGGAAGTTATTATATAAACTGTGTTGGAAGAAATGTCCTTCTGGGTTCAGTTCCAAGTGAGGGAAAAAACACTGGAAACATGGAGGCTGTTTGGAAAGATGGTTTAATGGTGGACAGGACCACATGGCTTGAGCTCCTTAACAGGATCACGTGGCTTGAGCGCCAGAGCAGAATCACATGGCTTGAGTTCCTGAACAGAAAAATGGCTGAGATGCTGAGAGTTCCTGAGTTTTATACCCTCTGTTGGGCCCCACCTCTCTGTTTCCTGTTCCTGTGTAAGAAATGTATCCCATTGGCTGTCAAGACTCCCAGGGAGCGGGGGTCTTAGCTAACTTTGTAGGCTTTGTTTGTGTCCCAGGCTTGTTTGAGTGCTGGCTGATGTAATCTTCCCAGGTGCCCTGTGGTTAGATGGGTAGAGGGCTAATCCTATCTTTGTTATGTAGAATGGACTGGCTCAGGCCTTAATGGTCCATTGACTAAGGTGGGGTGGGGGATGAGTTTCTGTCTCCCTTTTAGGGGGAAATATTCTGCCCTTTTAATATTTCCTAAATATCTCATTTTTCTAGGAGAGGGATGGGTGCTAATTCCCTACAACTATACCTATGTAATGTAGGTTTTCGCCTAGCTTTGCTGACTGGAGCCTTCAGAGGAGCTGAGTTCAAGCTTTGTGGGCTGGATGGACCCACCAGGCATCCCTGAAGAGGCCCACCAGTTAGCACTTTTCCTACTTGCTCTTATGAGACTCACATCTTGATGAAAGCTCAGAAATCAGTCTCTCCTTTATTGTCAACAGTTCCATACACGGAACTTCCCCCTCTGAGAAAAGGCAGGACGGAGATTTATCTTGCAACAGGAAAATTAACTTCACCTCTCTCCCTCCTCCCCTTCCCCCTTATCTCCCTCCTCTTTTTCTTCTCTGCCTCTCCACCTCCCGGCAATGAGGAGCTCCATCCCGTGTGCTGATAAGGGTCCAAATAAAATGACTCAATTGGTTTCCTCTTAATCTTCTTGCATATGTGTTATCTCCCCACCAAGCTGAAGCTGTGGACCAAGCAGGAATACATACAAGAGGTGGTTTAGAGGTGGTTTTCTCCCCACCCTCCTCTAAGAACCCATCCACGAAATAGATTTTGTTATTCCACCCCCATCCACTTTCTCATTCTCTCTTGCGATCACGCCGGGAACCAACAGCTAGATGAGGGTTGTGGGTTGGGAGGGGTTTGTTTGGATGAGAAGCAGGGAAATTAATAGTTGGGGGGTTTTGCATCTTGGAGCGGAAGGAGGAGGACGCGACAAGAAGGTAGTAAAACAGCAACCTTTATTCTAGCAGAGTAAACTATGATTCACCTGGCGTGGTTCGCGCCAAACATTTATACCCCCGGGTTTGAGCAATGAGCCAATGGGGCGTCGAGTGTCTCGGCCAATCAGGGAAGACATTGAACCGGCTCCGCCCGCAAGCCAGTATTCAACACCCCTCCCCCCCTAGTCAAGTACCCTCACGAAGGGCAAACATAGTCCTGTAGATAGGTGGGACGGTGCCGCTCTCGTCCCGACCTTCGTAGCTCCCCGGCAGCTGTCGTCGGGGGGGGAATCGCCAACAGAGGCAAGTCTGTGGCGGAACGGTGATCCTGTGATGCGGCCCCGAGAGATGGCGCTCCAATTGTCTGAGATGGTATCTCCGCAACAGCCGGAGTATCCGACGATGGACCCGTACAATCTGGTTGAAATATATGGTCAGAGTCTCGATAAAGGCTTTGAGGGAAAGAATGGCCAAATGAGGCACGTCTGTCCGAAAAGTTCGTATCGGCTTGTCCCCCGTTCCCCGAGGAAAGGCAGTCCGTTGGGGATAAGGTCATCAAGGGTAGCTCACGCTGAGGGCGAATGTCTGGGGGGCCCGGGCCGTCTATTTCCGCAGGGAGGCGGCGCCTTAACTGGTCCAGGTGGCGCCTCCATTGCGTTCCGTCGGCCAGACCGGCCCTGAAGGAACAGGGGCCAGTCAAAGCTGTGATTGTTGCGGGAACCCACCGTGGATCCCCTGAAAAGGAACGAGCCCAAACGGGATCCCCTAACTTAAACGTATGGGACGGAAGGGCCCCCAAGTTGCTCGGTAAATCCCCTGCATAAAGTGGATGGAGCCTATCTAGGGGGGTTCGCAATCTCCTACCCATCAAGAGCTCCGCAGGACTTTTATTAGTTGTTGGACAGGGTGTAGAGTGCTGGCTCAAGAGATAGGCCGCCACTCTCTCCTGCCAGTCACCCTGGTCCATGCGGCCCAAAGCTTCTTTAGCTGAGCGAACTGCGCGCTCCGCCCTACCGTTACTAGCTGGATGATACGGGGCTGTGGCCGCGTGTCTAATCCCTTGCTCTGCCAAAAATTCTTGGAACATAGTGGAGGTAAACTGGGGCCCGTTGTCTGAAACTATCACATCTGGTAGCCCGTGTGTGGCGAACATCTTACGAAGAGCCCTCACGGTACTCTCTGCCGTAGTGGAGGTCATGATTACCAACTCCACCCACTTAGAGTAAGCATCAACCACTATCATAAAGTTTCGGCCGTGAAAGGGACCGGCAAAATCAATGTGTAAACGGGACCATGGGCCTCTAGGGATTTCCCACTCACGAGGGGCGGCTGTGGGGGGATTCGGCCTAGAATTTTGGCATATTCTACATCGACCTACATAATCTGCGATTTCCGAGTCTAACAAGGGCCACCACACATAACTACGGGCTAAAGCTTTCATTCGCGCTATACCTGGGTGATTTTTATGGAGCGCGGGCAGGATTCGTGCCCGTAGAACTTTGGGGATCACTACCCTATCCCCCCAAACAAGGCAACCCCCGTGAAGGGCAAGTTCGGCTTGTCGTGCCTTAAACGGTCGAAATTCTTCCGCTACCTTTTTTTCGGGCCACCCCCTCAACACCCATGAAGCTACTTGGGACAAAATGGGGTCAGCCTTTGTGCAAGCTGCAACATCCGCGGCTGAAACGGGGAGATCGGATTCAGCAATAGACAAAATGGAGAGAGAAGGCACGAGGGCTGTGTCCGTCTGTGGCAAAGGGCAACGACTCAGGGCGTCTGCGTGCCCTAGCTGCTTACCCGGACGGTATACCAGCGCATATGAATACGCCGCTAAAAACTCAGTCCAACGTGTCATGCGGGGAGACAAAATGGGGGGGGTTGGCTTATCGCCCGCCAATAGGCCTAAAAGCGGCTTGTGATCCGTAACAAGGGTGAAATTCCTACCATAAAGGTAGTCATGAAAACGCTTAATACCGGACACTGCAGCTAGAGCCTCTTTGTCAATTTGGCTATAATTTCGCTCCGTTGACGAGAGCGTCCGGGAGTAGAAAGCTATAGGAGCCTCTGAGCCGTTCGGGAGGACATGGCTCAGGACCGCCCCTATGCCATAGGGAGAGGCGTCACACGTTAAAACTAGGGGCATCCTGTCGCTATATTGAATTAGGACTGCTGACGAGGTTAAAATGTCCTTTATAGCCGCGAACGCCTGCGCTTCACGGCTACCCCATTTCCAGGCCGCTGACCGGTCAAGCAATCGATGTAACGGTTCAGCTAACGACGCCTTGTGGGGAATAAAAGGGGCATAAAAGTTTAAAAGCCCCAGGAACGCCTGCAATTCCGCCCTCGAGGTGGGTGCAGGAGCGTTTTTTATGGCCGCAACTTTCGAGGGAGTGGGGTGGATGCCCTGTGCATCAATAAGGAATCCCAAAAACTCTACTTGGGGAACAGCAATTTCGCACTTGCTGCGCTTTAACTTCAATCCAGCCTCCCTAAAACGTGTAAGAACCTCCCGCAGTGTTTTTAGGAGTTCCAGGTGGCTAGGGGCTGCAACCAGGACGTCGTCAAAATAAGGAACGACGCCTGGGATCCCATGGAGCAACCGCTCCATGAGGCTCTGAAATATCCCTGGGGCAACCGAAACGCCAAATTGGAGGCGGCGGCAACGGAAAGCCCCACGATGGGTAACAATGGTCTGGGCTGTAGCCGCATCATCGTCTACGGGAAGCTGCTGATAGGCCTGTGCCATATCCAGCTTGGCGAAAATGCGGCCTTGCCCCAAAGAGTGAAGTAGATGTTGCACTACAGGAACAGGATATGGATTTGCCTGCAGGGCCAAGTTGATGGTCGACTTATAGTCGGCACATATCCTCACCGATCCGTCGGGTTTGACCGGGAGGACTATAGGGGTTTCCCAAAGGGCATGATCTACGGGCTCTATTACCCCCTGCTCTATAAGCTTATCCAATTCAGCATCTACCTTTGCTCTCAATGCAAAAGGAACCCTACGTGCCTTCAGCCTAATAGGCGCGACCTGGGGATTGAGGCAAAGGGAAATGGGGGTGCCCTTATAACAACCTAATTTCCCATCGAACACATCTGCGAACTCATCCAAAACGCTATCTACGGCACGGGGAACTACCCTATGCACCCCTTCTATAGTGAGGCCCAAAACGGGGAACCAATCTAACCCCAGAAGAGCGGGCAGGTTATCCTTAACAATTAAAACTGGAAGTTTCCCTTTAAAATCTCCGTATTCCACCCGGATGTGGAATATTCCTGCCGTGGGAATCCCATTTCCCTGGTAATCTAAGAGGGAGACCCCGGCAGGGCGCAATTTACTCTGAGGAACCCTAGGGCAAAGGCGGGAAAACAAAGCCCAAGATAAAAGGGAACGGGAAGACCCGGAGTCCACCTCCATTCGGCAAGGCTGACCTTCAAGACGAACGACGGTGCTAATTTTGCGACCGCCGGCAGGGACGTGGGAAGCCTGATAGACTACGCACTCAGCACTAGGGAGCTGGTGGGTTGAATAGCAGTCCTCAGCTCGCCTCGCTGGACGTGGTTGTTGGCGGCGTTGCAATGTCTGACGCTGGTTGCTGGGCTGCATGAACGATGGGGCTGGCAAGAGAGCCCGGCAAACCTTGGCGAGGTGTCCTTCTCCTCGGCAACGGCGGCAGACAGCGGAACGAAACGGGCAAGATACGCGGCTGTGGCGGCCGCCGCATCCACGGCAAGGCATGTTCGAAGCTGGCTGAACGGACGTCGGTGGTTGCTGGTGTGGCCTCTGCTTCGGCTGCGTCCTCATCTGTCCGACGGTTTCCTCCTCCTCGTCTTCCGTGGGGGAGAGGTCGTCAACGAGGTTCGTCTGATTGGAAGGCCCCGCAGCGGTTTGCGTGAAAGGTTTCAGCTGAAGGCGTTCCATGTCGGCCGTGGATTGTTCAGAAAGTTCTGCTGCTCGCGCAGTCTCCACAGCTTGCGCCAAAGTAATCTTGTGGTTCCGGAACATACGGCTGCGCAATTGTACGTCGCGGACCCCGCATACAAACTGCTCCACAAGATTCTCCTCTAGGTCTGCAAAATCGCATTGGGCGGCCACTGTGCGCAATGCCTCGAGGAACTGACTGATAGATTCGCTGGGCTTCTGCACTCGGCGGCGAAAAGTAAACCGACGAGCAATCAAAGAAGGTGAGGGGGCGTAATGGTCCCTCAACCTGGACATTAGCTCGTCCCACCCAAGTTTGTAAGCTGGCCTCGGAGCGGCCAGGGCTCTCGCAGAAGCAAACATAGAGGGCTCGCAGCAAGACAGGAAAAAGCTGCACTTCTCCTCGTCAGTCTGTGCCCTGTTCTTTGACGCGATTAAATAGCATTCAAAACGCTCCATGAAGCCGTCCCAGGATTCTCCCGCAGACCCAAACGGCGCGAAAGGAGGAAGCGCTGTTGCCATTCTGATGCAAAAGCCAGAGAAAGGAAAGAAGAAACAGAGAAGATTTTTGTTTGCTGCCGGCGTTCCTAACCTGAAAAGTATGATTCAAACGCGGAGGCAAGCTGGTTTGTTCTTCTCTGTGGTCACGGGAATCTCATCCCACCTTCGTCGCCAGTTTTGCATCTTGGAGCGGAAGGAGGAGGACGCGACAAGAAGGTAGTAAAACAGCAACCTTTATTCTAGCAGAGTAAACTATGATTCACCTGGCGTGGTTCGCGCCAAACATTTATACCCCCGGGTTTGAGCAATGAGCCAATGGGGCGTCGAGTGTCTCGGCCAATCAGGGAAGACATTGAACCGGCTCCGCCCGCAAGCCAGTATTCAACAGGGGGCCTTTTGCTTCAAGTTTAATCTGCCCAGCTTTTAATAGAGTCACGTCTCTGCTTTATTGCTCTTAGAGTAAAACAGCCAGTAAGAAAGCCTTTGAAATGCCAATGTCATCACAATTTCTGGAACAATCACATATCCAGATGCTGCTTTGGGGCACTGCTGAGCAATGGGGGGGGGGGCATCTTTGTTTACATTTAGCCCCTCCACTCAGCAATTCCAGCCACATTTCCTTCAAAGCTGATGCTTTGCTTGGCCTGGCCTTTGCTCTGTGGTTGGCTCCTCGCTAATGGGAAATGATTGGTCCGAGCATCTCTCGGCTCCCTGAACAAAGACAGCATCATTCATTCAAAAAGCAGAATGCTTTGAGTAAAATCAAAGGAAACTGCCATTTGGGCATCTGCCACCTCCTGTGATATGAATTTGCTCAAACCGAGAATGTTGAAAAGACCCAAGATGCACGATGGAGTTTGTTTGGGCCTTTTGAAGAAGGAAGGAGAGATTTTCAAGAAAGCTCTTCAAACCTTACCAATCATTCTCAACATTACTTGCAGGTGTCCTCAGTGGCCTTATCCTGGAAATGCTAAAAACTTTGGTTAAGCCAACCAGCCCCCATTCTACCCAATCAGTAAAGGTAAAGGTTCCCCTCGCATATATGCGCTAGTCGTTCGTAACTCCAGGGGGTGATGCTCATCTCTGTTTCAAAGCCGAAGAGCCAGTGCTGTCCGAAGACGTCTCCGTGGTCATGTAGCCGGCATGACTAAATGCCAAAGGGGCACAGAACGCTGTTACCTTCCCACCAAAGGTGGTTCCTATTTTTTCTACTTGCATTTTTTACGTGCTTTTGAACTGCTAGGTTGGCAGAAGCTGGGACAAGTAATGGAAGCTCACTCCATTACGTGGCACTAGGGATTCAAACCAAACTGCCGACCTTCTAATCAACAAACTCAGCGTCTTAGCTACTGAGCCACCACGTCCCCTCGCCCAATCAATAGGGGGATACAAAAATGAGCAGCAAGTTGAGATCCCACTCTGTCTTTGCCCTCCCTTCCTGCCGCATTTTTATCCCATTGAAATTTCAAAACAATCCAAGGGGTGGTTGCTCTGGCACTGCCTACTTTAAAAAGGCTGGTCGGGAGAAGAGCGTGCATAGTGCTACAGTGGCTTAGCAGCTGCAGAAATAAACCCAAGAGGCAATGGGAATTCTCATTAGTGGCAAGCTGCCTACCCCAAGCTCCAGCTTCAGACCTGCTTTCCAAGCTGTTCCTTTTGTGCAAATGCAGGGAAGTATCTCTGCAGCCCCACAGAGACAATATTGGATAACTGATCAGGGATGCCATGTATGCCCAAGTGCTCCAAAAATGATGAGAAGCCTAACAGGCAATTGAAAAGACCTATGTGTTCTTTAACACAAGAGAAGGGGGAGAGGGGAAAAAAGGCGAACCAGATGACAGCTTTTGAATGTTTAAAGCATGTCGAACAGACTGGGCACCGTTTTACTGTTTCCCATAAGAAAAAAAAAATGAGGGTACTTTGCATGGGGTCTTTGCGTGGTTTCAGAAGTAGGCTCACATCTGCAGGATCCCACACCCCTACTTGGTTGATTACCAGATTCATTTAGAGCCCAGCTGCTGAGTACCCAAAATCACTCAGTTGAAATTCTATCTGAAGAACTAAGGTTCTGAAGAGCTGAGGAGTGGCCAGTCTCCCACTGATGGGAGTGCTTCATATTTCTCAGCTCTGGATCTAAACTGTGGTATCTTTTCCTCATTTCATTTTCATTGGGGTGAGGGTTATTTGGTTTTTCCATGGAAGAATAGAAGGGAAGGGAAGGGAAGAGAAAAGGAATTCAACTTATGATCATAATTGAGCCCAAAATTCCTGTTGTTAAATGAGACATTTGTTAAGTGGGTTTTCCCCCATTTTACCACCTTTCTTATCACAATTGTTAACTGAAGCACTGCAGTTGTTAATATTACAGTTGTTAAGTGAATTTGGTTTCCCCATTGAATTTGCTTGTGAGAAGGCTGCGAAAGGTGATCATGTGACCCTGGGATACTGCAACTGTCATAAATATGAGTCAATTGCCAAGCATCTGAATTTGGACCACATGATCAAGGGGATGCTGCAATAATTGTAAGTGTGAAAAATGGTTGTAAGTCATTTTTTTTCAGTGCCGTTGCAACTTTGAGCGGTCACTAAATTAATGGTTGCAAGTCAAGGACTACCTGTAGAATAGAATACTTTATTGGCTAAGTGTGTTTGGACACACAAGGAATTTGTCTCTGGTGCATAAACTGTCAGTATACATACAAACAACTACTTAATATAATCATAAGATACCAATAGGAGAAGGTAGTAGAGAAGATGAGGATAGTAGTAATACATATAATGCAACGCAACGCAACACAACGCAACACAATGTAATATAATGCAATACAATACAATACAATAATATGAATGGTGTCAACTCGCAAAGCATCCCTGGGCTGCTCTCAAGTTGCCATAGGCAAGGCGGGGGGGGGGGGAGGCTGATGAAGCAGCATTCACTTGGGTACTTGTCGACATGTTGCTCCTAATAAATAACTGGTTTTCTTTTGAAGCTTGACTCCAGGCTCATAATTGAATTAGGGCATCCATCAGAACCCTGACACATAGCTTGAACAAAACAACATTCAACAATGGAAGTGTTCAATAGTCCTCATTCCTACTGTATGTAGCTGATCAGATTTTATTTCCTCGACTGGCTATAATTTAGAATAAGGAGAATACTGATTTGAGTGTGGAGTTGTTGTTGTTTTTTTTTTGTATCTGCTGTAGTTCAGTTGGAAGGGACATTGGTCTTCCCAGCATTTGGAGGACACCAAAAATAATGATGATACCTTAATGGGTCAGTGTTTAAATGGTACATAGAGAGGTTGGGGAGACAAATTCTGATGATGTGAAATTGCCCTGCAAGAATCTATGTAAAAGTTTCATTGCCCGCTGAGCAGAAATTTGCCTAAAAGTCTTTTGTTTAAGAAGTTATTGAGTGTGGTCTCATTCCCCTACATATACATACCAGTACATAGTTGGCTCTGCCCTTCCATTAAGAAAGGTAAAGTAGCTTATCTCAAGTGACAGATTGTCTATATGATTATATTTGATAGTATGTTCATCACCATGGAGACATCTGTTGAGGTTTCCATTTTAAGAACCAAAGTGTTTTGTGCCCCTCTGGAGAAGATACTGTAGATGTGTTAGGAAAGCAATACTCAGGAAAATCTGGCATATAGTATTGTAAATGGGTTCTTTACTAAAACTCTACTTTCCCAGTGAGAAAGGAAGTTCTAATTCCTGATGTAGGATGGCCTTACATACCAGTTGACATCGTTGGTCAAACAGTTTTCCCTTTTTCCTCTTTTTCTATTTGCTGGCTAATTTCAAATGTCATGCTGAGCAATAATGTGTTGTTGTTGTTTTTGTAAATTTCAGTTTAGCATGAGGTATAATCCCAACCTTTAGAGGGAGCCACGGTGGCACAGTGGTTAGAGTGCAATATTGCAGGCTACTTCTGCTGATTACCTGCTGACTGCAGTTCAGCAGTTCAAATCCCACCAGGCTCAAGGTTGACTCAGCCTCCCATCCTTTCCGAGGTGGGCAAAATGGGGACCCAGATTGTTGGGGACAATATGCTGACTTTGTAAACTACTTAGAGAGGGCTGTAAAGCACTGTGAAGCACTACATAACTCTATTGTTATAAGAGCCGAGGTGGCGTAGTGGTTAGAGTACAGTATTGCTGACTGCTAGCTGTAATTTGGCAATTCAAATCTCACCAGCTCAAGGTTGACTCAGCCTTCCATCCTTCTGAGGTCAGTTAAATGAGGACTCAGATTGTAGGGGGCAATATGCTGATTCTGTAGACCGCTTAGAGAGAGCTGTGAAGTGGTATATAAGTTTAAGTGCTATTGCTAAGTGCTGTTATAGTTTGTTAGCCATGTTTCTTGATATAGCATCATTCATTCATTCAATTTATATAGCTGGCCTTCTTAACAAATTACTCTAGCGGTGATTTTTTGGTGTAGTTGGTCACTTTGATTTGTTCAACAAACCACATATTACTGCATTTGAGCTATTGGGTCTTCTTCCATATTGCAGCTGGATATTTCAAGCTTTTTTTAAAAATTGCATCCATTGCTGTGCCTTTTTCTTCAGTCATGTCCTATTCTTCATCTTCAATTAAGTCATGTCCAGTAGAGCCATTTCAACCCAACAATACAAGTTCTATCTTTGTTTTTCATAAATTTTCTGGTGTTGGTGGACGAAAAACATTCAGACTGCATTCTGCTCTGACTCCAGTCATTAGAATAATATATAGGGCAGCATATTATGAGCCCGGAAGAGGGGGGGGGAAGAAGCCCTATTAAAGACCAGTCTATTCCCCCATCTTGGTGAGTTGGGGAAAAAGAGGGCAGAGATACAAAAGACAATTTGCAGTAAATTCCCAACCAATGTAATACTGTACATCAGGGATGTCAAACTCAAGGCCCGGGAGCCGGATCTGGCCCATGGGGTGCTTAGATCTGGCCCGCGGGGCCACCCTGGAAACAGTGAAGGACCGACCCATAGTGCCTCTGCCAATGAAAACAGAGTTTGGGAACCCATTTTCACTGGCAAAGCCCTTGGGCATTCACAGGCGCCCCCAACACGAGTGACATCAAGCGGGCTACACCCATCCTGGCCATGCCCCCTCCCTCCCAGGTCAAACAACCCTGATGCGGCCCTCAATGAAATCGAATTTGAATCTGACCCCTGCTGTACAGTGCTAATAGTCTCAGGTTGTTGGTTCATATATCTGATCCACTCCACATTCAATCAAGAGTTCAGCTATTTGGGGCTGTTACCATGTGAACACAACCTGTTTTGTTTGCACAATTTTTGAATTGACAAAGCCATTGATTTTGTCAGTCTGTAACAGCCAGCTAGAAGTCAAGTGAATCACAAGTAGCATTTTAAGGTTAAACGCTGTAGGTTACGGTTGAAAACTGCAGCTAAGGGTTAAAAACCTTAGAATTATGGAATCGCTCAGATGAAATAAAAGATCATATCAAATTTAGTAAGAAACAAGGCAAGAGAATTTGCCATACAAAAGAAAACAAAATAACAACAACAAAAATCACCAGTGCATGTTAGCTGAATGCTAAAAGTTGACCTATACATCAGGGGGTGGGGGGAGTTGAACTAAGGCATAACAATAATCTGGCATTTAGAAGGATTATAAGTTTAAGGGATATAAACTCCCAGTCAGAAAGAGAGACTCAGGTAAAAGAGGAGAAATGTATTAGTAGCTCCAATTTAGGGCTTGTAAGGACAATAGGGGTGGGGAGTTGCCTCTGGTACTACACGTGCAGACTTGTGTTCACACCCCAAGCTCTATTTTGGGCCTAGCTGGCCCCCCTGAAGCTTCCTGGGAGCCAAAATGGGCACCCACCCACACCCTATTTTGGGCCTAGCAGGCCCCCCTGAAGCTTCCTGGGAATCAAAATGGGGCTTGTGGGGATCCTGGAAGGGGTGGGGAAAGGTAAGGTTGTGAGCCGGGGGGGGGGGCAAGAAGTTCCAGGGATGGAGGGCTAGTGAGACTTATCTGTAGGCAGGAGGAGGCAGCTGAGTTGGGGCGCAGGGCAGGCACCACATTGCAGCTTAGGCAGGCAAGGCAGCTTAGGCAGGGAAGTCACCTGGGAGGTGAGGAGTGACTGGGTGGACAGGTGGGTGACCAGGGAACTGGTTTTGGGGGCATGGCAGGCCTGGCTCACTGCTGGTTCCAGCGACCCAGGCCACCAAATTACCACCTATTCAGCCAAACCAGTAGGAACCCACCTCTGCACCGTTTCCTCATTTCCTAGGCAGCCCTCTCTACTTCTCAGATCTGTGAAGTAGATTTGAGGAGGCCATCAGTAGAAGTAAAACAAATGGGAAATGCTGGCAGAATATTCCTAAGTACATTGTACAACTACAACTGAAGCTTAACAGGAATCAAGGGAGGTCTTGGAGGAGCAGATGTGTTTCTGATGGGGTGATACTGAGATGGAACAACAGATGTTGGGGTTGAGATGATGCCAATTAAGGAGAGGAAGAAAATGACGCAGATTCACTGCCAGTTCCAGAGGGAAGCCTAGAAGACATGGCTTCCTCAGAGCTCCTGGTTTTTGACAGTGCTCAGATAGTCAGGGTAGTTTTGACTTTGGATAGATCTAGTCGCCAGGAATAAGCCAGGCTCTGTTGGCTCAGAGCTTCTTTTCAGTTAAAAAAAAAATCACCTTGTAAAGAAAGAGCTGCAGCTGAGCCATCTTAGCATTGCCAATGCCATCATGGTGATGGATGGCTTTTAATCACGGAAGCCTCAGCTTCTGCTGCTGCTCAGATACCAAATGTTGGCTCCTATTTTGGAGCTGAAAACAAGACCTATCGAAAATCTGGGCAACCCCTAGTTCGATTGTTCAGTCGCTGTTGCTTCTTCATGACCTGAGGTTTGGCGTTTTCTTTTCCCCCATCCATCTGAGAAGTAACTGCTTCTTTGAATTCTCACAAGAAAATGCTTGTGTCGTTGGTCACAGTACCTGGTCACCTTGTCTTCTGTCAGCCTTTTTTTCCTGATTGCCTATGTTTTTTCTACCTTTCAGTGTCTTCTCTAGTAACTCTTGCTATCTCGTTATGTGTCCAACTGACCTTTATAAAACTCTAGCTTCATTATTAGTGATTCCATTATGCAGTCTGTGTTTTTTTAATCTAGTAAACGTAACAGGTTTACTTACGCTGCGTTCTGTCACAGATGGGCTAGGATTTGGTGCACGTAATCAGAAGTGAGAATGTCCAGTTTGGTGTTAATTCACACTGAGGAAAGAACAGGTGTAGCCATCCTCTGTATAACCTAAGACCAAGATGGCAAACCTGTGGCACACATGCCACAGGTGGCATGCAGAGCCCTCTCTGTGGGCACGCGCGCTGTCACCCCAGCTCAGCTCTCCATGGCGTTTCTTTCATGAGCTTCTGTTTCCTTGCAAATGACGAAACAGAAGCTCATAAAAGAAAAAGGTCTCCCCTCTGGCAGAGTTGCTGGTGTTGGGATGCCCCGCCTCCCGCCAGCCAGGTGGTGTTCGGGCCTCTGCTGCGCATGCACTCATGTTCATGCATGCGCACATGCACGTCCACAAGTGCATGTTTGTGCATGCACCTGTGCATGTTCGCAGGCGCACACATCTCGCAGTTTGGGCATGCGCACGCACAGTTTGGGTACTCAATACCTAAAAGGTTTGCCATCACTGATCTAAGACAATGTTTCTCAACCTTGGCCATTTTAAGATGAATGGACCTCAGTTCCCAGAATTCTGAATGTTGACATCCATACATCTCAAAAGAGCACAGTGCAAAAACACTGTCCTAGAGGATCCCAGGAATAAAAACACCTACAATCTTGGCAGTAAAAATTATGTTTTGCATTGCAAGTGTAAGTTTACAAGTTTAAGAAAGTTAAAGCAAAACCTGGACAATGGAAGTGGAGGAATAGAAAGAGGCAACAAGGTTCTGGAAGATTTCCCAGGTATTCCAAGCCCTCTTCCATTCCCCCAAGTCAGCCTTTAGCTAACAGCTATGCTGAAATATGTTTCTTGTAAAACAAGAATATTGTTTTACAAGATTCAGACAGGGGATGGTAACTGGGGCTGTTCTTCACTTGGATGCAGGCAAGTCATATGCAGCCTTTCCTCTATGGGTTGTGCGTTTGTTTCCCTCTTTTCTTCCATCTCTCTGTTTCACACTGGAGCAAGGCAAAATGGGAAAGTGATGCTGGCAGGCATCATTTAGCAGTTCCCATTTCTAAAAAACTATCTGATAAAGTGCAGAGATGCCAGGCAATGCATTTGAGAGACTGGCATGCGAGAATGCATTCAAGCGCACAATTCTGTTGGTTAGGGACCAAGTAATACCGGCAAGGTAGGCGATCTAAAGATAATACAAGGAGGCAAGAGAGTGCCCAGGAAATAAGCAAAGGCCACCCCGGGACAGAAGAAGTTTGATGGGAAATAAAGGTTAAATGAGTATAACTGGGAAAGAAGGCAGTGACTGCCCAGCACAGCTGTTCTAGTAGGAGGAAGGAGTCAACCCAACTGCTAAAAATATCACTGTGGTTGTAGTGCTAGCTGCTACTATTTTCCGAAAGCTCAGAATCTTGCTCTGGTGAGTAAGCCATTCAGTTTTAGAGATGCAGGAAAGGGACTGCTGTAAGAAAGCTGTTTGGTAGGAAGACTTAGTGCTGCTATACCGTACTTAAATAGTCATTTGCAACAGTTTTTGCTTGGGGAAAAAAAGTTCACACAAGTGTTAGAATAGAGTAGCAGAGTTGGAAGGGACCTTGGAGGTCCTAGTCCAACCTCTTGCCTAGGCAGGAAACCCTACACCACTTCTGACAAATGGTTATCCAACATCTTAAAGACTGCCAGTGTTGGGCCATTTATAACTTCTGGAGGCAAATTGTTCCACTGATTAATTGTTCTAACTGTCAGGAAATTTCTCCTCAATTCTAAGTTGCTTCTCTCCTTGATTAGTTTCCACCCATTGCTTCTTGTTCTACCTTCAGGTGCCTTGGAGAATAGTTTGACTCCCTCTTCTTTGTGGCAACCCCTGAGATATTGGAAGACTGCTATCATGTCTCCCCTAGTCCTTCTTTTCATTAAACTAGACATACCCAGTTCCTGCAGACATTCTTCATATGTTTTAGCCTCCGGTCCCCTAATCATCTTTGTTGCTCTTCTGTGCACTCTTTCCAGAATCTCCACATCTTTTTTACATTGTGGCGACCAAAACTGAATGCAGGATTCCAAGTGTGGTCTTTCCAAGGCATTATAAAGTGGTATTATAAGGTTTGCAGGGCACTGCTCCAAACCTTCTGAGATGGCTGCTGTAATGGATTTAGCATTAGTCCGAAAATTGCCCTCCCTACCTTCCAGTTCTGTTTTATTAATAATCACTTCCTGGGTTTGACATCCAAATACTGTGTCTTAAGTAGGTAACTAAAAGCAGGTGTCAAGAGTCCCACTGAGTTTAGATGGGCAGAGTACATGCCAGAAGAAATCTGGCAAAACCTGGAAAGAACAGTGCCAAAATCAAATGCAGAAATGAATTCATTGCACATGTGTTACACGTGTTCAGAGAGAGATAAAGAAAGAGACTATGATGGATGGAAACTGAACAAAGAGAGATTCAACCTTGAAATAAGGAGAAATTTTCTGACAGCGAGAACAATCAACCAGTAGAACAGAAGTTGCCTTCAGAGGTTGTGGGAGCTTCATCACTGGAAGCTTTCAAGAACAGACTGGATTGCCATCTGTCAGGAATGAAGTAGGGTTTCCTGCTTGGGCGAGGGTTGGACTAGATGACCTACAAGGTCCCTTCCAACTCTGTTAATCTGTATTTGTATTGTGTAAACCTTTAAGAAGGTTGCAAACCTTGGGGGTAGTGAGAGTGGTTCAAGTGGTTGATCTCGGAAAGACTGGCTGCAGAGAATAACAAAAAGGGAAGTAAGTGGGTAAATGCTTGTAGATGCTTCATCAAACACTAAATCTACATGCCTTCAGAACCAGAATAACCACATCGTGCCGTTTAATATTTGGAAATGCAATCAAATCCATTGGTCCAGAGAGAAAATGTAGGTGCCTCAGAAAATCCTTCTCATAAAATAGCACATAGCTGGGCTCACACAGCATATACCAAACAAATACATCACATTAGGGCTCCAGGTAACTGCCAAGTTTATGCAACATGCTGTGGCAATGGCTGGGTTTCTGCAACCCAGTGGACCGCAAGCTATCTAAATCCTTTTTTTTTTTTTTTTGCCTTGTTGTGCGAATTTAGCCCATTGTTCTTTGCAGGCTGATGAAATGGGGAAAAAAACAAAACGACAAGGCTGCCCCTAAAGTCACGTTCTAATGAAGAGAGGTTAATGTAGCCTCACTTTCTCCCACTTATAAGGAAAAGGGGCCAGTTGATGTTGATGTTGATGTTTAATAAATTTATAGGCTGCCCAATCCCGAAGGACTCCGGGCGGCTTACAACAATACATTTAAAAATAGAAGTTAAAAGCACAAAAACATAGATTAAAAAGACCACAGCATACACCCAGTCTGATCGGGGCTGGAACTCAATCGTGAGTTCAACAGCCCAGGGCCTGCCGGAATAGCCGGGTCTTAAGAGCCTTACGGAAGGCCATGAGAGTGGGTAGGGTCCGGATCTCTGGGGGCAGTTTATTCCAGAGGGTCGGAGCGGCTACAGAGAAGGCCCTTCCCCGGGTAGTTGCCAGCCAACATTGTCTGGCTGACGGCACCCGGAGAAGGCCCTCCCTGTGCGATCTTATCAGTTGTTGGGAAGTATGTGGCAGAAGACCTATTTCTTTGAGAGATCATTTGGGTCAGAATTCTTGAGGATGTTTAGCAAGCTGCCATCTTTCATAGCCTTGGACTTGGAGGGAGGAGGAGGAGGACAAGTATTTTACTGGTTTATCCTCTGCTCCATTGTCCATTATATATGATCATTTGACATGCACTACCGCTACGACTGTTATTGGAGCTAAGGCCCTTTCATTCTTCCATGAAGGGATTCAAGGTGTTTAAGGAGATCTCAGCCCCAAACTTTGGTTTCCACTCCCATCCATGCAGCAATCAGAGCAAGGTGGTGTTCAGCCAGTTCTGACAGGTTCTGGAGAACTGGTAGTGGAAATTTTGAGTAGCTCAGATAGGCTGGCCCCGCCCCCACTGCCTCCCAGCTGTTCTTTTGTTGCCCTGAACAGGAGAACGGAGCTGGAAAGCAGGTTAGTGGGGTGGGGAGGGAATACAGTTTTATCAGTAGCCTTGCCGTGCAGTGGGGTGAAAATGGAGATTTTACAATATCCTTCCCCCAGGAGTGGGGAGGGAATGGGGATTTTGCAGTATCTTTCCCCTGTCGCACCCACAAAGCCACGCCCACAGAATAGGTAGTAAAAAAATTGAATCCCACCACTGGATTAGAACTATATTTGCTTAGCTTTTTAACATGACTATGTCATCATTGTGCCTTTGTTTACTTTCATCTTCTCACAGGAATACAAGCACTTTGAAAAGAGGGCCATATGGCTGCTTCATACATTACACAGAAGAAGGCCTAACTTTGCACATTTAATGAGGCACCACACTCAGTGTTGTCTCCCTAATGAATAGATCACTTTGCCAGAAAAGCCCGCTTACATATGCGTTGCATTCATACCTTCATCGTACATATATATATACCAAGTAATTAGTTGAATCCCTGGCTTGTGCTGCACACTATCATATCCTTAGACCATGTTCCCCATTAAAAAAGCAGCTGATCCCAAACTTGGTCATGGTATTGTGCCTCAGAGATCAAAATGTTGTGAACTAGATTCTGTATCCTGCTAGAGATTACAGTGGGAAAAAGCCCTCCCAAATCTAGGTATATTTTAAATGCTTAGATGAGATGAAATAGAAAAGGCAGGAGGTGCATTGAACAAGCTCCACTGAGCTTAGCAAAAAAAAAAAAAAATCACCCCAAGCTGTGAATGTTTCTGCCAATCAAACCACTGACTTGAATCTTGTTTGCAGACAAACCATGAGAGCAATTGCAAAGAGCAGTGGTGAACAGCCATCATAGCCCTTCTGAGGGTCATTCACAGGAAAACGTTTATTTAAAAAAAAGAGAGAGAGGAATATTTGGAAGATAAATGTACCCAGGTGGAATAATCACACCAGCTCAATCAAGATCAGTTCTAAACTTGCTGGAGCTCCCATTCCCAGCCTTGATTCCTCTATGGAAATGATTCTGCCTCTGACACAGTCTGCCTGCCTCTCCACCACACGCATCATCAACAACAAACTTCCCATCTGCCTTGTGCCCGAATCCCTCTCCGTCTTCTGAAAGCTCTCTGCATTACAAACGGTTTCAATTACAGCCGCGTAAATAGGTTCATGGCAAGAAGGATAATGTGGTTATTGAAACTGTCACATCGAACACATCGTGTAAGAACAGAATTAGGCGGCGGCAGCCTCCCAAGACTATCCAAACCTGTGCCTCTTTGTGTTGCGTTGTTTTAGCACGACAAAATTCCATCAGCAGAAATGATATTACAGGAGGGCATAGATGAAAGGAAAAGTTAAAACCGAGGGAAAGGCTAATGCAAGGAATTCCTATGATACTGTAGTAGTTGCTGGTTGAACAAAGCACATATATGCTACACTGAACTAAATATCACATTTGCTTCACAGTTTGCAACCAGTTGTTGTGCCCAGTCTACCCTCCCCTTAAGAAAATCAGTATATTCCTGATCCTGATCAAGTATGCTTTCTGACACACAAGTACATTTGCATTTATTTGACTTAGGTGAGAAGAATACTCAATAAATAGACTTCTTTCTGATTTTTTTTTAAACACCATTCTATGCTAGAGTTCCTACTTTGCATACAAAAGATGTTGATTCAAACCTCAAGTTGATTTGGGGTTTTGGTTTTTTTTTTTTTTTTAGGATGACCTCAAACCCAGGTGATTAATCTCTTTATCTTGGCCAGTTCTTTTCACAAATCTTGTTTCTCTCCCTGAATTCTTTTCCCCTTGCTTTTTCCTATGGTCCAAATAGTGTTGAATTTTCTTAGGACATTCAGTGAATAAACAAACACGGCCCATGTGCAAACTTAACTTGCGGCTCTTTACAAATGACTCCTTCCTCCTCCTTTGCCAAATCCCATCACTGGCTGGCCCTGCCCACCCTCCCCTCCCAGGAGTCCCCACACTGCCCATTTTTGGATGCAAGTAAGTGCAGGACATGCACTGAGGCTTGGGAGGGCGAAAAATGGCCCTACCAGAAGTTCAGGAAAGCTGGAAATGGGCCTGTTTCCAGCATCCAGAGCCTGAGGAGGCCATTTTCGCCCTCCCGGAGGCTCGAAAAAAATCTCCGGAGACCAGGGATGGCAAAAATGCCCCCCTGCCATGGTGTAGAAGGTCGATAGGCCATGGCCACCATGGCCACACCCACCCAGCAACCAGGCAGAGAACCCCTTGCTAAAACTTTTGAAGCCACTCCTGTGGCGGGTCCTCCCACAGTATCTCTCATCTGTACCTAGCCCTTTAAAGGACAGGTCCTATACTTGTTTACATAGTGGTAGTCTTTCTTAAAGAGATCTGAATCTGTGCTGCCCCAGAGAAGTAGGAACAGCAGATCCTGGGGCTTAGAAACTCAGCTTTTTTCCTGTGAATAGCGGAACTTTCATCCTTACACGAGTTATCCAGTATGCGTTCTTTTCCAGTCTCAAGTCCAGATTTACAATGTTCAAAGTACTTATGCTTTGTTTATGCTGGTTTCTGGCCCAAAGCCCTCTCTATCCTTCTTTTCTGTGGTAATCCTTGCCTATAAAAGACGAGGCTGCCCAGACAGCTGTAACAAACTGGTGACATTCAGCAGATTTGACAAGGCTTTGGGAGAAGAAGACGCGGTGTCTCCTTCTCCTTCCCTGCCTTGACTGAAGGTACAGCCTTTTTATGTAGTCCATCAATAATAGGGAGTCTTTTTCTTTGAAGACTCTCAACAGTTTTCGGCCACTTCACACTGGCACCGAAATTCTGCCATAGGCAATCAGGGGAAGGAGGGCTTAATTACATCTTCATTCAAATCAGTGACATTCATTCTGTGATATGTGGTGTCAGCCTTCCACCTGCCATCTTTAGGATACTGTAAAGATTCTTCCATATTATTTCCCCAGTAACTCTGTGAGTGAATTTTGCAAATGAATGTAATATAGGAGGACTCATCTCTTAGCCACAGGACATGTAGGACTCACTCAACGTTGCCATTGGACTGTAGGCTACATCCCCCCAATATTCCAGATGGGCAGGAGTTTTGAAATGGAGGCACACTTTCATTGTCTTGGTAATTGAATCTCGCCTCCCTGAAAATGCTCTCCAACAACAAGAGGAAGTTTCTTAATAACCTTACTAGGCACCAGCCAATTTTTTTTCCAAAAAAAAAGTACTGCTAGAGAATATTAAGTTCCAGAATAGGATGGATTAGATTAAGATAAGATAAGAGCTAAGTCCATCTTGCCCTAAGAACATCCATATTCTTACCTTATATTGGATTCCCATACATTTAGAGCCATGTTGTCCAGAAGAGCAGGCTGAGCAACCTAAGGCTCCAGACCAGGGATGGGTTCCTGCCAGTTCTAATCTCTTCTATAGAAGAGGTTCCACAAATCTACAGTGTCATTTAGAACCAGTTCTAGCTCCCTCCTCCCGCCCAGCCACACATCATCAAGATGAAGAGCGAGAGGAGGAATTCTGGGAGTTGAAGTCCACAAGTGTTAAAGTTGTCAAGTTTGAACACCCCTGGGTTTTTTTTCTAAAGGATTAGGGGTGCAAGGGTCTTGTAACTTGACAGCTTTAAGACTTGCACACTTCAATGCCAGAGTTCCTGAGCCAACATGACTGGAGGAGGAATTCTGGGAGTTGAAGTCCACAAATCTTAAAGTTGTCAAGTTTGAACACCCCTGGGGTTTTTTTCCTAAAGGGTTAGGGGTGCAAGGGTCTTGTAACTTGACAGCTTTAAGACTTGCGTGCTTCAAATGCCAGAGTTTCTGAGCCAACATTTTGGTTGCTAAGCAAGAGCATTGTTAAGTGAGTTTCACCACATTTTACTAGTTGGCCACACCCACCAAGTCACATGGCTGGCAAGCCACTGCCACCCGGTCACATGGCCAGCAAGCCACTGCCACAAAGCAGGCCACACCTACAGAAGAGGTTCTAAAAAAAATTGAAACCCACCACTGCTCCAGTCCCTGGAATTTCATTTTTGGAGTAAATTCTGCAAAACTGAAAAGATATTAAAGACGTGTAAAAAATGATCAGTGATGGGAGTGCCAACAATATGCAATGACACAAGAAGGTCCTAAGCAGTGAGGGTTAATTCCTGATAAACAGTTTAGTCTTATGACTAAAATCTGATTTTCATTTTATCAATTTTGAAGTCTTACCTTTCATTCAGTGTTCTCATTTGTTTTTTACTGGTTTTTACCTAAGACGTTTATGCACAAAGCACTAAGCTAAGAATTTAGTTGACTAATTCAGGGCCAAGAATATTGTGCCCACCTAACCAGTTCCATGTATTATGTAAATGCACTAAACTATTGTTCCGGTAGCCCTGAAATAGTGTATCTCTACCACTGGATTCGCCGCACCCAATCAAGACTGCCAAGAGTTATTACCTTCAGCTGTTTGTTACCCTCACACGCACACAAGCGAACTAACACCCACATAAATGTACCTTGTTCTCCACACAATAGGATCAGAACCAAAAGGGGGGAAAAACAGCTCAGTACCTGCCAATCAACCTGGAGATGCCTAAGTCTTTTGGGGATACCAATTGGCACCAAATATCTCTGTTTAAAACATATACAATACATTAAGAACACACAACGGCAACAAAAAAGCAAAGATGGCTGCTAGGCTTTTTTTCCTTACAGCCAGCTCATGCTCCTAGAAAAAATTCAGAAGAAGAAAAGCCCCCAGCAAAATTCCTCTTTCATTATTTAATCTCAGTCTTGCTCAGGGATTTAGTTCAGAGGTGGTATTCAGCAGGTTCTGAGCAGTCTGGAGAATCGGTAGTGGAAATTTTGAGTAGTTCGGAGAACCAGTAAATACCTCCTCTGACTGGCCCCCGCCCCCCTCTATTCTCTGCCTCCCGAGTCCCAGCTGATTAGGAGAAAATGGGGATTTTACAGTATCTTTCCCCTGCCATGCCCATCATGCCACACACAAAAAGCCATGCCACACCCACCAAGCAACACCCACAGAACCGGTAGTAAAAAAAAAGTTGAATCCCACCACTGATTTAGTCCACTGGCCTTCACAGATGTACTTTACCAGAAGTTTCAATCACATATCCATCTAATTGCACTTCACAGACACTGTGCTAATATTCTTTAAGGACATGTCCTCATGACACAATCTTTATTTCATCCCCAGCCCAACATAACTCCTTAGCAGAAAGCATCAACTGTTATTTACCTGGTTTTTATTCTCCTTAATTTGTGGTAGCTTGGCCATTTTCACTTGGGCAACAGGGGAGGCACTGGGCATCTAATATGACATGCGAGTCAGGCATTATGTGGGTTCCCTATCTCCATGGTGAGATAAATGCCCCAACAGAGAGGTGGCAGAGCAGTGCTGGCTGAAGTGGGAGAATCCATTTCTCGTCAACAGCCACTCAGTGTAGCTTTTTTTGTTTTGATCCAGCAAGGGAGATCAAGCAAAAGAAAGATGAGTGAGCACATGAGTGACAGGTGGGAGGAAGTAGGTGGAAGAACCAGTTGGTGGTGGAGCAAGATAGAGAGAAAGCAGGCACAGGACAAGGAAGAAAGCGAGAGGCAGATAAGCCGGCAGACAACCATGCATTGGAGAGAACGTGAGAAAGAATGAGGAGGGTGAGTGGAGAATAAATGAGAGAATGTCAAAGTAAGAGGAGGGAGCAAAAAGACTAAGCAAAAGGTAAACAATAAGAGAGCATGGAGGGAGGGATCTGCCGTACTCGATCAACAGAGTGAATGGGAGCTGCCTAGTGAACCAGGAGAGGCACAAAGGCCCTGCCTGTCCCAGAGATCAGGTTTTGACAGCACAACTCTGATCAAAACTCCCCACTTCCTCTAACTGCCATCCTAGTCCTGCAATTGACAATTTTTTTCCCCAACTGCAAGAAACCCACCAAATCCTGACTTTAACTTGACTGGCATTAAAACTGGCAGGACAGCACCCATCATGCCACTGAGGCAGAATAGAGATTGGCTGTCAGGATGCTACAAATGATGCGGGTATACTCTTGGGATTTTTCTCCAGACTGGAACGAAACATGTTAAATCTGCTGCCTAGGATGCACTCTAAAAAGGAGCGGCCTACAAGTCATCCCAAAGGTGGTTCCCCCCTCCCCCCAAGGAAGTCCAATTGCCTTTTGAAAAAGCACTTTTGGGGACAACCATGACCTGGATGACTGAGAATCTCCATAGTTTGCAAGCCAGTTGGTGCATTTTGATCTTTCTTGTGAGGGTCCCTAGGAGTTTGGGTAGCTTGATCATTACACCAAGTCTGACATACTGACCACATTAACTCAAATCTGGTTTATTATGAGTCCATAGCAATAGCAATAGGGTTACAGCCCTCTCTCAGCGGTTTACAGAGTCAGTCTATTGCCCCCAACAATCTGGGTCCTCATTTTACCCACCTCAGAAGGATGGAAGGCTGAGTCAACGTTGAGCTTGTGAAATTTGAACTGCCAAATTGCAGGCAGCTGGTAGCCAGCAGAAGTAGCCTGCAGTACTGCACTCTAACCACTGTGCCACTGTGGCTAGAGTACACATATTCATAGTCATGTTAATACTCATACTCATAATCTGATCTATTATGTGTTCCAGGGAGAAAAGATAGCTAGGCAGGACTATATGTACAATTTCCAAGTGTATCTAGGTTTCACAAATGCTTTCGGTCGAGATCATTTGCTAGATCCAGGACTGAGATGTCCCGAGGTTCCTTAGCAAAACCTTCCCTGCCTCTAGCTTCTTTGGCTATCTGTTTGTTATTTTCTGCCACTAGCAGGATTCTCACTGAACTTTACAGGGAATTTGCTCCTGGGGAGTTTAACAAAAGCCTGAAGCAGCAAGCAATTTTTAGCCTGGGAAGCTGCAGAAGACAGATAACATGCTGTATTGTATGGCAATGCCAGTTTGCCTTCGGTTGGCTCTCATCCTCATTAAGATCCTCTGGCTGTCTCCTACCACGTATGGGACTCTCATGACTTACAGTCCTCGGTACATTCGGTGGGGGGGAATCATAGAGTAATAGTCCCTGCGGCTGAGAATGTGCAGTGTAGATTTCTCATTCTGGGCATGGAAACTTGTGTTTCTCTGTCAGAGGCTTGAATTTCATCTTTGGCTTGGAAGGAAAAAATAGTCATCTTAGTATTGGAGCAAAATTGAAAAAGTGCTAAAAATAGGTTCACATAGGTAAACTTTATCATGGCCAGAACCAGAATTTTGTATCAACCATCTCCAGAGGTGTTAGGCTGTGGTTCCAAACATCTTCAGCCAAAGCTGAGGAGTATGAAAAACAGAAAGATCCCTTCTCGTGCTTTGAAATATGTGGTCCAATTATCTGCAGAGCATTAGGATGGAGAAGGCTGCTGTATGTGCTGTGTGCTTTTTCCCCAGGCTATGATCTGCTTGCTTTTTGCTTTACATTGCAATTGCTTCCAGATTGGTACAAGCATATTCTTCTTTTCCTTCCAGCAGGCACCCATTTTGGCACAGAAGAAGTCCAATTTCTGATAAATGCAGACAGAAGGTGTTAGACAAATTTGTTTGTTTCACTTGTGCGTTCTTTTCAGATTGCCAAATGGAGATTCTGTTGGTCAGTGAACAGGAGAGGTTCAATGTTATTGATATTTCATTTTATGTAACAAGATTTTGACAGTACTTGTTCCCCTCCTTTCTCCCCCCCCCAGCTTTACAGATAGGCATCTGCAACTGAGAGATGGAGACAGTGCCTGTGACTGAGCTGATTGGTAGTTTGAACCCAGGCCTAAAATAGTATAGAAATATTATAGAATAATATAGAAAACTTGGGCACTTGGCCATGGTAGAAGTATGACATTTCAGGTTTTCTGGCACGGTGGGGCTGCAGCTGCTTATGGCTTGTCTGTGGGCTGGATCTGGCAAGCCTCACTTGGTTCTAATGCAGAGGTGGGATTTACTTGCCGTATTTTTCAAAGTATAAGACGCACCAGTGTATAAGGCTCACCATGATTTTGAAGAAGTCATTTTTTTAAAAAGAACATTTTTGCACTCTGCAGGCCTCCCAAACCGTCTGCATGCCTCATTTTTCATTAAAAAAATGGGACATGCAGAGTTTGAGAGGCCTGCAAAGTCCTCCTGGGGGCTGAAGGGGCCAAATACGAGCAAAAAAAGGGCTGTATTTTACAAAAACGGGCCATATTTTGCCCAAAAATAATGGTATGCAGAGGCTTTGGGAGGTTTGTAGAGTACCCCTAGGGCCCCGGGGGGCAAAAACCATTTTCCACTCATTTTCTGCCCTCCTTAGCTCCCAGGAGCACGTTGCAGGCCTCCCAAACCCTCTGCATGTCCATTTTTGCAAAGGGGGCAGGGTTTCGGTAGGCCAAAAGTGCTGTATTCAGTATATAAGATGCACCCAGATTTCACCCTCTTTTTGGGGGTGGAAAGGTGTGTCTTATACTCCGAAAAATACAGTACCTTTTCTACCAGTTTGCAAATATGAGCGCATGCACCTCATCTGCGCATGTGCACCACCTTCTGCGGATGCACAGTGCTCACACATTACATCGAGGCAGGTGAGCGGAGCTTCCCGCAGCCGCCACCACCGGTTCACCCAAACTGGAGAGAACCGGCTGAATACTAACTCTGTTCTAATGGATCCTTTTCTGGCCACCTGAATTCATTCTCTTGCCTATCTTCGCTTGCAGCTTCACTGAGTCCACCAGCAGTAGAAGATGATCCTGGGCCCCTATGTTACCTATATCACCCATCCAAAGAGAAATTTCTCCTCTACAACAGATACAACTGGGCAGCTCTTGATATTTTTTTTAAACTATTTTGTACAATGTAGCAGTAGAAGGGATTTCTATCCTGGCACTGACCCAGCATGTGTGTTTGAAGTAGTACAATAGGTCTTCCAACTTCTCAATATTTTCCTGTGGGTAGCCCTCAACTTACAATCCTCTGTTTAGTGCACTGAAAAAAGTGACTTACAACTGGTCCTGACACCTACAATTGGTACAGCATCCCCACAGTCACAGCAATCAAAATTCAGGCGCTTGGCAACTGGTGTATATTTATGAAGTTGCAGCACTCTGGGGTCATGTGATCACAACTTTTGACCTTCCCAGCTGGTTTCAAGTAAGCAAAAGTCAATGGAGGAAGCTGGATTCACTTAACGACCACATGGGTCACTTAGCAATGATAGTGATTTGCTTTACAACCATTTCAAAAAAGGTTGCAAAACTCGGGCACAACTCACTTAATAACCATCTTGCTTAGCAACAGAGAAATAATGGTCCCAATGATGGCAGGGGTAGGCTTCAAAAATTTCAGCAATGGGTTCGCAGCCCGGTTGCTGGGTGGACGTGGCCATGGTGGGTGTGGCCTAGTCGGCCTCCTGCACCATGGCAGAGGGGCCGTTTTCGCCTTCCCCAGGCTCCGGAGGCTTTCAAGAGCCGAGGTGGCGCAGTGGTTAAATGCAGCACTGCAGGCTACTTCAGCTGACTGCAGTTCTGCAGTTCGGCTGTTCAAATCTCACCGGCTCAAGGTTGACTCAGCCTTCCATCCTTCCGAGGTGGGTAAAATGAGGACCCGGATTGGTGGGGGCGATATGCTGACTCTGTAAACCGCTTAGAGAGGGCTGTAAAAGCACTGTGAAGTCTAACTGCTATTGCTATTGCTATTTCATAACTTCTGGGAGGCTTATTTTTTCCCTCCCTGAAGTTTTGCGCAGGCCTTGCACTTACTTCACATCCAAAACAGGCTGCGTGGAGACTCCTGGGAGGGGCAGGGTGGGCGGAGCAAAATGGAGCCAACTAGGGGTGGGATTTGGAGGTTCTCCGAGCCGGCAACAATGTTAGCTACACCCCTGACTACCTGTACTTTACCACCTCAGTCTATCAGAAGCAGGGATGTAGACACCTGGAAATCGCTATTTGAATCCCAACAGTCATAATAGAACAGGAAAAATACATCACAGGCCCAGATAGTTGTTAGAGGGAGAAACTGTTAGGACTTGCCAAGCTTTCCCCTTCTTTGGATAAAGAGGAAGTAACAGAAGGAAGACAGCTAGGAAGGTTCCTTGGTACTCCCTGAACTTGGTTGTGTTCTTGCAGATGTTTCATTACCCAAACTAGGTAACAGCATCAGTGCTAGGGAGGAGTGAGGTTTGCTCTCGGTTTATATTCTAGTGGCTTGCCCTGTCAGTGTTGGTGGGAGCGGACTTAGAGGTTCTTTGGTTGGACTGTTTACTGTTGGCTTGTTTGGCAGTTCCTTGATTTGGGGTATTGTTTACTTCTTGACTGTTGGTCTGATGTTAATCTTGGTGTTAATCTATGGACATCTGGGTGCTGATTGCTGATGGAGAGGTGTTTTAGTCTGCAAGAAAACAACCAAGCTCAGAGAGCACCAATGACCCCCTCATTTCAACCCTGAGCCACAAATATTCTCCTTTATTGAAGACACCTTTGCTAAGCAAAGCAGAAGTTGATCGGCGAGAGTCTTCTGTCAAAACAGAATCATCCAGGAGGAGAAGTATAACTCAAGGGAGAACACATGCAGCAGGTTCCCCCTCCTCTGGAAATATTTTTGCCTAGAAAACTGTGAAAAAATATTGAACTACAACAAGTATGATCAGTGAAAGGGTCACTTTTTGGGAGCATCCAAGGGCCAAAGTGGCTCTGTATGGAAAAGAGATGCACTCATGCCACACACTTCAAAGCATGAGAAGGGATCTTTCTGTTTTTGTATTTTTCACCTGTTGTGATCAAAGTGGGTTCCATGGAAAGCAGAAAAGGAAATTGTAGGCTACAGACTGTGTACCCAAATAGATGGGCAACTGGACGAATCCTCGTAGGAGAAGCTTGATCTAGACCGCAGGGGTGTCAAACTGGCAGCATGCAGGCCAGAAGCATCATGTGCAGGCCACACCCACCCCAGCTCTGCAAAGACAAAAAAGTCACAATGCATCATGTGACACGATCAAGTTTAACATCTGTGAACTAGACCAGAGCTGGGAGACTACGGCCCTTTTATGACTTGTGGACTTCAACTCCCAGAATTCCTGAGCCAGCCATTCCAGCTGGCTCAGGAATTCTGTGAGTTGAAGTCCACAACCATAGTTCCCAACCTCTGGTCTAAAGCAGGGATCCCCAACCTTGACAACTTTTAAGACTTACGGACTTCAACTTCTAGAATTCCTCAGCCAGCCATGTTGCAGGTTGGATACCGTGCTGAGTAGCTGGCTGGGGAATTCTGGGAGTTGCGGTCTATAAGTCTTAACGTTGCAAAGATTGGGGATCTCTGGTTTAGAGGCGATCAGCAATCTGAATGAAAAGTTCAATTTCCTTATAGAAGTCATAGAATGAGCCTAATATTCATTGGGGGAGGGTATGACCATTCTTTTTGCTTCCTTTCTCTCCAGTTATATTTTTCTTTGCTCTCATTCAGGCCCAGAGTTTTGCTTATGCATCTCACCTCCCTTGAAGAGGGTGGCATGATCAGACAGCCCAGAACTTCCAAAACTGCCCCAGGAGACAATGGGATGAAAGGCAGGCCCCAGGGATGTTTCTGAAGGTTTCACCTGAGTGCCAAATGCCTACAGCTGGCATTTTGAATGATTTGGGGAGCTCAGTGGAGCATCCATATTTTTTTTCCATTTGCAAGGAAGATAGTGAGAGTCGGGGGGGGTGGGGAGCAGGTATCCTTGAAGGCCACCCTATCACACCCACATTCCCTGCCCCCTGTTGTGTTGCTGTGATGAGGAATCACACGATTTTTCTTTTGTGTGCACTGCAGCACCCAAAAAAAAGAAAAGAAATAAAACCAGAAACATGAAAGAAAACAGGGAGGAAGAGGGCAACGAGTCTTGGAGAGACAAGGGAGCAGGGAAGAATTTGAAAGATGAATGGTGCTTAAATGGAAGCATTTTGAGGGAAGATAAGGCTGCTCCAATATGAAATAATCGAGAACAATAGGCAAGCAGGCGTCCCGTAATGAAGTCCACTTAGTGCATTATTCACTTTAATGGGCATTTCATTGAAGTGAAGAAGGATGGATAGAAGACACTGAGCTGATAAAAACGGAGGGAGCCAAGCCATAGCATGCAGAGATGGCTTATCGTTCAAGCATGGGGTGAGTTTGTGTCCCACCCAAGCGTCCTTCTTTTGTATCTCCCTGGTCCTTGAAATGAGATCTCAAACTGAGCAGAAAGCCACTTTTGCTGCTGCTGTACATTTAGAAGAGGCTACGCTTCCCGGGGCTACATCAATTGTTATGCTAAGGCCGCTCTCCTCACCTTTATACCCTTCAAGTCCCCCTAAATTAATAAACAGTACCATACTAATTTGATATTCTGGAGTTGTAGTCCAAATAAAGGGTACCAGGTTAGAAATAGCTATGCCAGGCGCAATTAAAAAAAAAAAACCTTGTGTGTGCTGTGCTCTTTTTAAAAAAAAAAATTGAAAAATGTGCAATTTGTTCAGACTGTTGTATTTTGTATTGCTTTTTTTTTAAAGACACATTTTATTTAATTTTGCTAGGCATAAGGATGGACATGTTTCCACCAGATGGGGAATTTGATGTAGCCATTTTTGGCTTCTAAAATTTTATCTTTGTCATAATGGCTGAGGACCAGGTTATCTAAAGTGGCACTTTCTGTATGTAGCTTACCTGGACCTTAAGAGCTTCTAATAAGGCCCTTTTCCAGGTATTTCCACAAAAATCAGAGGTGGGTCTTTACAAGGAAGACAGACTTTTCGGTGTTGCACTCCCTGTATGGAATCCCTCCACAAAGAAGCTCAACTGGCATCTAAATTGGCTTTTTTTTTTTAAGGGACGCAATGGCTCAGTGGCTAAAATGCTGAGCTTGTCGATCAGAAAGGTCGGCAGTTTGGCAGTTCAAATCCCTAGCACCGTGTAACGGAGTGAGCTCCCGTTACTTGTCCCGGCTTCTGCCAACCTAGCAGTTTGAAAGCATGCAAAAATGCAAGTAGAAAAATAGGGACCACCTTTGGTGGGAAGGTAATAGCATCCCGTCCTTTGGCGTTTGGTCATACCGGCTACATGACCATGGAGACATCTTTGGACAGCGCTTGCTCTTCAGCTTTGAAATGGAGATGGGTACTGCCCCCTAGAGTCAGGAACGACTAGCACATATTTATGAGGAGAACCTTTACCTTTAGTACTGTATTCCTTTTTGTTCTGGATGCTGGCAGCTATCTTGCTGGATTATATGATGTCTTTATTTTGAATTTTATTTGATTTTATTGCATATATTTTAACTCAAATTGTATTTTTATTGTAAACCACCAGAGAACTTTGGCTATTGGGTCAGAAATATAAATTCTAAAACTTTCTTTTTAAGTAATGACTGCCGGATCCCACCTCTGCCTGAAACCCAACTGGAAAAAGTCCAGATAATTTTTCCCCTCATAGCTTTCTGGAGCTGGAAGCCAACTATATATCTCTTACAAAGGGAAGATTGGAGGCAGAAAATACCCTATCCCACAAAAAAGAATCAATCACCACTTGGTGATTAAATCAATGTCACCTCTCAGGAGGCCTTGACCAACCAGAAGGACTTGGATCTAAAACACATGTGACCAAACTCAGAGATCCAATGACCCTATTTAGACTTTATCAAGACTAACAAGCTCAAACTCTTTCCAGATAACTAAGCAAGAGAATGTTAAACCTGTACAAGTGGCATCAGGCAGTGCGATGGATGGATGGATGGATGGATGGATGGATGGATGGCCACACCAGTGAATCCAAGCCACTTTAATCTATGAGACACATAGAACAGTCTTCACAGTAGCCTTGCAAATGTTTTATACAATACAATAGCAGAGTTGGAAGGGACCTTGGAGGTCTTCTAGTCCAACCCCCTGCCTAGGCAGAAAACCCTACACCACCTCTGACAAATGGCTATCCAATATCTTCTTAAAGACTTCCAGTGTTGGGGCATTCACAACTTCTGGAGGCAAGTTGTTCCACTGATTAATTGTTCTAACTGTTAGGAAATTTTTCCTCAGTTCTAAGTTGCTTCTCTCCTTGATTAGTTCCCACCCATTGCTTCTTGTTCTACCCTCAGGTGCCTTGGAGAATAGTTTGATTCCCTCTTCTTTGTGGCAACCCCTGAGATTTTGGAACATTGCCCTCATGTCTCCCCTAGTCCTTCTTTTCATTAAACTAGATTTTCTTACACACACACACACCTTTTCCTTGGAGAAACCAAATAATCTTAAACAAGACTATCTACCAGCTCCCTGCAGACACAAAGTTTGCTATTCTTATCACCACAAAATAATCCTTAAGAAAAGCTCTTATCCATGTTTGGGCTTCACAATAGCTCTATAAAGTAGGTTGACAATGCTGATTGGCCCACAGGTCAGCCACTAGGCATTATGCTTGAAACTTGAAATTAAATCTCCTACGGCTTCCTAAATTCCCTCAACTGACCCAAAATGGGCCATAGAAAGCTTCATAATCCCTGATTTCCCCCCACCCCCGCCAGTTTAAATTAAGAGCTACTTAATTTGTGGAAAGTAGATTTAAGACTAGCTTTGAAGCTATCAAATGAGAAACTATTTGTAAGCCTAAAGAGAGTTTCTTCTCTTTCTTTCTTAATTTGTTACATTATATTATATATATATTACAGTCACCTGTAGGGCAGGTGGGTGGCATAAAAATAATTAATAAAATTCAGGAACCAGAAATCTTGGATCACTGTCCCACATCAGCTCTTTCCCCCATGTAATACTGTCAGATACATTAGACTACAACTCCAGCTGTCCCTGCCAGTTGAGAATAACGAGGTAATCAGATCAAATGATGAAAGTCAGGCTCTCCTAAAGCAGAGTAAGAAGCTTAATCAGGATGCAAAAGAGCACCGATGTCTTTAAAAAGTATGCACAGTGATTCTCATATAGAGAGTACGGTACATCTTCTCCAGCCATTAGGAAAGATTATGAGCTGGTCTGAAAATTCTCAAGCCCCATTTTCCATGCAGTGATTTCCTGCACACTCCTTTTTATTAGATGTTTACACTTGCTGTGCCTCTGAAAATAGGGGCAATATATAAATAATATGGTAATAATATGGTATATACCTGTGATGGCGAAACTATGGCATGCAGAGCCATCTCTCCAGGCATGCCAGCCATTGCCTGTTGCTCTTCCGGGTTCTGGCACACATTCAATCATGCGGGAGCACTGAAAACCAGAAGAGCAGCTCCCTGGTGCGCATGCACATGCCAGGAAACTGAGCTTCCGGTTTCCAGTGCACACATGTGTGCCGGCCAAGTGGTCTTTGCATGTGCATACATGCCAGAAATTGGAAGACCAGGTGACCGGCGCACATGCGTACACTGGAAACTGGAAGCTCAGATGTGCGCACCGGGGAACTGCTCTTCCAGTTTTGGCACTCCCAGGTGTGCGCACCATGGAGCTGCTCTTCTGGTTTCTGGTGCTCTCCCGCATCCATGCGCATGCTCCCATTTCAGTACTTGGTGCGAAAAAGGTTTGTCAACACTGGTATACACCATGGTGGAGAATGTCAAGGCAGGACTTGGAGGTTGATATTTAAAATCTTATTCATTATAGTGAAGAGAAGAGCCCCTGATTCCAGCTTGGAAAGTTGGTCTCGTTTGAAGTCTATCTAGTACTTCTTATAAGACGACTGACTGAATGATTCAATTTTTTCCCCCCAACCTGGTGTAGAAGAGTGGGATAGCTAAAGTCAACACATCAGGAGGGTGGCCAATTGGACGAAGATTGAGCCAAAATATTACTGCAGATAAATGTATAAAGAACCTTGTTGGATCTGACCAAGCTGCCTTTGAATTCCACACCTTGTGTTTTTTGTCTTTTCCGCTTTTAAAGTCATCTTAAACTCGGGATGATTGCTGCTTCCTTATGAAAGAGGCTCCCACAGAAGAATTACTGTTTGAAGTAATTTTTGCCTGTTTGTCAAGTGATTTGGTCAACTTCCCTGGAACACATAAGGGTTGATATGTGCTCTGATGTTTGGGATCCAAAGAGGTGGCTCAGTTTGCTTGCTTCTGGCTAGTTTCATTCAGTGTAGTATAAAACCAGTACAATTATACACCTAAGCCAACAGTCCCCATCAGGTGCCCACTAGACCAGGCATGACATCCTCTTACCTTTGCTACCAGTTCAGAACCAGGAGCATACATGTGCTTGCTTTGTCACACATGGCACTTCTGCACATACGTAGAATCTTCTGCGTAAGCGCAGAGCATCTGTGATGATGTCTGGGCAGGTGGGTGGAGCCTCCCACCACTGCCACTACCGATTCATCTGAACCGGGGCAAAATGGTAGAATACCACCTCTGCAATAGACATATGGAGCTACCATTTCAATTATATGGGGTGTCAACTCATAAAGCATTTGCATGTCTGTTATCAAATTGCCATGGTGAGGAAAGTGGGGAGCACATTCCACACATACCTTTGGCTAGAGTCGGATCTCAGATTACTACAGCAGGCATGCACCTCGTTGGAGAATGTGATTTATGACACAGACTGAGGGGAGGGAAAAAACGGGGGCCAAGTTCAGCCATAATTTAAATGAGGTCAGATCTAACTGCAATGTGATATTGCCGAAATGGTGTTTCTAATAAATGGCTGGATTTCTTTTGAAACTTGGCTTGAGGCTCATGAATTAATTAGGACATCTTTTGGAAACTGACATGGGGAGACTGGATGTTGTAGATCAGGGGTGTCAAACTCAAGGATTTGGGCTGCAGGGTGCTTAGATCTGGCCCACTGGACTGCCCTGGAAACAGCAACGGACTGGCTCCCGATGCCTCTGACAACGAAAACGGAGCTCGGGAGGGCCATGCAGGGCCCTCCCAAGCTCCATTTTCACTGGCAGAGGGTTGCAGGAGGCCATCCCAGCTGAAAATTAAGCTTGGGAGTCCATTTTTGCCTGCAGAGTGCTCGGGCCTGACACAAGTGACATCAAGCTGGCCACACCCACCCCAGCGTGACCTGACAAATGCGCGCACGACAAAAGCGTGCCGACAAAACCGTGTCGCTAAAACCACGACGTCATCAACGTACCGACAAAAGCGCGCCGACAGAAGCGTGATTTAAGTTAAGGTAAGGATTAGGGTTAGGTTTAGGGTTAGAGCGCGCTTCTGTCGGCGCGCTGTTGTTGGCGCGCTTCAGCACTCATTCATCGGTGCGGTTAAGAACTCGCGGTTTTGTCACCGCGGTTTAGTCAGGCGCGCTTTTGTTGGGCGCTCTTTTGTTGGTGAACCCACCCCAGTCCCCGAGGTCAAACACAACCCTGATGTGGCCCTCAGTGAAATCGAGTTTGACACCCCTGTTGTAGATCAACACACATGGAGGACCTGGGAGGGATTGACAGCACATAGGAACGGGATTGACTTCACGGCTTAGCACACCAAACATTAAATATTTCTGCTGCAATGTCTAGTCAGACCTCCGTGTATTTTTAGTCCCATCCCTGTGTTGTCTTCGTTCAGAATACAAAAGCAAGGAATTTGTGATGCTGCTGGCTGTCAAAATGATTTTTCCTTCCATATTTTCATTCAAAATATGTGCTTTATCCTACCTTCCAGATCCCTCTCTTTATTACTAAAATCCCTTGTCTTTTTCTCAACCAATACCTCTTGTTTGCCACCAAATTTTTCAACCTTAATTCTATTCCCTAGAGGCCTTCTCCCCCCTCACCCCACCAAAGGATCCCTCTTTGGCCTAGAAAGAAGACAACAAATAGAGTGGATTCACCCTTTTTTTTAATCATCTGTTGGTTTGCATTAGAATGAAAAAGAGCTAATCCTACAGCGAGCAGCTAATCTAGGGGATAAAAGGCTGGTTTACATTAGACAGAGGCTACAGCAGGAACCGTTCAAGAAGAAGCCACCATATGACAGCATCTGATAAAGGTGTGCCGGAAGATTAGTGCTTATGCTGTGGGAAGAGACAAGAGTTATGGGGTCAGCATTTGCTCCTGGAAGAGAAGATGCAAGGAGGAGGAGGAGGAAGAGGAGGAGGAGGAGGAGGGTGATGATAAAATTAGACTGTTCAGGTAACCTTGCGGTCTGAAAGCTTTGTGCTCTGGCTGGCTGTCACCCAGCTGATCAGATGGACTGGAACTACCATTCCTATACAGCAGGGGTGTCAAACTGGATTTCTTCAAGGGCTGGATCAGCATTGTCGTTCTCCACAGGCCAACCAGGGGGACACAGGATAGATGCTCCTGCAGCACCCATGGAGTGTGTGTGCGCCCTCCCCCCAGCAACCCATTTTGGCTGCCAGAGGCACCACAGACCAGTCCTTTCCTATTTCCAGGCCACCCCACAAGCCACATTTAAGCACCCCTTAGGCTGGATCCAGCCAGTAGGCCTTTAATTTGACACCCGTGCTCTACAGCATAGCCACCACAGAAAAGGATTTGGGAGTGAGTCCTTTCACATATGGAAAACACTATTTGGGAATGATGGTTCTGACCTATGCATTTTATCAGTTCTTGCACTGGGAAAATCTTTCCTCAGCGTGTCTGACTGGATAAGTTCAGCATAACTAGAACCAGGGGTAGTAATTACTTACTTTCCCTACTAGCAAATGTGAGCGCGCACACCACATCCGTGCATGCGCTCCGCCTTCCGTGCATAAGCCTTGCCTTAAAAAAGGGCCTAAATGGGATGCTGTAGAGCCAAGGGAGGTGGGCAGGGCCACCCGTGATTTCCGCTACGGATTCAGGCGAACCGATCTGAACCGCTATAATACCACCACTGATGGGAAGGCACCACACAGCATTCTGCTTTCTGGAAAGCATTTCTGAGGCTTCCTGACCATCACAGCATCTGACTCTTCTGGCAGCCCCATTGCTGGCCAACTCCCATGCCTTTATTTTATCCTTTCTAACTTACATAACAGCTGGGTGTGCACGTCACGAAAATAAAATTAATAATGTATTAATTAACACATTAATTAAATATTAATTGAACTATTCATTAAATGTTAAACATTAATTAAAATCAATAATGCTGTATCCACATACGTACAGTAGCAAAGCCTGCCCGATAAACCGTGTAAGGTACTCCCTACAAACACAATAGAACTCAACATTTCCATTGCTAAGCAAGGCGGTTGTTAAGTGAATTGTGTTTCATTTTATGATCTTTTTCTAACCACAGCTGTTAAGTGAATCGCTGCAATTGTTGAATGAATCGTGCGGTCATTAAGCAAATCTGGCTTTCCCCTATTGACTTTGCTTGAGGGAAGCCAGCTGGGAAGGTTACAAATGGTGATCACATGACACCCCACCACCATTCCCAGTACAGTGCAACTGTCATAACTACACACCAGTTGCCTAGCCCCAGAATTTTGATCACGTGACTGTGGGGATGCTGCAATGGCTGCAAGTGTGGAAAAACAGCCATAAGTCACTTTTTACAATGATGTTGTTAGCTTTGAAGAGTCACTAAACAAATGCTTGTAACCAGAGGTGGGTTCCTACCTATTTGGTCCGGTTCGGCCAAATAGGTAGTAACTTCAGTGGACATGTGACCGTACAATGATTTTGATTTTCTGTTCTGCACATGTGCAGAACAATCTTCATTTTAAAAATGTAATTTTATTCATTTTTTAATGTTGTGTACATGTGCAGATCGCTTTAAATGAAAATGTACATGCGCGTGGAGCGTGCGCAAATGTATGTCAAGCTGGCCTGCCTCAGCAACCAAGAAAGAAACCACTTAACTCTATTTTGCAGAATTAAGAGTACTTCTACTGGTTATGAAAAGATAGCAGCTGAGCAAAGCAAGGTCTGAGGCAAAAGTGTGCGAAATCATACATATCAATATGTGACCAACCTCCCTCCCCCCAGTAACCCTCATCCCATTGTCCAATCTGCAAATCCCTCAGGTGTCATGTGAGTTTCATCTTCAAGGAGCATCATCAGGTTGGTATGCAGGACAGTTGGCCTTGACCAACACCAAGCACCAGTCTCCAGCATGCGCAGTAGACGGTGAGAACAAAACTCCCTTTTTACAATCTCCCCTGTACTAAAGCTTCCCCTCCCAAATACCAAGTCCCCCCACTCCCCGTTTCAATGGCAGCCAAAAGCAAATAGCGAAGCTTATTACTACTACTGAACCGGTGGTAATGGCATCCGGAACCCACCCCGGCTTTTAACTCAAGGACTGCCTGTAATTATGACTTTACTCAGTGGCCAGTTTTCTCTTAACATGTACTACTACAAATCCCCAACTTTGTTTTAGTCTAATCCAGCATGGTTTTAGAAATCTCTCAAGGGGTGAGCAGGAAGCAGGAGCTCCTATTTTCAATTGACCATTGGTGTGTGTGGATGCTAACAGTTATATTTGTATAGATCAGTGGTTCCCAGTGTGGGGGTCCAGGCCCCACAGGGGGGCAATTTGATTTTTAATGTGGGCAATTTGAACCTTGTTTAAACCAAGTTAGTGGCTTTTTAGGCTTCCTCCGGGTAAGTAGAGTTCACTTTTTGAGTAAAGTAAGAATTATATGTGACAGGAGGGGTTAGGGGGGATGGGGGGGATTCAAGATTTTAAAGATGCTTAGATGGGGCATGGCCAAAAAAAGGTTGGGAACCACTGGTATTGATGCATATTTAATGCTTACAACTTCTTTTATGAATTCTGTCCAATGCTCCATGACTTTTTTTTTCTTCCTAGCATTTTCCCCACAAGTGCAGACTCCACTTTTTTTTCCAGATCAATCAAGTGTTTATCCATTGATTGTGACAGGAATTAACCAACTTTCTTGTCACCCGAGCCTGACATCGTGGGCTGGGAGAAAGGAACTGTTGCAAAGTCACCCAGCCGGCTTTCATACCTAAAATGGGACTAGAATTCCCCAAATCTTGGTTCCTAACCTAGTGTCTTAATTACTACCCCAAACTAGCTCTCACATTTCAGATATAAATATGGTACTTAATTAGCTATGAGACACTTATCAATTCAATTTTGAGGGAGGCCCTTTAGCAAGATGTTTGCAAATATCGCTGTTCATCTATGGTTGCCCCTCTGCATAGAGTGCTTTAGGGCAGGAGTCTCCAACCTTGGCAACATTAAAACTTGTGGACTTCAGCTCCCAGAGTTCCTCAGCCAGCTTTGCAAAGTTTAGGGAATGGCCCTCTTTGGGGAATAAATTGAGTAAGTCGCCTCAGGTATCTTTTCCCATGGCAAGGCCTAGGTTTACACACTTTGTAATCCATGTTTAACCAGTTTTGTTTTTTTATCTCCTAATGGGTGGTTTTACAGGACATCCGAGCATAAACCATGGTTTACAAATAAGAGTGGATGTCCGAAAGGTGCTTTTTTTCAAGAGGCAGCTGGACGTTCTGGTTTTCCTTTGAAGACGTTTCTCTTCTCACCCAAGAAGCTTCTTCAACTGAATGGATGAGAAGCAAAATGTCTTCAAAGAAAATCCAGACAGTCCAGCTGCCTCTTGAAAAAAGCACCTTTGGGACAACTGTGACCTGGATGACTGAGAATCTCCATAGAACTTTAGAGTGGATGTGTTCACACAATCTGAGAGACCCAAAGCAAACTTCATCACAGCTTAATGCAGATATGTAAGCTAGCTACAGAAGCCTTTGAGAAAGAGAGAGGCAGTTTAAAATGAATGAGAAGCATATAAATACACAGGAGCAGCTCCTGCAGTATATATTGTGATATTTTTGGCTGTAGAGTTGTAATGCATTCATTTATTTAGAACATTTATATAACCACCACCAACACAGAGATGCACACACACACACACAACCTTAAGTTGCCAACTCTGGATGGGTATCAAATCCCATAATCCATTGAAAGAAAATAACACTGTTGGAAGAAATGTCCTTCTGGGTTCAGTTCCAAGTGGGGGAAAATACACTGGAAACATGGAGGCTGCTTGGAAAGATGATTTTAATGGTGGACAGGACCACATGGCTTGAGCTCCTGAGCAGAAAAGGGCAGAGAACTTGAGAGTCCCTGGGTTTTATGCCCTCTCTGGGGCCCCAGCTCTCTGTTTCCTGTTCCTGTGTAAGAAATGCATTCTGATTGGTTGTCAGACTCCCAGGGGTGGGGGATGGGGGGGCTAACTGTGTAGGTTGTGGGCTACATTTGGTTGAAACTTGGTGGGTGGGGCAATGAAGGGCAATTAGATGGAGTAGATCTTGATTGTGGAGAATAGGCTGGCTCAGACCTTAATGGCCCATTGACAAAGGTGGTGGTGGGGAGTCTTGTTTCTTGCCTAAAAACATGTTTCTCTGGCTCAGGCCTCAATGGCCCATTGACAAAGGTGGGGGCAGAGTTTCTGCCTCTCTGAGTTTCTACTTTTTAATATTTCCCAAAATATTTTCTAGGAGAGGGTGGGTTTTAACTTCCTACAACACCCTCCCAGGTGATTGTGCTTCCTTTAAGTCAGGTGGTGGGAATGTGAAAGCTCCATTTGATTTTTCCACCAATATTTCTTAAGGCAGCAGCCTTGTTTATAAGTTCCCGCCCACCCTCCCTCTGCCAAATTCCATTTCTTCATGCCTTTAGTCAAACCATCTGCTAAAGATTGCCAGTCAAATTAAATGGTGTGGTTATGTGGATCGCTCTTTACATTAATTGGAAGTGGACCTGCATGTTAAAAATGCTTCTTGGTGGCTGAGGAAATAATTTTCTTCATGCTTGTTGCTTTTCACAGCAATTAGAAAGAGGGGGACGAGTGGCACCAAAGCGCCTTCTGAAAAACAGAGGATTAAGGAAGGTCAAGAGAGGCAAGGCCAGGCAAAAAATCTCAGACTGCTTTGGTTTGTGACTTCCTTTACTTTTGGTTTTATTAGTATTGAGAGAAAAGGTTGCTTTTATCTTAGTATTTTTCTCCGGAATAGGTATATACAGGTAGTCCTCGACTTACGACCACAGTTAAGCCCCAACCAGGGGTGGATTCCGGATTGATTTCCTGCCGGTTTGCTCAGGGATGTGCTTCAGAGGCGCGTGCACTTGATGTGCATTATGTGCACATGTGCTGTAGTAAAAATGTGCTTCTGCGCATGGGCAGAAGCAAAAAACAAGATGGCGCCACCGTCACCAATAGAACCAGTTTCGATGCATGGGCTTACTACTTACTACCTACTCGGCTGAACCAGTCCGAACCAGTAGGAACCCACCTCTGGCCCCAACATTTCTCTTGTGAAGTAAAACATTTGTGAAGTCAGTTTTGACCCATGTTACGACCTTTCTTGCCAAAGTTGTCAAGTGAATCACTTCAGTTAGTAAGTTAGTAAATGGTTGTTGAGCGAGTCTGGCTTCCCCATTCACTCTGCTGATCACGAGACCTGCTGGGTTAAACCCCACTCGTGTTGGCCTCCAAAATACAGGTAGTCCTCGACTTGCGACCACAACGGAGCCCAAAATTTCTGTTGCTAAGTGAAACATTTGTTAAGCGAGTTTGCCCCATTTTACAACTTTTCTTGCCACAGTTGTTAAGTGAATTGTTGCATTGGTTAAGTTAGGAACATGTCGTCAAGTGAGTCTGGCTTCCCCGTTTATTTTTGCTTATCAGAAGGTCGCACAAAAGGATTCAATGACCCAGGGACACTGCAACTGTCATAAATATGAGTTGATTGCCAAGCATTCAAATTTTGATCCTGTGATCATCGGTATGCTGCAAGGGTTGTAAGCATGGAAAATGGTCATAAGTCACTTTTTTCCATGCCAGTGTAACTTTGAATGGTCACTAAACAAACTGTTGCAATTCGAGGACTGTGTGCATTCACTCATTTTTTGCAGACAATCCAGAAATTCTATTCTATGTTATTGCTTTCTGTGCTTGCCTTTTATATTTTCTCAAATTCAATGCACAGGTTTTAAAATAATGACAGTGATGCAATAGAACATTGCGAGTTATACTGGCAAAGTTCCATTGATTTTGTAAAAAAAAAATACTGTATTTTTAATTAAAAGCTTCATGGTCCAGATTCTATTCTTTGCATTGTTTCCTGTTAAGGCAGAAGGATGAAACCTGAGCTTTTTTTCCCCTACCTTTTTCCTTTTTAGTAATGAAGAATTACTATATTATAAATTTTGAATCTAGTTATTTAAAGCCAAGTGCTTCTACTCCTCGGGAAGCAGATACTGGCACATCTTACTTTAACATTCATCCATTAAGAGCAGTGAATTACAAGCAATAAAAGAAGAGAACCTTTAAGGAGAAAGCTATCAATTCACATTGTAGATGACCTTTATTAAATAAAATAACTTTGTGATAAGTCTAGTTACCTCGGGCATGGGATAGAATACACAAAATGCTGTTCAGTGCCACAACCAAATTATTTAAATCCTGCTTCCAGCAATGAATTACAGGTAGTCCTCAAGTTATTACCATTCGTTCAGCAATTATTCGAAGTTACAATGGCACTGAGTGAAGGGACTTACGACGGATCCTCAAAGCTCCTGTTGTTCCAGCCCCGTGTAATTTGGGCTCTTAGCAATCAGCTGGCACTTAATGAGTGATTGCAGCATACCACAATCACATGATTGGCATTGACAAGCGGTGTCAATGAAAAAATTATTGGGAAGGTGATAACTTGGTTGGATAACTCTCCACTGCTCCCGCCTTTCTTCAGGCACATGCGCCACACTGTGCATTTGTGTCCTTTTGGTCACTCGCAACCACAAATGTCCATCTTCCCTGTCCTCTCTGCACTCACACACAAATACGTACCCACTATTGCCCTCCTTCCCTGGCTGATCTGGATGTGCTCACACAGGCACACATCCACTGCATGCCTCCTTCTCCAACCTCCCTGCACTCTCTCTCTCTCTCACACACACACACACACACACATGTGCATGCACCCCCCACCCCCTCTTTCCCTCGCCCTTGTTGTGTTTGCACACATCCTGCCTTCTTTTTCCCAGCGCTTCCTGTGATCTGGGATACACACAAACACATCCGTGCATCCTGTGCCGCCTTTTTTTGCATGTGGCCTGTGCCAGGGGCCTCGACCAGGAAGAGCCATGGTGGCATAATAGTTAGAAATGCTGTATTGCAGGTTAATTCTGCCAACTGCCAGGAGTTCGATCCTGACCGGCTCATGGTTGATTCAGCCTTCCATCCAAGTGGTGGGATTCATCTAGTTTCACACCTGTTCGGGAGAACCGGTTGGAGAACCAATTGTTGGAAGAAATCTCATTTTGTTTTTTTCCACTTTACAGGGCTAATCCTGTAAGGAAGGCAGGAAGGAAACATTCTGGTGTTGTTTCTAGCCTAATCTTTACTACCCTGCTTACAGAAACTGCCTCTCCGGTTAACCCTTATTACGTTGTAACAGCTAAAGTGAATGACATTGTGTTGGCCATGCCCACATAACCACTGAGCCACACCCACCCAACTAGTCATTAGGGCAGAGAACCAGTTGTTAAATTATTTGAATCCCACCACTGCTTCCATCCTTCTGAGGTTGGTAAAATGAGGACCCGGATTATTGGGGCCAATATGGCTGACTCTGAACCGCTTAGAGAGGGCTGCAATGAATGCATTGCAAAGCGGTATATAAGTCTAAATGCTAGTGCTATTAAGCCAGACTTCCCATCTCTATCCTCTTGTAGCACCCTGCACTACTTACCTGGAACCAGTGGTGGGATTCAAACATTTTTACTACCGGTTTTGTGGGCATGGCTTGGTGGGCATGGCAGGGGAAGAATATTTTAAAATCTCCATTCCCACCCCACTCCATGGAAAGGTTACTGCAAAATTCCCATTCCCTCCTGATAAGCTGGGACTCGGGAGGCAGAGAATAGATGGGGGCAGGGCGAGAGGTGGGTTGCTCCCAGTTCAGCCTGGATCAGGCGAACCAGTAGTGGTGTCAGCAGGAGACTCCACCCACCCACCTGGATGCGCACATGAATGAACCAGTAATTTAAAAAATGGAAACCCACCACTGGGTGGGGCCAGTCAGTCAACTGGTGGTATTTACCAGTTCTCTGAACTACTCAAAATTTCCGCTACCGGTTCTTCAGAACTGGTCAGAATTTACTGAATATCACCTCTGCCTGGAACTCTGCTTCCCACTTAATGAACAACCCATGTTTCTTGGGGTTACAGCAACAACCGGGACTGCCTGGATTGCCGTTGCTAAGAGATGGAAGTCATGTGCTGTTGCACTTTACAATCGCAGCGCTTAGCAACAGCATCAATTGCAATTGTAACTTAAGGACTATCTGAACAGCATATACAGGGTTATACACTGGAAATAACATTGATTAAGATGCAATTAAATAGACATATAGCACCACATTAACCCTGTAGAAACCTAGATAACAACCAGATTGGCTATGAGGAGGGAGAATTTTCTGTTTTGTTGTGTGGATTGTGTAGCCCTAATTTGGTACATGTGCTGTTAGCAAATATAGTCAATACAATTATATCTTTTACACGAACAGAAAAGAAATAGAGTTTCCCATGGCTCAAAAAAGATGTTCTTGAGATTACATGTGAATGTTATGTATTATCACATTTCTTTTTTTAAAAAAGTCTTAAGATAAAAAGAGGAAGTATTTGTAAATGTGATGCATAATCTCCTGGGACTTTTACCTGCACAAACCACAGAGAAATAAATTGGAAGTCTGAAGGAAAATAAAAGAATTACTTTATGCTGCTGAGCAGGAAAGTTTATTCAACTGAGTCAGTTTATTTGTCTATTAACCCATGTTAACATGGGATAAGTCTAGATGGTAGTATGTTAGCACTGATTGGCACCAGGGTTTTGTTGTTTTTAATATTTTATGTTTCAAGTGGTTTTGAGTTTATAGTTTTTCAAATGATTTTATATGTCTTTTAATTTTTTATTGGAAGATGCTCAGAGTTGTTTAAAAGCTGAGCAGCTATATAAATGTGTGAATTAAATAAATAAAAATGTTTCCTGTTTGGAGATTCTGGACAGATTCTGGGTTGTTCTGCTATCAAGAGCCACATTGGGATTAGAAAGAGTAGAATTTAGAATATAATTCTTTATAGAATAGAGTTCTTTATAGAATAGAATAGAATTCTTTATAGAATAGAATAGAATTCTTTATAGAATAGAATAGAATTCTTTATAGAATAGAATAGAATTCTTTATAGAATAGAATAGAATTCTTTATAGAATAGAATAAAATTCTTTATTGGCCAAGTGTAATTGGACACACAAGGAATTTGTGCACTCGGTGCACATACAAACAAGTGAGGTCATAGATCAGGACTCATAGTTACAATCATTAATCATAAGATACAAACAACAAGTGATAAATCACAAGATACCCATAGGAGAAGATAATAGGAAAGATCAGAAGATGAGAAAAGATGAGAAATGAGAAGATGGGAAGGAAAATAGCAATATAGCCTTTAGCGACGATTCAAAGTTACAACGGCATTGAAAAATGTGATTTATGACCATTTTTCACAGTTACAACCTTTACAGCATCCATATGATCATGTGATCAAAATTCAGATGCTTGGCAACTGACTCATATTTATGACGGTTGCAGTGTCCCGGGATCATGTGCTCGCCTTTTGTGACCTTCTGAGCAGCGAAGTCAATGGGGGAAGCCAGATTCACTGGTTACTAACTTATCAACTGCACTGATTCACTTAACAACTGTGGCAAAGAAGGTCATAAAATGGGGCAAAGCTCACTTAACAAATGTCTCACTTAACAATAGAATTGTTGGGCTCAATTGTGGTCATAAGTCAAGAACTACCTGTACATAGGTAAATATCTTTAGACCTAAGATAGTGCTGTGGGAATTAGGTGTTCAGCAGAAGAAGAAAAAACTATCTTTCTGACTAGTTGTTCTGGCAAACAGTGCTCTATTGTAGCATCCTGAGGGGGGAAGTTGAAACAGATCATTCCCAGGATGTAAAGGGTCTATAGCTGTGATGGAGAAGCTATGGCATGCATCCCACAGGTGGCACGCAGAGCCATCTCGGTGGGCACGCAAGCTCAGCTCCATCGCGCAGGTATGCGCCGGCCAGCTGATTTTCGGGCCTTCTTGGCTCTGGAGCCTGGAGAGACCAAAAAACGGGCCTTCCAGTTTAATTGGAAGTTAGTTTTGGCCTTAGGAAGGCCTCGAAGGGGTGGGGAAGGCCATTTTTGCTCCCCCCCCAGTTCCTAGAAAGGCTCTGGAGCCTGGGGAGGGCGAAAAACGTGCCATCACGTGTCAAAAGCTGTGGGAGCGCAGGGGGATCACGCACGCATGCGCAAGGGGAGGGTGCATAGAATTTTGGGTGTGGGCATGCACACACATGACACCCCCACCCCCACATTCCCCCATTTTTGGCACATGATGGTTAGCCAACACTGGTCTATAGATATTTTCTCAGCTCTCTTTCTGATTCGTGCAGTATACAGATCTTCAAAGGAAGGCAGGCTGGTTGCGATTGTTTTTCCTAACTATCTGTTGAAGTTGTTGATACAGAAATTTAGTTCAAACAGTGTTATGGATTCATTCCGCAGCGTTAGATCACATTTTCTTTCTACATTTCACCGTCTCACTTATGATGTAGGAACAATGATTAAGATTAATTTGCTGGGAAACACAGCAAGCCTTTTAGATTCCCCTACACGGATATCAAATACAAAGGCATTAAAAATAATTGGCAACAGTAGGCTGTTTCCCAACCACAGCAAAAGATCTCAGATGAGGTTCTTGTCCTTGAAGATTAATTTCATCAGGATTCCCCATCCGTCACAATCTGAACTATTTACAAAAGATCCTATATGATGGTAAAAGTATAAGATTGTAAAAGTCTAACAAAATGAAATTCAATGGTGAAAAAAGTAAGGTTCTACATTTAGGCAAGAAAAACAAAATGCACAGGTACAGCATAGGTGGTACCTTGCTGAATAGTAGTGACTGTGAGGGGGATATTGGAGTCCTAGTGGACAACAATTTAAATATGAGCCAGCAGTGTGCAGCAGCTGCCAAAAAAGCCAACACAGTTCTAGGCTACATAAACAGAGGGATAGAATCAAGATCACGTGAAGGGTTAATGCCACTTTATAATGCCTTGGTAAGGCCTCACTTGGAATCCTGCATCCAGTTTTGGTCGCCACGATGTAAAAAGATGTTGAGACTCTAGAAAGAGTGCAGAGAAGAGCAACAAAGATGTTTAGGGGACTTGAGACTAAAACATATGAAGAATGGCTGAAGGAACTGGGTATGTCTAGTTTAATAGAAAGAAGGGCTAGGGGGGACATGATAGCAATGTTCCAATATCTCAAGGGCTGCCACAAAGAAGAGGGAATCAAGCTATTCTCCAAAGCACCTGAGGGCAGGATAAGAAGTAATGGGTGGAAAATAATCAAGGAGAGAATCAACTTAGTACTAAAGAGAAATTTCCTAACAGAACTATTCATCAGAGAAACAATTTGTCTCCAGGAGTTGTGAATGCTCCAACACTGGAAGTTTTTAAGAAGAGATTGGATAACCATTTCTCTGAAATGCTATAGGGTTTCCTGCCTTAGCAGGGTGTTGGACTAGAAGACCTCCAAGATCCCTTCCAACTCTGTTATTCTATTCTATTGCTTGAAGATTAATTTCAACAGGATTCCCCATCCGTCACAATCCGAACTATTTACAAGAGATCCTGTGTGATCGTAAAAGTATAAGAGGCCTCAAAGGTCATCCAAACCAGCCCCATCGTCTCTCCCGAATGTTTGAGGCAGATTGCAACTACAGTATCTCTGACAGATGGTTCCCTAGTCTTTGTTTATAAATACCTAAACTAAAAGAGAGCCTGCCTCCCACTGAGGCAGCCTGTTCCACGTTTGAACAGCTCTCATCATTAGGAAGTTTGAACAGGTTGTGAATTCCCACCCAGCTGGTTATGAATCAAATGGGCTTGGCCTGCACCACCAAGGAAATGTTTGGGTTAAATAAATCACTATTGTTTGTTCAACCATGTTTTTCTGAATAAGCCACTGTTAACTAGGTTCACACAGTCAGGCTAAACTATAAATCATGGTTTCATGGAGGCTACGTTTATGTACCCAGCTAGGTGATAATACCTAGTTGACCTTGGCTGATCTGAAAGCAGGAGCAGTGATCCTAATCCATTCTTGAAAAGAAGGCCACCAGGAGATCCCACGATTAGGAAGGGGAAAAAGCAAAACTATATCCATGAAGTGAACTTGTCTCAGACAAAAAATTTGCACAGTGGTATCTACATATACAAGTAGTCCTCAAATTTCAACCATTCGTTTAGTGACTGTTTTAAGTCATAACGGCACTGAAAAAAGTGGCATGACCGTTTTTCACACTTAATGAGCGTTGCGGCCTGACCGTTGTCACATGATCAAAATTCGGCCGCTTGGCAACTGACTCGTGTTTATGACAGTTGCAGAGTCCAAGTGTCATATTCTTATCTTTTGTGACCTTCTGGCAAGCAAAGTCTATGGGGAAGCCAGATTCAATGTGGGTTAGACAGCATCACCACCAGATGGATTCGTTACTGGTTGACTAACCACACTGAACATGTAGTCCTCAATGGAACTGCATCTACATGGAGGGAAGTATGCAGTGGAGTACCCCAAGGCTCCGTTTTAGGCCCAGTACTCTTCAACATCTTCATCAATGATTTGGATGAGGAGATAAATGGGGAACTCATCAAATTTGCAGATGATGCCAAGCTGGCAGGAATAGCCAACACTCCAGAAGACAGGCTTAAGATACAGAAGGAGCTTGTTAAACTTGAACACTGGGCACTATCTAACAAAATGAAGTTCAATGGTGAAAAAAGTAAGGTTCTACATTTAGGCAAGAAAAACAAAATGCACAGGTACAGCATAGGTGGTACCTTGCTCAATAGTAGTAACTGTGAGAGGGATCTTGGAGTCCTAGTGGACAACCATTTAAATATGAGCCAGCAGTGTGCAGCAGCTGCCCAAAAAAAAGCCAACGCAGTTCTAGGCTGCATAAACAGAGGGATAGAATCAAGATCACATAAAGAAGTGTTAGTACCACTTTATAATGCCTTGATAAGGCCACACTTGGAATACTGCATTCAGTTTTGGTTGCCACAATGTAGAAAAGATGTGGAGACTCTAGAAAGAGTGCAGAGAAGAGCAACAAAGATGATTAGGGGACTGGAGGCTAAAAGATGAAGAATGGTTTCAAGAACTGGGTATGTCTAGTTTAATGAAAAGAAGGAGTAAGGATGACGTGATAGCAATGTTCCAATATCTCAGGGGTTGCCACAAAGAAGAGGGAGTCAAATTATTCTCCAAAGCATCTGAAGGTAGAACAAGAAGCAATGGGTGGAAACTAATCAAGGAGAGAAGCAACTTAGAACTGAGGAGAAATTTCCTGACAGTTAGAACAATTCATCAGTGGAACAGCTTGCCTCCAGAAGTTGTGAATGCCCCAACACTGGAAGTTTTTAAGAAGATGTTGGATAACCATTTGTCTGAAGTGGTATAGGGTTTCTTGTCTAGGCAGGGGGTTGGACTAGAAGACCTCCAAGGTCCCTTCCAACTCTGCTATTCTATTCATTTAACAACCATGTTATTAACAAGTTCAATGATTTTGCTTAACAACCATGGCAAGAAAGGTCTTAAAATGGCACAAAACCCACTTAGCTGTCCCTCTTAGCAATAAAAATTATACTCAATTGTAGTCATAAGTTGAGGACTACCTGCACATCCCCAAAGAAAAAGAGAGAGAGATGCAAATTGACAGATTTGCATATGCTTAAGTCATAACCAATCAGATCCCATTATGATAGAGTGGCGCAGTGGATAGAGTGCAGTTTTGCAGGCTACTTCTGATTACCGGCTGCCAGCAGTTTGGCAGATCAAATCTCACTAGGCTCAAGGTTGATTCAGCCTTCCATCCTTCCGAGGTGGGTAAAATGAGGACCCAGATTGTTGTGGGCAGTAGGCTGACTCTGTAAACCACTTAGAGAGGGCTGTAAAGCCCTGTGAAGTGGTATATAAGTCTAAGTGCTATTGCTATGATATAACACAGTATGTGAACCAGGTTTTATCTCTGGACATTTCCTAAGAACATTTACCCCTAGCAAAAACAGCAGTGGTCTTTGCTGTTGATCTTGTTCCTTTTTTTCCTCCATCTTTCATTAGTATTCAAAGCAAAATGCAACCCTAGCTTGTTTACTTTAACACATTTAGCATGTGCAAAGAAGCCATGGACAGAATATTTGTGTTCATGTGTGCCTAGATTTCATTTAATTGAAATTAATTAAGGATGAGGAGGAAGAAACAGGGATAGAAGTGGAAGGGTCTTTGTATGTAAGCTATATGCATATTAATTTGCCTTTGGTCATGTATTTGTGCAAGCACCTGGACGCTTGACCTACCTAAGCCTAGGCCTTGATTGCAAAAGTGAGGAAATTTGATAAGAGGATTTGAGCCAGGTACCTGTCTGGGGACAGGGAGACAACGCCACCTAGTGGATGCTCCAGGAAAGAAATTCAAAGCAGGAGGTTTGCAAAACTGAAAATTATGCTGATGGTTATTTTGTGGCCCTTTCGGGCTGGGTTTCAATATCCAGGGAGTGAGAGAGATGATTAGTGAATGCTTCTGCCCTTCTTCTCCTTCCTGATTTAATAACAATTCCCGGCATCATCACAGATGCATGCTTTGTTGCTTTTTTTTTTTTTTCTTCCCTCATCAGGGCTGGCAGTCGGAGCTGGCAGAGAAATGCCTTGATTTATTATTCTGCTGGGGCTTTTCCATTTGTTTGATTCCTCTGTTTTGTCATTCCTGCTCCTCTTTTGAAATTCGTCATGCAGGATTTTGTAGTTTAGTGTTTAGACCCCCGAATGCCTTTGGTGTTTGTCACTTGGGTTTCACGCGATGCTAAGGCAGGATAAAGGATGTACATGATAATGTATAAAAGATAAAATCCTTCAGGGTAGACTTCCGCATTCTAGCGCCTTCCAGGTGGGTGGGGATTACTGTAACCCTTCCAGTTGTAATCCCCACGCATCTTGAAATCATTAGATTGGAGTAGACTGGGCTAAGGTCTCTTGTTTTAATCAAAGAGATATTGGCCGTTGGAACGGCACTTACCCAGATTTAAACTCAGGTCTTCATTTTTATTCTTGGCTCGTTTGAAGCTCTAAACATAAGAAGATGACTCCTCGGGTCCAAAACGCTTTCTTGTCAAAATGCAAGCACAAATGTGAGGGACACGGGGATTTTCAACTGACTTGACGACAACTCCTAGCATTCTTCATGGTTGGCCATGCTGGTTGAAGCTATCGGGAACTGCATTTTGGCAGCACTTTGAGAACAGACATTTCTTGCTCAGAACTTAAACCAAAGAGTGTCTTCTAACAAAAGTTGAACCCAGGGGTGGGATTACTGGTTCTGTGGGCGTGGCTTGGTGGGCGTGGCTTGGCAAGGTGGTTATGTGACTGAGTGGGTGTGGCCAACTTGATGTGAGTGACGTCAAGTTGGCCATGCCCACTCAGTCACGTGGCCCCATCAAGCCGCGCCCACCAAGCCACGCCCACAGAACCAGCAGAAAAGGCAAGTCCTGCAGCCTGTCCCTTTATGGTCTCCCCCTCCCCACCCCACGTCGAAGTACCTTAAAGGGACACTGCAGTCCGGCTGACTTCCAACAAACTCCGCTGCAATACCATCCCTCTAGCACAGCAGGCCATTCTCCTAGCTGGGTCTGGCAATGGGGTGCCCCTGTGCATGCAGATTGGCAAGCAATGGGGTGGGCGTGACAGTGGCAACTGACTTCAGTAGAGGTGACTTGCAAGGCAATTAGCTGGGCCGCATGGTGAAGGCAACCTATATAGTGCTGGGATGGGTGGTTCGAGTGGGCGGGCAGGGCAAGCAGTGAGTGGGTGGGGCAAGTAAGAAGCAAGCTAGCGGGCTGGGTGGGTGAGCGGCAATCAGGCAGTGAGTTGCAAGCGGGCAGAGCAAGCAAGCAGGCGGGTGGGGTGGGGCCAGACAGAGGTATTTACCAGTTCAGCTAGTAAAAAATTTCCACTACCGGTTTACCCGAACCAGTCCAAACCTGCTGAATACCACCTCTGGTTGAACCCCATCAATAACTACTTAAATATTATCCCCACATACCTGTCTGTTTGCCAGTTCTGAAGCCACCCGGGTGGTCGTGGACTTTTCCAGGACTAGGACCCAAGCTGTAGGCATCACAGCTGATTCATAATTTTGCCTTGTTGGAAATGCGTCATAGAATCCGGCTTCTAATGTTTCCAGCTAGCTGTTTGCTCACATCCAAATCAATAGAGGCTCCTGAGAAGAGCCATGAGGGAAACCAGCTGCCCTTATTAATAGCACCAAGCTTGTAGTTAAGTCAGAAATGCATCCCTTCTCTGAATTCAGCCTTCCCAGGAAAATGGCTTGGGTTAGTTTATCCTGCACCCTGAGCAGTTGAGGATGGAGGGAAGACAGGGGAACAATGCTAGAGCTTATCTTTAGGAAGAAGGTGAGAAGACAAATATAATCAAATGCCATCTAATGGAATCTAGGAGATCCGACCTTTAGAATAGGAGCTCCCTAGCGAATCAAGTAAAATTAGGTATAGTGGAAGATTGGAAGTTGTGGAGAGACCTGGCCCATAGAATTGCCAAGAGTGAGACACAACTGAATGGATAACAACAACATCATCATCATCATCATCAGAGAATCAAATTGCTTGAAATATAATGTGCTTTCAGTGGCCTTGAAAACCTGAGCCACTTTTCCTAGGCAGAAGATTAGGAAGTGTGTGCCTCTGCAAGGATGTTACTCATGCATCTAGTACAGGGGTGTCAAACTGGCAGCCCGCAGGCCAGGTACGTCATGCGCAGGCCGTGCCAACCCCAGCTCCATGAAGGGAGGAAATGTCACAAAATGTCATGTGATGGCAACGTGATGCTGCGAGTTTGACACACGTGGTCTTATAATAATCTAATAATCATAATAATCATAATCATAATAATCTATGTGATAGCTACATCACGTGATACTTCTTTCATTCGATTTGATTGCATTGGATTGTTTTATCTACCATCTTGTCTATCAAAGTTTGTTCAAATTGGATGGTTTATAGATCAGATATGTAAAAGTAAAGGTTCCCCTCGCACATACGTGCTAGTTGTTCCTGACTCTAGGGGGCGGTGCTCTTCTCTGTTTCAAAGCCAAAAAGCCAGCATTGTCCGAAGACGTCTCTGTGGTCATGTGGCCGGCATGACTAAACATCGAAGGCTCATGGAACACTGTTACCTTCCCACCAATTTTTCTACTTGCATTTTTTACATGCTTTCGAACTGCTAGGTTGGCAGAAGCTGGGACAAGTAATGGGAGCTTACTCCATTATGCAGCGGTAGGGATTCGAACCGCCAAACTGCCAACCATTCTGATTGACAAGCTCAGCGTCTTAGCCACTGAGCCACTGCATCCCTTTTTTTATACATACATGTATAAACAGCACACAACCAATTTTCCATCTCTGCCTCTCCCAAGCCAAGGCAAATGTACCTCTTGAATTCGTTCTTTTTCATTTGTTAATGAAATCAGAGCCATAATAGAAGAAAAGATGGCATATGGGCCATCTGCATGCCTGCAGAGTTGCTTCAATTCAGGCACTCCATTGCATATTTTGGCTCCTTCTGCAGCTGACCTCAAAATGTTGGCTCCTTCCTCTGCGTTTATTTTTAACTTTACTCTCTTTTCCCCCAAAATAATGGCCTTGCTTTACCTGAATGAGGATAAAAATAACCAACTGCAAGGAAAAGTTGATGGAAGGGCTCTCTACAACCAGCTGATCTTTGAGTAGCAAACTGCATTCTTAACATCTTCCATTGAAACTTTAAAAACATGAAATTTACTCTAAGGTTTTATGCAAAAACCCAAAACTTTATTATTTATTATTTACTCTATGTACTGAAGTATATCAGAATTAAGATTATCTAGCACAGACCTAGGCATTTTAGAAACCCCGGGCCACATTTAGCCCTTTGGCTGTCCCTGTCCAACCCATGCAAGAGCAACTGGAAATTACAAGTCGAATGTAAATCACCAGTTCATTGTCGAAGTGAACTGGTTCACTCCCAGCTGATGGTCGTAGCTACCAGTTCGCCCGAACCAGTCCGAACTGATAGAATCCCACTCCTGGTTGGCCTTCAAAATACATAATTTTCATGGAATTTCTTGAATTTCTTCCTTTCTCTTTGCTTCTTGCAAGTGTTCTATCCTCCCAACCACTTTTGTTTCATAATCACACAAAATTCACCAGGTTTTGTGTAACCCTGGGATGTTAGATCACATTTCATTCTTGACCTTCTGGAATGGATAATTTGGAGTTTTAACATTTGCATTGAATGCCTTGTAGGTTGCATTTAAACTCTCCCAATGAGCATTAGATGCAGAGGTGGGTTCCTACCAGTTCGCACCTATTCAGTAGAACTGGTTCGTCAAATCTACCGAACCGGTTAGAAGATGTTCCACCAGTGGACCTGGAAAGCAGGCCACACCTACAGAAGAGGTTCCAAAAATTTTTGAAGCCCACCACTGATTAGATGCTAGGTTGAATTTACAAGTTCACCACTGATATACCATTAACACTGTAGGGTTCAGTGTTTGACTTAGAGAATAGTGCTTAAATAAAGCTTAAATTATTGCATTCAGTTTTCTCTATCTTCTTTCCCAAAATAAGTGAGATATTTTTCCTGAGATAAGTCTTTCACACAGTGCCAAACATCTCAATGTAGTGGTAAAATAGAGAGGAACAGAACTTGCTTTATAAGTCGCATCTTTAATACTCGTGCAAATAAAATTGAAGTGAATTTACTGTTTAAACTAACACATGAGTCAACTACTATTCTTTTGAAAAGGTCAGTGCAAATGCATCCAATACTCAGGAAAGAAATAGTGTTCCAAGCTGTTGATCACAGCCTTATCTACTCCTTACTTAAAATGGCTCTCTTGAAACAGGTGATCCCTAATGTAATACGTAGACTGCATGAAGAATATTTGGCTAATCAAAACTACCATCTTGTGCTGCTCAGAAATTAAAAGAAGCCTAGATAAGATGTCTCCCTGCCTCACACAACAGAAATAATATATTAACTGGTGTTTTATACTTCTTTCATTTTCAAGGGCGGGGTCTTAAATAGATGAATATGCTGACAAAACATGCTTGATAAAAGCAAGAGGTGAAAATTGGGAATCCTCAAAGCAGTTTCAGATCAGATTAGAATCCAAGTCCAGGAAGAGTTCTTGCCTTTCTCCACCGTGTCCACCAGGGTGGTATTCAGCAGGTTCTGATCAGTTCTGGAAAACCGGTAGCAGACATTTTGAGTAGTTTGGAGAACTGGTAAATACCACCTCTGACTGGCCCCACCCCCATCTATTCTCTGCCTCCCGAGTCCCAGGTGATTGGGAGGAAATGGAGATTTTGTAATATCCTTCCCCTGGAGTGGGGAGGGAATGGGGATTTTGCAGCAGGGGTGGGTTTCAACCGGTTTGCGGCGGTCCCTGCGAACTGGTTGGTCAGCGAACCCGGAAGTAAGTAACTTCCGGGAACGGCGAAGGGCGCACCCGCCCGCGGTCCTTATCTGGTTTTGATGAGTTCTGCGCTTCCACGCATGCGCAGGACGCATACAGCGCCTGCGCGATCCTCCAGGAGCAGCTGGAGCGTCGCGCAGATGCTAGTACGCATGCGTGCACCACACATGTGTATGAGGACACCACCGGCCCCGTTCCAACCGAACCGGTTGGAACGGGGCGAGAAACCCACCCCTGTTTTGCAGTAACCTTCCCCTGCCATTCTCACAAAGGCACACACACAAAGCCATGTCCACAGAACTGGTAGTAAAAAAATTTGAATCCCACCACTGGTATCCATCCAATCTTCTGTTGTAATTTCCCTCCCCTTTAAATCCCATTTCCTGAGCCACTGCAACCAAAGCAGTTCTCTGGCCACAGAGATATTGCTACTGTGCTTCCCAAAGGCCACTGGGATCTTTTAAGTGGGGGTGCTGGCCGGATGCCTGATATCAAACATCAAAGATGGGAAGGAGAGACTTCCCTGCTCCTTTGTCCATACGTCCAAAGCATCACCTCTGCTGGAGTGCTTGCAGCTGAAGCCGGCAACCAGAGTGTCTATGGAGATTCTCAGTCATCCAGATCATGGTTATCCCAAAGGTGGGTGTTTTTTTCCCAAGGGGCAATTGGACTTTCTTGTTTTTTTCTTTGGAGATGTTTCACTTCTCATCCAAAAGCTTTTTCAGCTCTGACTGGATGGTGGGCAATGGAAGGATTTATATTGCTTGCAGACATCTGGTCATTTGCATCCTTTTTAGAGAGTCCTTGAGTCCACTTGGAGGTTAATCTGTGTCCTCAGGATCACCTGAATACTGCAAATGAATGTGGATCTTTCTTGGAACTGTTGAAAGGACTGTGTTGTAAATTGAAGATAAATGATGTTGTATCCCTCTCCCTCTGTTGAGAGAGGGCTGTTCAGTTTTGACCTAGATGGTCTCTTTAACCCCTCTTTCAAACCAGCGGTCCTCTCTGTCCAAAATGTGGACTTTGCTGTCTTCAAAAGAGTGGCTTTTGTCTTTTAAATGCAGATGGACTGCTGAATCTTGTCCTGATGGGTTTGTTCTCCTATGTTGTGCCACGTGTTTATGAAGTGGTTGTTTTGTTTCTCCAATGTACAGATCTGCACCCGTCTCACTGCATTGTACTGCATATACTAGAGTGACATACAAGATTTTTTTTAAAAGGGAAAGAGTAGAGAGTTTAAAAAAAACTGGTAAGAAGAAGCCCTTGGGTTTCCTTCATGAGAAAGTTTAGATTCTCATTAGCTCAGATATGAGACAAACACCACCACCACCCCCAACACACACAATCACCCCCACACATTGTTTAAATTATAAGGGAAAACCTCAACTCTTTTCTTCAACAGTCCAATATCAGTTGAGGGGGATGGAGAATCAGCTCACCTATCACTGCTTGAGGAGTGTATAGGATCTGTTGATGTTTTCGGGAGTACTCCCCAGTTGACTCCTAATCAACCAGGTCCTTCTACTGGGCATACATCTGTGCAGCCCTCCCCCTGCTACTTATCAAAATATTTGTCAGTATAAAGATTGTATAGATAGTACTCAATGTCATCACCAAGCATGAACTTTTAATCTAAACAAGAGAGTGAGTTCTATGCCATGGGGACTTAACAACCTCATTTAGAAGAGGAGTTAGAACCGCAGGAGAGAAGAGCAAGCAAAAAAGTTTAGTTCGCTTTTTTGGGGTTTTTTGGGCCCTTGGTCTATTGAGGGCAATGCCAGTTATTGCAAGAGGTGCTCCAAAGAAAATTGACAGCCTCCGTGGCCCTGCCTTTGATCATGAAAACAGCAGATGCTACTAGCTAAATATGTCTGGCCTCTAGGCCAAGCTCTGCAGTGTCCCTTAAGCCTAGCTCTGGTAGAAGGACAATTGCAATGTCAGGCTTCCTCTGAACAGAGAGCTACACAGTCCCAACCAGAAGGACAATGAAGACCAGGAGTGGGAAGATCCAAAAAATAAAAAACCCAGGCAGTAAGGAGTACAGATCAGAGGTGGGATTCGCTTACCTTCCCTACCAGTTTGCAAATGTGAGTGTGCTCACTTCGCTCATGCACACCTCATCTATGCATGCCCACCGCCTTCTGTGCATGCACAGTGCTCACACATTACGTCGGGGTGGGTGGACAGAGCCTCCCGCAGCCACCACTACTGGTTCGCCCAAACCGGAAAGGTTGAAAACCACCTCTGGTACATCATAAACAAGGATTTCAGGCTAGAGCGATCCTATCAAAGATTCTGATAGGTGGAACTAGAAGTATCAAGAAAGGACCCTTGTTCTGTATTGGTTAGATCTGGACAAGAGAAGGTTTGGGGCAGAGTCTAGGGTCAGGATGGAGAACTTATGGCACGCATGCCACAGGTGACATGCAGAGCCATTTATCAGGGCACGCAAGGCATTGCCCTGTCAGCTGGCCAGTGTGCATGTGCATGCTGGCCAGCTGAGTTCAGCCTTTTTTAAAGCCATTTTTCACCTTCTCCAGGTTCCAGAGGCTTTATAGGAGCCTGGGGAGGGCAAAAAGAGCCTCCTCCCAGGAGGCCCTCTGGAGGCTTCAGGAGCTTCCCTGAAGTCTCTGGAGTGCAAAAAAATGGCCCTATGGGCAAACAGGAAGTTCGGGAACAGTTTGCTCGTAGGGTTGGTTTAAGCCCTCAGGAGGCTTCAGGGATCTTCTGGAGGCTTCCCTGAAGCCTCCGGAGGACTCCAGAGGCTTCACGGAAGCCTCCTGAAGGTCCCTGAAGCCTCCGGAAGGCCTCCGGGGGGCGGGGGAGGCTGTTTTCGCCCTCCCCAGGCTCCTATAAAGCCTCTGGAGCCTGGGGAGGGCAAAAAAAGAAAGGAAAATGGGGGGAGCGCCTCTCATGCTCCCCCCCCCCTTATGGCACGCAAGCCAAAAAAGGTTCGCCATCGCTGATCTAGGGCATATCATGGGTGATGGGTTGATGTGATGTTGAGGGACCTGCAGGGAAATGAAGTTGGGGCATAGCGAAGCTAAAACCCAAGTGTTTTATCACCAGATTCTGAGTTCGCTCTCCAGCCACTAAATCCTAGCAGGCTGCAGCCCACAGGCCCACAGAGCTATGTATCAAAATGCAGCCTTCTGGAATTTCATTGAATTTTCATTTCGACTGTTTCTTTTTGAATCGTTCTTCTTAAGCCCCGAGAAGGATGAGCTAAGGATTGACAGGCTCAATAACGCTCAATAACAGGCTTAACTTGAATCCTCAAGAGGATGCGCGCACGGACATACACACAGATATTAACTGGAAGAATAATCTCTGAGCAGTGGTTAGGCAGGGGAGAAGGAGGGTGCTGAATCTCTCTCAGTGCGGTCCTCCTCAGCCTGCCTCCTCACCCGGCTGCTGGAAACAAGCAGAAGCAGTAATTCTCCCCGGCTGCCAGGAGACAAACTCTGCGTCAGGCTGCTGGCCTGCCTATGATGGAGTGTACTCATTATAGCAATGCCCTCCCTAGCCTCTGAAGTCTTTCCCCAACTTCAATTACTTAAAGGTTCCAGACAGTGCTTCCTCCGCCTCCTGAAGCGCATTTGTCTTAATGCAATCCTTGCTAGGAGAAGCACCATTAAGGTGCCCCGGAGGTGTTCCCCTTAATGCCTCAGCAGGGCCCAGGGTGCTGCAAGTGGTGGCAATGGAGACCAGAACAAAGGCAAAGGAGGAAGGAGGAGAGCTGCAGGCAGGCGGCTTCTTGCTTCTAAGAATAGCAGGGTCCCTAGGAGAGCCAAAAAGTGGGTGGAGTCTTTTATTCTGGATCTGGGAGAAGACGATAGGGAGCTTACTCATTAGCACTTACTTACAGGGGTGGGCTGCTCCAGGTTTGCCTGAGTTCAGTTGATCCTCTAGCGAAGATTCTGTGTGGTTCGGGGAACCCCCAAATCCCACTCCTGGCTGGCCCCATCCCATCCCGCCCCTCCCAGGAGTCTCCGCATGGCCCATTTTGGATACCAGATAAGTGCAGGGCCCATGCAGAGGCTCAGGGAGGGCAAAAAATGGGCCTTCCGGAGGCTCTGGAAGGCCAGATAGGGGCCTGTTTACGGCCTCCAGGGAGCATCTGAAGCCTGAGGGAGGCTGTTTTTGCCTCCGCAGCCCAGGGAGGGTGAACCCCCCCCCCCCTGCTGTGGTGCAGAAGGCTGACTAGGCAACACCCACCATGGCCACACCCACCCAGCAACTAGGCAGAGAACACGTTGCTAAAAGTTTTGAAGCCAACCCCTGCTTACTTATCATCAGAGGGGGCTAGGAAGATGAGAGGTAGCAGACGGTACAAGCACACCTGATGCTACATGGTGCACATAACAACAGATACTCTCATAGCAAGGTCCGAAGGAGATTCCCAAGAAATGGGAACCCTGTGGCCCTCCACGTGTTGCTGGACTATATTCTCAAGTGTAGGAAATCAGGAATTCAGGCCATTCAATTGAATATATAGGTTTATTGCCAGTTTAAGCTGTCTATAATAATCTGACAGTCAAAGCAAATTGGCAGTAGATAAGAGTCAACGGAATTCAAGGTGGGCTGCAGTTAAATCTCTTGTGGGCATGAAGGGATTAAAGGCTAATGACACATTTGACCCCTCCCTCTGTTTCAGCCTGGTCATCTCCTACATATATATTTAGCTATTTAGCTATTCAAGCGATTCCCAGCAAGGGTATGACTAGCTGATGAGAGCTAAATAGCTTGAAATAGATGTATACTAGTCTCCCTTTATTTATTTATCAGCACAAATATAACATATATATATATATATATATATATATATATATATATATATATATATATATATATATATATATATATATATATATATATAATAAAATCTAATATATATAAAATCTAATACATACATACATACATACATACATACATACATACATACATACATACATACATACATATTCCCAGATGTGCTGGGAGCTGTGGTTCAGCAACATTTGGAGGATCCGTTTCCCCTTCTCTGTCTTTCGTTTTGGCACTTCTAGGAAGCTACTTTAAGATGGTTGGACATTGCACGAATGGTACATTGAAAAAGACAGTTCTGTATCATCAACCAATGAATAAAATTCATTTAAATTGATTTGAATAGAATACCAATAAAAGAGACTATTGTGATTTTCTCCTTGGTAATTCCTTGATTAGGATATTGTTTTCTGCTTGATTGTTTGTTTGGTGTTAATCCCTGTTTATCTGGGTTTGACTGTTGAAAAGAATGTGTTCTGTCTTTTTGTTTCCTTCTTAGCTTTGTTATTGTCTCTTTAGAATGGTGCATAAATGTAATTTATCTCTATGTGTCTATTGGTGGCTGATTTGGCTGAGTGCCAAGATTCCAGGAATTCCCTAGTGTTTTTGGATTTAAGGTGGTCTAGAATGGCCCCAGTTTCCCAAATGAAACTATAGTTGAGTCTGTCTGTGCCCTGCAAATTTAAGATTTCATCATATCTTCTGATTGATAGTTCATAGTTATAGATGCATTGTGCTGGACTCCTGCCTGCCTGCCCTACATAGTGGTTGTTACACACTTTATACTGTATATTGTAAATGGGGGGGCTCTTTTTTTCTTCTTGACCCACTTAAAGGTGTTTTGGAGGGCTTTAATTGATTTGAGTGCTACAATGATGCTGTGTGATTGTTCATAGTCTGTTGGTTGTTTCTAGGATGTTTTTGATGTACAGCAGTGCGGTCCTTTCGGTAGCTTGTGTTGGCTGTGCTGTAGTGGGTTGAGTTACTTTTTGAAAAAGTTGTATGGGTGTCCATTTTGTTAGAAGATGTTGTATAGGAGATCTGATTCCTTTTGCTAGGGTTCTAATTGTTCATGTGCATTTGTGCTCATCTGAATAATGGTTTTACGCAGCATCTCTTGTGGGAGGTTAAGTTGTTACTTTGGTAATGGAGCACTTGATTAGTCTGGGTTGTTTCTCCCCACCCCCACCCCCGATAGACTTTCCTCTTTCCCTCTCTCCTTTCCTGTCCCTTCCTGCATGCTCAAATGCAAAAGGGGAAACATCTCGCCTTTGGTTTCGTTTTTAGTTTGTTTTGATAGCCCTTTCCCCGCAAAAACGGTGCACACAGCCCTCCCCCCCCCCCGCACCTCATTTTCAGCCTTCTGCAGCCCTCTGCTAGCAAAAATGGAGCTCCATTTTCACCGGCAGAGGGTTGCAGGAGGCTGTCGCAGCCAAAAATGCACACACATCCCAGCTCCATTTTCACCTAGCAGAGGCACTGTGGGCCAGTCCTTTGCGCTGTTTCCAGGCCAGTCTCGCAGGCCAGATTTTAGCACTCAGCCATGGGCCCACGGGCCTTGAATTTGACACCCCTGCTCTAGGTCTATGGAGGCAAAGAGTGCTGTGACATTGAATGAAACAATATTTTTACCTTCCTCAATTTTTAGGTCTTTGATTCTATGGAGGCCCAGTAGTGGGGAGTTGATAAAAAACATTTGCTCCCTCTGTAAGATGTCCAAACTTTTTGTAGGTTCTTTGGATATGAACTTACAAAAGAGCACCAAGGACTCTATCTGAATTCAATGAATCAATAAGTTCAGGACAAAACGTCATCCTCTACAGCTCTTTCAGGAAAAGCAATGGAGATAATGAAGTAGAGAGGGCAAAATGTTATCTAGGATAAAATCAGAAGTTGGATAGTATACAACCCAAAATGTATATATGTTGCCTGTTAGCTTATGGGACCGAGGCTTCCTCCACGCATTTGCATTGTTATGTTCCCATCCTGAAGCCAACAGGAAATCATGCTGCCCTAAATCTTTTTGCTCCTGTAGCATGCAGCTAATCCTCAATTTAGAACTATAATTGAGCCTGGCAATTATGATTATAAGTCACAACAATCATAAAGTGGGTCATCACTTGATTGGGTCCAATTTTATCTGAGGTGTGTGTGTGTGTGTGTGTTTGTGTGTGGTGGTTGTTAAGCAAATGCAGCAGTTGATAAGGGAACCCATTGTTCATTTTTTCTGGAAACCAGAAATAAAAGGCAGTTTAAAAAAAACCACCTCATTAAATTGGATAAAATGACAGTAGGATGCTGCAAATGGCTATAAATGTGGGACAGTGGTTGAAAGCCCAAAATGCAGTCATGTGACTGTGGTGGTGGCTGTTGTCAAAACTTCAGAACTGGGTCATAAGCAGCAGTGGAATTCACTTAGGTTTTCCACCGGTTTGCAAATGTGAGAGCATGCGTGCCTTCTGTGCATGCACTTTGCTCTTGCATGCGGCATGCACCCAAGCATGCAGTGTTGAAAATGAGGCTACATAGGATGTTTTGGAGCCAGGGTGGGTGGCCAAGCCTATCCCCACCCAAACCAATTCGGTGTTACCCAATTCAGGTGAACCTAGTGAATACCACCTCTGGTCATAAGTACCTTTGGGGGGGGAGCGTCTATCGTAACTTCAAGCAATTGTTAAGCAGTTATAAGTCAAGGATTATCTGTTACTGTCATTGTGAGTGTCCTGCCCTGCACTCCACACAGCCTTAACTTGCATTTCCTTCGCTAGAATTCCATCCCCACCTAGCATCATCCACCATGTGAAAAGCCTCTTCCAATTAGCAGGCATAATGACCTGAGGTGTTTTTTTCTCATCCCTTTCCTAAAACTATTTTTGCTCCTCTAAACTACGAATCAAGCAATTGACTGTTTGACCACTAGATGGCAGCAAAGAATTAAAAATGTTTCCACCTGTTGGCTGCCATCTCTTGAGCCTTCAGATTTATGCAATCATTGAGTAATTTACTGCTTAAGAGCGGAAGGAAAAGAAAGGAGACGCCAGGACCAAGGAAGCAGTGCTGAGAAGGGAATTACCCGCAAGTTAGACTCAAACATGCCCAAGATACAGGTAATCCTCAACTCACAACCATTTGTTTAGTAACCATTTGAAGTTACAACAGCACTGAAAAAAGTGACTTACAAACAGTTCTCACACATATGATCAGCAGAGCATTCTTACAGCCAAAATTTGGACATTTGGCAACCAGCATGTATTTACAAAGGTTATAGCTTCCCAAGGACATGTGGGCCCCGTGCAATCTTCCCACATGGCTTCCAACAAGCAAAGTTAATAGGAGAGCCACGTTTGCTTAACAAAGAGATGATTTACTTAACAAATGCCATGATTCTCTTAACAATCATAGCCACAGAGATTGTACAATTGGGCACAACTCACTTAACAACCGTCTTGCTTAGCAATGGAACATCTGATCCCAATTGCGGTGAGTTGAGGGCTACCTGAAATTGTTTTTAATTTTCCATTTAAGATAGGGAGGCTAGTCCATTTCAGAATTTCACATTCTTTAAAGGTAAAGGTTCCCCTGCACATGCGTGCTAGTCGTTCCCGACTCTAGGGGGCAGTGCTCTTCTCTGTTTCTAAGCTGAAGAGCCAGTGCTGTCCAAAGACGTCTTTGTGGTCATGTGGCCGGCATGACTAAACATCGAAGGTGCACTGAACACTGTTACCTTCCCACCAAATGTGGCCCCTATTTTTCTATTTGCATTTTTACATGCTTTCGAACTGCTAGGTTGGCAGAATCTGGGACAAGTAACAGGAGCTCATTCTATTACGCAGCACTAGGAACTCGAACCGCCAAACTGCTGACCTTTTGATCGACAAGCTCAGCGTCTTAGCCACTGAACCACGCCATCCCTCACATTCTTCAGGGCAGCCTAAAAAAGGGAAGATGTATGAAAGCTGGGATTCCAGCCTCCCTTACAGCCGGAAGATGATAGAGGAATGAGAATACAAATCAGAGGCGAGATGGAAGGGGTGGTCCTACAGGAAACTGAACCAATTTCAGACCCATGGGTCTCAATCCACCTGCACATCTGGAGGTGGGATAAGGAAGGAAATATGATTTTCGAAGCAGGGCACTCAAACAGTCCTTGGGCGGCCTCAGCTGCAAGTTACAGGGGGTGAAATGTCAGATGTGTCCTCTGGAAACAGCTGGTGGCTCTTCCTTCTGCAAGAACAAGGAGGTTTTGTATAGATTTGCTGCAATTCATGAGTGAAGAAAAGCACTTTGAAGATGCTGCAAGACTATAAACTGTTTAAGTCCTAGACTAGAGCAATGTTTCTCAACCTTAGCAACTTGTAGAAGTGTGGACTTCAGCTCCAAAAATGCCTCAGCCAACATGACTGGTTGGGGAATTTGGGGAATTGAAGTCTACATATATTTAAGTTGCCATGGTTGAGAAACACTGTCCTGGAAGATCCCAGGAATATCTACATCTACAGTCTAGGTGGCAGAAGCTGTTTTGCATGGTAAGTGTAACACAGCAGAACTTGACGGCAGAAACTGTTTTGCATGGTAGCAGAAATTGTGGTAGGAGAAACTGAGTTTTGCATGACAGGTGTAACACAGCTTTACTATTTGAGAAAGCAAAACCCAGACAATGGAAGTGGAAGAATAGGAAGGGGCAGCAAAATACTGGAAAATTTCCTGGGTATTCCAATTCCTCTTCCATTCCCCAAAGTCAGCCTTATGACTTCAAGCAATCCTAACAGATGGAGTCTGGTGGCCAGAGATAAACAAGGTTCATCCATTGATCTGGCTAACTTCTGGGTATGAAATGGGGAAAGCTGTGTGGTTCTTTGTTTCATGCATCAAAACATCTATCTGGGGGAGTTTGACCTCCCTGCCCACAAAGAAATGGCACTTTAAGATGAGCTGAGACCTAGCTGACCACTTAAGAACTCTTGCCTTTAAAGAGAACATGAGATCCTAAAATCACCTTCAGCTCTTGAGCTTGAAGGGAGAGCGCAGGCAGAGTGCAGACCTGGCTGCTTTCTTTGTTAATGCCTGAATTTTGCCAAAGCAGTATGAACAATACTATTTTAACCAGTGGTGGTATTCAGCCGATTCGGATCGGTTCAAGCGAACCAGTAGTGGCAACCTGCAGGTGGACTCGCCCACCCACCCCAGCTCTAAACCATCCTATTTAGCCACATTTTCTAAGCCACGCACATGTATGCTGGAAGGCGCACACACTCACAATTTCGGTGTGCGGCGAACAGATGGTAAAATTATGTAAAACCCACCTGTGGTTTTAACTCCAAACAGATCGCTCAAATTCTAAAGTTGTCGTGTCCAACCTGCAGCCCTGGACAACTAGTAACATGGCCTAACAAGACTGTAAACTGTTAACATTATTATGTGATTTATATATATTAACCACAGTATGTATTTATGTGCAGCCTAAGGCAATTCCTCTTCATTCATGCAGCCCAGGAAAGTCAAAAGGTTGGACGCCCGTATTCTAAAGGGCAGTGGTTAGAATTGCAGACTCCCTTGTCATCTTTGCAACCATTCACAACAACTTATTTGGAAAGCAATAACTGTTACTCGTACTTGCTTCAATACCATAGCAATAGCAATAGCACTAGCACTTATATATCGCTTCATAGTGCTTTTACAGCCCTTTCTAAGCGGTTTACAAAGTAAGCATATTGCCCCCAACAATGTGGGTCCTCATTTTTCCCACCTCGGAAGGAGGGAAGGCTGAGTCAACCTTCAGACGGTGAGAATCAAACTGCCGGCAGTCGACAGAGTTAGCCAGCAATACTGCATTCTAACCACTGTGCTACTATGGCTCACTATGAAAGCATGATGCACTGATTTGTGTATAGATCTGCAGTTAAAGATGGAAGAACAGGTTCTTCATTTCTCTGCTCAACTGTTTAGTGCTGATCACCAGCAGACATCCTTCTGCTTATTCTGCAGTTCCTCCTCTCCTCTATTCCCAGAGCTTTCGTAACCTTCTGATCCTGGAGCCATACCAACAAATCCATAGATACCTTCCTTCATCCAATATATAAGAGCTCGGTATCTCTAACCTGGAGATATAGAAAAAATATTGAAGTTTCCTTTGAATGCATTTCAGGTCACTTTTTAAAAAGAGAAAAAAGGCAAAAGAGAGAGAAATATTTAAAATCACATACATCAGGAAAAAAATGCACCACAAAGATTAAATTACGTTAAATCATAAATAAGCCCAGGAGCTATAAATACATGTAGCGGTTCTGGATCATCAAGTAAATAGCTAATACCAAGTTCAATAAAAAATGTTTTCAGCCCAGCCCATCAACGAGAATCTCCTCACCCCCCTCCTCCAACAATTGCACTCTATCTGGCCATGAATCTTTCACTGGCATTCCTAAAGATGTGAGCAGTGCTGTGTTTGCAGAGCCTAAACTCACCCCATTAAGCCAGACTCCTTAATCTCTGCTCTGCTGAGCCATGCACTTTCTGGGAAATATCTGTAGCTGCTTTATTCCTGGGTCAGGCCATTGGGTGTACCGAGGCCCGTCGTTTCTGCTATGACAGGCTGTCGTCATCTCAGAGTATTTATTTTTATTTATTAAATTTATTTGCCATCTGTCTCGTTTCAAAGAGACTCTGGGCGGCTTACAGCATCAAAAACGTTAAAATCATAAAAGATAAATATTTCTAAATAAAAATGGAAGCTGCAATGAAAAACAGAATTATAGTGAGATAAAAGACAGGCGGGAAAGGGAGCAGGATGCATTGTGTGGGGGAGGGAGGTGAGATTGGCTCTTAATTCATCAATCACCTCCAGTCTGATGCTCCTTCTTTGGGGACCCAAGCAGAGGTGGTATTCAGCCAGTTCTGACCAGTTATAGTAGAAATTTTGAGTAGTTCGGAGAACCAGCAAATACCACCACTGGCTGGCCCCGCCCCCATCTATTTGCTTTCTCCCGAGTCCCGGCTGATCAGAGTCCCAGCTGATTGGCTGGGTTTTCTTTTGTTGCCCTGGACAGGAACCTAGCTGGAAAACAGGTTAGTGGGGTGGGGAGGGAATGGGGATTTTGCAGTATCCTTCCCCTGACATGTCCACCAAGCCATGTCCACCAAGACACACCCACCAAGACACGACACGCCCACAGAACCGGTAGTAAAAAAAATTGAATCCCACCACTGGACCCGAGCCATCTGGATGAGCCAGGTCTTCAGGCCTTCATGGAAGGTCAGAAGGGTGGGAGATGATCTCCCCTCAAGGGGGTAAGATGTTCTAAAGGAGCCACGGCAGAAAAGGCCCTTTTGGACCCTACCAGCCAGAATTCCTTGACTGATAGGGCTTGCAGCTTTCCTTTTCTGCCGGTACGGGTGGGGCAGACCAGTCCCAGTGGGGTGAAACTGTTCCTCAAGTAACCTAGAGCAGTGTTTTTCAACCTTTTTTGTGCAAAGGCACACTTTTTTCATGAAAAAAATCACGAGGCACACCACCATTAGAAAATGTTTAAAAAATTTAACTCTGTGCCTATATTGACTATATATAAAGTAATTTTCCCACGGCACACCTTACACTATGTCACGGCACACTAGTGTGCCACGGCACAGTGGTTGAAAAACACTGACCTAGAGAGCCATATCATGCAGGGCTTTAAAGGTAATAATCAACATCTTGAATTGCACCCAGAAGCAAACCCCCAGCCGGTATAGCTCGCGGAGCAGTGGGGTAACATGGGCCATGCGAGGTGTCCCCAAAACTGCAAATGCTGCCACGCTCTGCACCAGTTGAAGCTTCCAGATGCTCTTCAAGTGGAGTTCCATGTGGAGTGCATTGCATTAGTGAAGATGTGAGATGGAACTGCTCATGCACAGTTCATTTCAAAACAGCTCTAAAACTTACCTTCTACTGCAGCCCCGGTGAGTAAAACAGCCGAGGGGCAGCAATCGCTCTGCCGCGCCTATCAGCTGGGCTTCAAACAAAGGAAATAATGGACAGACTAGCATAAGGGCAGGTTAGCGGGACCAACTGATCGCCAGAACTACCGGTTCCCGCAAACCAGTCCTAACCGGCTGAATCCCACCCCTGTGGCCAGGACTTGGATAACTTATTAAATCTCTGTTTATTTTAATATTTAACCTTTTAATGTACTTGCTTTTACTGTGTTGTAAGCCACCCAGTGTCATTTGACAGTAAGACGGGCAGCTTGTAAGTGTAATAAATAAGATTTCTTTAAACTGGAAGTCCCAAAATCTGAGCAGGACACTTCTAAATGCCAAAGGCCTATATACTGTAGTTGAACCTTATGTGAAAAGAAGTGTCGTCTGTTTGCAAAGCTCGGGTGCCAGAGCATTTTTGCATAGCCGAAGCTCTAGTACAGAGGTGTCAAACTCAAGGGCAGAATCCAGCCCTCGGGGTGCTTAGATCTGGGAAACAGGGCCACCTGGAAAACAGCCCATTTTCACTGGCAGAGCTCTTGGGCCACCACAGGTACCTCTGACACGAGTGACGTATAGCTGGCCACCCCCACCCCGCCTCCCGAGGTCAAACACAATGGCCCTCAATGAAATCAAGTTTGACACCCCTGCTCTAGTATACTCCTTACCGCCTTTAAGTAAAGAGAAGCATTGTAGTCAAAATTCTCCACTGACCATTGTGATCTAGCTGCAAGGGGAAGCATCATTTGTAGAAATCCAATTCCTTTTTTTCCTGTGCCTACTAATTTAGCTGATTAGGGAAGCTACAAAGGATCAATTTGTATTAGTGCTTGGATTGAAAGGGTGGAGGAAACCACTTAGAAATTTCAGAGTTGTTAGTTGGACTGGAAAGTAAAAAAAATAAAATAAAATTTACCCAAGAAGAAGCCCATCAGTAAATGGCTTTTATAACTGCCACCAAAATGGCACAAATGTAATCACCAAAGCTTGACTCAAGGGTGTCTTTATTTTATACCTGAATAACCAGCAGGTGGCACCCAAGAGTCTCCAGCCAAAAGGGCCAAGGGGGGCAGTTCACAAAGAGTTAAATCACCAGGATGCTTCAGGAGTTCAGGTTATGCTGATCTAGCAGTGGCCGGAAAAGAAAGTCCGTTTCCCCACCGTTCCCTCTCTGGGGCCCCAAAGAGCTGTCCATCTTGCATGTTCTCATCTCTCCTTTTAGGTGGATCAGCAGTGACCAAGTGGCATGAAATTACTCTGTGGCTGCTGCTTAATGGTCTCCCAAGCGCAAGGCAGAGAAACCACAAGGAAAGAGAGGAAGAGAAAATTGCAAGCGCAGGAGAGGAACGCCTTCATTAGCCAAAGGTCCATCTGCTACCTATATAGTTTCGTTCTGCCTGATTGCCCCAAATCCCAAATCTCCAGCAGCACAGACTCCCTGTGAGAGAATCCTCACCCCAGATACCCTTTCTTTAAAGGGATGTCCGATGTTTTTGAATATTTCTCCTTATTCTACTGTCGGAAGAAATGTCCTTCTGGGTTCAGTTCCAAGTGGGGGGAAAAGACACTGGAAACATGGAGGCTGCTTGGAAAAATGGTTTCATGGTGGACAGGACCACATGTCTTGAGCTCCTAAATAGAAAAGAGGTGTCACGTGCTTCCATATATTGGGTGAAGAAGAAAAAGAGAGCGAGATGCTGAAAGTCCCTGGTTTTATGCCCTCTCTGGGCTTTGATCTTGTCTTCTGATCGGTTGTCAGACCCCCATGGGGCCATGCAGTAGCAACTCTCTAGGCTGTGTTTTGAGTCCAGGTTTGGTTGAGCATTGCTTCTTCCCAGGTGCCCTGTGTGAGATCTGTAGGGGGCTAATACTATCATGCCTTAATCCCATCACCCTGGAATTGAAGGGGGAGATCTTTGTTATGTAGAATAGACTGGCTCAGGCATTTTAATGGCCCATTGGCAAAGGTGGGGCTATTAAGAGTGAATCTGCTTCCTGCCTAAAAACATGTTTCTCCATTTCTGATTCAGGGAAATATAATATTCTGTCTTTTCAATATTTCCCAGGATATTTCATTTTTCTAGGAGAGGAGTTTTTTTAAAAACTTCTTACACTACACTGGCTCCATTGCATCTGGCCAATGGTCCACATTTTTCAGTCTGAAAGATACACTGAACGTTAAACATTTTTTTAAAAATCAGCAAAGTTTGGCACACTATTGTACTGTTACTGAGCATTTCCCCAGTTCAGCTCATCCAAATATGCCCTTCTGATTCCAGGGAAAAGCTCCTTCAATCTCTGGTACTGAAAGTTTGCCGCCTTTTTCTCAAGTCCCTGTCCCTGCACCTTGAACAGCAGGCATTAATCCACTTTCATGCTTATAACTCTGCAATGAAAAGCTTCTCTTGCTGATTTCCACAGATCAAATTATTACTACAGGTCCGAGAGCAGGCCGAGTCATCTGGTTTTTTTAGCCTCTTTGATTAGCTGAACTCAAGGCTTTGATATGCCATGGAACCATTTCTTCTCCTTACTAAGCCAATGAGTGATGCCAAGCAACTTTCTTTTCCTCCTGGAAAGCAGTTCCTTTGCCTTCAGCAGCCGAAGCCCCTGTTTACCTATCATTGTTAAGTCCTTAACTAGCCACTGGCTCCTGAAGTTCAAAGCCCAGAGTCTCAGCCAGGGAAAGGAACAGAGGTGGATTGCTGCTGGCATTACTGCCAGATCGGTGTGCGTGCAATTTTGCACAATTTCGCATGCGCAGAGCATTAAAAAATGGTTTTAAAAAACATGCCACGCCAATGCTGCTGGTTCCGGCAACCCAGGCCAGCAAGCCACTACCAGTTCAGTCGAACTGGTACGAACTGGTAGGAATCCACTTCTGGAAATGGGAGGGGGGGGACTGGTGATCTTACAAGAGATCCCTTAGTAACAGAAGCTATGAACCCATCTGAAATTCAGAGAATTCATTCTGTTTGTTAGCAAGAGCAGAGCACCCATCAAGCCAGATGACACTGGGGAGAATATATCAGAAATGGTCACCGCTTATTCCCATTGAACAAGGAAAAAAGATGGGAGCTCCAAAATTCCCCCTCAGCCATGCCCCTCAAAGGCGTGTGTTGACCTTTCCTATCTGGCTTTTTCTCTCAAAAGTCAAAAGTATTCAGGTGGTCCTCGACTTACAACCACAATCGAGTCCAAAATTCATGTTGTTAAGTGAGACGTTTGTTAAATGAGTCCCGCCCCACTTAATGATTTTTTCTTGCCACGTTTGTTAAGTCAATCACTGCAGTTGTCAAGTTAGCAACACAGTTGTTAAGTGAATCTGGTTTTCCCATTGAATTTGCTTGTCAGAAGGTCACTGAAGGGGACAAACTGAAGCATTTAGTACCGTATTTCCCCCAAAATAAGACTCAACCAGAAAATAAGCCCTAATACAGTGTTTCTCAACCTTGGCTACTTGAAGATGTCTGGACTTCAACTCCCAGAATTCCCCAGCCAGCATTCGCTGGCTGGGGAATTCTGGGAGTTGAAGTCCAAACATCTTCAAGTAGCCAAGGTTGAGAAACACTGCCCTAATGCCTCTTTTGGTTTAATTAATTAATATAAGACCTTGTCTTGTTTTTGGGGAAACATGGTAACCATAGCGATCACTTTATGACTGTGGCATTCACTTAATCTGCTATGAAACAGTCACGTGACTCCGGGATACCGCAACCATCCTAAATGTGAATCAGTTGTCCAGCATCCGGATGTAAATCGTACAACCCTGGGGATGCTGCACTGGTCATAGGTGTGAAAAATGGTCATAAGTCACTTTTTTCAGTGTCGTTGTAACTTTGTGCAGTCACTAAGTGAGCGGTTGTAAGTTGAGGACTACCGGTATGTTTGTCTCCAGGTTGTTAGTGGGGCTTCAGTTCTCATGAAGTATCTTTCTCTGGCCGTCTATTATCTGTTTAAAGGCTCTTTCAAACTCAAAGTACTGGAAGAGGCAGGCAGTCAACTTAATCCCATTCTCTGCTCTCCTAGTCAGTCAATGGATACGGAAAGCCACCGAATCTCCCTTTATGTCCCAGACTTGTGTGGTGCTCACTTCTACTCTGCAGTGGATAAGATAAGATTGCCACACAAAGCAAAAGGAAAGTCGTTCTTAACCTAAAAACCTTTTGTTGCCCTGCTCTCAATGCAGTGCCTGGGGCATAATGGGATTAGTTGACTTTAAGGTGTCACTTTACTATGGTATGTAAAATCAGTTCAGTGAAATCTTTGTTTGTTCCAGAGCAGCAAACCACCATTCAAAAAGAGGGTTAGGGTTAGACCACTTAGCAACCATTCAAACTTAAAGTGGACATCCGGGGCAAAGGTGGGTTACTACTGGTTCGCACTAGTTTGGGCGAGCCAGTAGTGGAAATTGGGACTGGGTTGCCAAACCAGAAGGGACGACAGGCTGGCCGCGCCTCCAAACCTGTTCCCCAGTCAGCCATGTTTTTTTGTCATTTTATAATGTTCTGTGCATGTGGCAGGCGCAAAGCGCGTGTGAAGCGAACCAGCAGTAACTCCAGCAGCAACCCACCCCTGATCCTGGGATACGTATGAGCCAGTTCTGAAGCTGCACTGGCCATCTCTGTATGGTCACATGGACCGCATGTCAAGGGCTTAGCAGCATCCTGAAATGCTGCTTGCAGCATTTTTGCAGCATCCTGAAATCAAATTTTATCATGTTTCTGCTAAAAAAAAACAGCATTTATTTCTAGTTTTTTGAAAAATCAGCCCATAGCAAACAATGGCTTCATTTAATACCATATTTTCACAAAAATAAGACCCTGGCATGGTTTTTCAGGATGCTTGTGATAAGCCCTACCCCAAAAATAAGCCCTACTTAAGATCGTCAGCCAGACCAAAGCATTTACTACCATATTTCCCCCCCAAAAAACAAGACCCAATTGGAAAATAAGCCCTAATGTGTCTTTTAGAGCAAAAAATAATATAAGACCTGATCTTATTTTGAGGGAAACATGGTAACCAGAGTGGTCACTTTATGACTGTGGCATTCACTTAATGACTGCTATGAAACGGTCATAAAAATGGGTCCATCAGAGGTGCCCCATTTTACAATCGTTATAACTAAGAACTGTTATAGGCAGGCTCCTTTATGGGTGCAAATCAGGGATTACCGTATAGGATATGTATCTGCTTGGTTTGTGGTTTTCTGGTTTATTCTAGGTTTGTTTCCTTTTCCATATATATACCACTAAAACTCTCAAAAGCTTTAACTGGTCAAAATGCTGTATCCTAGGCCGGCAATTTTTGAGCCAAGGTATTTCTAATGAGCTAACTTACAGAACGTGAAGAAAATTTGAGATTCATGACTTTCGAGGGAATGACATTTAGGAAAGTTGTAGCTGCTTCAATACTGCCAGGCTGTTGCTGCAGTCATGTCATCTTCGTCTTTAGCATTCCGTGACAGTTTCCCAGCCACTCTTGCAATCCCTCCCTCCCTTCTGCCTGCTAGAAATGAAAGGGGGAAGAAGGGAGGTGGGGAGGGAGAAAAGAATAGGACAAGAGGAAGCCTTCCCAGCCCATGCCATACCTCCATGCCCTGTGTGAACTGTGTTGCCCCCACACACAAACATACCCCTTCCTAAATGTACTCTTCCTGATCTATGCCACCTCTCTCCACACACCATCCCTTACATGCACAGCACCTCTTGCACATTCTCAAGCACCCTGAGACATCCTTCCCAACCCTCACACCACCTCTTGCATACTCCTGCGACCCCCACATACCGTTCTCTACCCCTTCAAGACCCTGCAAAATAGGTGCAGCACTTGTGATGCACCCCAGTGCACACTTCTCAACCCCTGCCTCTCTTCCCAACACCTGCCCTCCCCAACCAATGTGGCATCTTTTGCACACCCCTTTACACCCTTTCTAACCTCTGTGCACCTTTTGTGAATTGCCATATACCCCCCCTTCTCTCCCGTGACAGTAGCCACTTAGTTGCCTCTGGCCTTGGGGGAGGGGAGAAGGGGAGAGGAAGGAAGGAAGGAAGGAAAGTTTTCCCTTCCAGATTCCCACAAGGAAGCTCAGTGGGGAATCTGGCAGGATGTCAGAAGCCATTACCCCTCCACTGCTGTTTTGTCCACCGTTAGTCATTCTGTTTCTCTGTGCAGTAATGACCCAACAGGGCGCAGGTTGCTCTAGTATACTGCATGGAAGGAAATGGGTGCAGCACAAAATGTACAAAAGGATCAGGGCTTTAATCAAGAGGCTGTTCCTGCCACCTTGCAGATGTTGATATGCATCTCTGAAGGTTGCACTGAGTGAGAATAAACTTGAATTCAGTTCACATGATATATGGTCCTGCTTTCTTCACAAAGTGACAGTAGCTAACATTAGTGTCTCCATAATTGTAGTCTTTGGATATTTCATCACAGAACGTGTAAATGACCATATAATGCAGGTTGCTCAAACATGGAGCTTTCCAAAGCTAAAGGGATTGGAATTAGCAATAGCGATGGCACTCCACACGCCAGCCTGAAAAGCAAAGCGGAGTTCTAACTAAACAGGACTAGAATCTTAAACTTAAACTTCAGAGAAAAATTTCTAGAACGAGCCAGGTTGATGAGCTCATGAATGGGGAGGGGGGAACTGCTCACCAGATGTTGCTGATATAGCAATAGCACTTAGACTTATATACCACTTCACAGTGCTTTACAGCCCTCTCTAAGCAGTTTATACAGAGTCAGCCTATTGCCCCCAACACTCTGGGTCCTCATTTTACCCACCTCAGAAGGATGGAAGGCTGAATCAACCTTGAGTTGATTCCCAGAATATCCAGTTAGCAAGGCCAGTTATGAGAGTTGCAATACTGATAGTTCTGGAAAGGGTTTTTTCTGGGGAATTCCGGTAGCGCAACTTTTGGTTTGAATTATGAACGTAATAAAATTCCTAAGGTCACCCGTTCAAGGCAACTTTATTTCTGTGAATTGCAGCCTGAAGAGGTTCAAACAATCCTGAGTCTCAGGGCATCTCTGTCCAGAAAACAGCCATGTAGAACTTCCAGGATAAAACATAGAGTTTGACCATCTTGGCGATCACGCATGATTTAAATCGGAAGGGCAGTTTTGTTTAGAGATTCCTGTATCCTTTCAGTCCAGCTATACACAAAGGCTGCAAGAGGTTGGAACTTTGCAGCCACATGCTGGGTGCAGGAAACAGTTCAGCGGGGGAGGGGGGCTGGCTTCGGTAGGCACTGAGTTGTGGGGGGGGAGGGAAGAGGCGGAGGTGGTGAGAAGGAGAGATGCTTGTCCTTCCCTCAGCATCTCCCCTCCCAGCCCAACACAGAAACCAAGGAAGCCGATGAATTATTAAACAGGCCCTGTCCAAGGCGCCTGGGTCAGACTTCTGTGCTGCTGTAGGCTGTACACTAATACCCAGGCTGGTCTTCTAGAATTGACTGGGAACGGTTACTCGATCCAGCACAGCCACGGACTCCCAACTTTGGAGCAGAAGGTCAGAGGAACTGAAGCTTTCCAAGATCTTTGCTTCCACGTGTGCCGGATCTGGAGGGGTTTGGGAAGAGTTTGAGATTCCACAAAGCTTCCTTGGAGTAGATGGTCATCAGCTCCTCCTGCGACTCCTTGCAACAGACCGTCTTCCAAATTCTCTCGGTTTTGGATCCATCTTGTTTTCTTAGGTTGGCATCGTAATTCCAGTCTTGTTTCTTCTTTTCTCACCTCCTTCTGGCATCTCCCAAACTTACTTCGGCTACTTTCTGTTCCTTCCCTTTCCCGAATGATTCACCTTTGACCTCCAGCATTAAGAAATCCTGGGGGAGTCCTGTTAATAGCCAGCCAGGAAAGGGGCTATTGGAAGAAACTTGGCAAGAAAGGACAGAATGCCGATCCAGATATTCTGCACCATCTCCTTCTCCTCCAGCAAAAAGAAACACACTATCAAGAGCCCTCCTGGAAGTAATCACGACAAATCTCTTTATGACCAGCACAATCCAGAAGACTCAGAGAAGGACTCCAAAGAGGAAGAACTAGGGGAGGAAGATGAAGGTACAACCCCAAATCTGGCAGCCTTTGCCAATAGCTGCACCTTGCATGGTGCCAACCATATCTTCATAGGGAATGGATTTGGAATCCGCCAGACCCTCTGGGCAGGCGCATTCCTGATCTCTCTGTCCATTTTCTTATCCCAGGTAGCTGGGCGAATTTTTTACTATCTGGAATATCATCATATTACGCAGCTGGATGAGCAGGAGAGTCCACAGCTGACTTTCCCTGCTGTCACTTTCTGCAACATCAATCACATCCGAGTATCTCAGCTCACCTACGATTACTTGTCTTATATTTCACCGCTTTTGGGCTATGACGTGGGTACCTATCTGGAAGCAGGCTTCCCACTGGCTACCCCTAGCTTTGAAGTGCCCGAGGAGCCCCTCAATCTGCTTAACTTTTATGACCGCAGCAGCCATCAGCTGGAGGATATGATGCTGACTTGTAGATACCGTGGGGAAATTTGCAGGCCTGAAGATTTTACTATGGTGAGTGATGATTACCTAGTTTCTGTAGTATCAGCTATGGGGAGAAACCTTAGTTTTGCTGAGAGCTAAGCTGCTGGCTAGTTGGTAGAATACTCCCTTTCTGAGGATTAACTGAAAAAGTTACAAAACATAATCAAGTTTTTGACCTTCTCAGAACTTTTCTACAAGATGGATGTGAAGTAACACTATATGGGAAAGGCAGGACAGAAAATTGGTCATTATGAAAAAGCACTTTTGCTAAGAATAGATTGTACCAACGTTAAGATTGATTTTGCCATATTGACAGGGTTGGAAAAGTCGCTATAGTCAAACCTCCTCCCTCAGGGACAGAAATACCTTGCAACAAACATCTAGATACTATCTGGCTTTATTTCTGCTCAAATCTAATATGTACGAGATTCAATTAAACAATACATGGGTTTTGAATGGCATCATACCGCCCAAAGGTTCTGTTTAGTAATTAGAGTTAGGGAATTAAATGAGTAGGCAACATAAGATGCCTCCGTATGTAAAGCTCCATCAGTCCCAGCCAACATGATCAATAGTAGGGAGTTGTGGGAGTTATGCTGCAAAATATTTAGAGGACATCAAGATTAGGACATACATCTAAAATGTTTTGCATCTAGATCTAATCTCAGTTTTGTGTTGGAAGGTGGTGAAACAGTTGTAAATAATAGGTTAGGGTTGATTGTCCTCCAATTGCATTTAGGTGCCTCAGTTCACCTAGGGTGGCTTATTACAGGATATTTTGGCTATAATTAGTATTACAATTATGGAGGGTGTGAGTTGCCTTTACATGATATCTACACAATCTGCTGAGTGACTTTTTTCATGCTTAAAATTAAATCATTACTTGATAGAGATGTTAGCATCAGATATCAGCACTAAAAACCTTTCTTTCCTGATTTTTGATTCTTTCTCTTTACTTATATGCAGAAAATGTCCATTTCTTAACTATTTAATGTCTCAATATTTACCTTCTAAGGGTAATTCTAAAGATCCACCTCTGGCTTGGCAAACTAGTTCTCCACAGATGGATGCGATCTGATCTTGAAAATATCAGCCAGCACAATTGACCTGCATATTCTATCATTGTATTTGTTGTCCATGGTTGTTTTTTTAAAGGACATTTCTTGGCTCTGTCCACTTATCAAACATGACTCAGACCTCCACTTATGTTTGCGTGAAAGACTCGTGGGCCTCTCCAGATTCCAATTTAAGCAATGTGTGGGAGAGGATTTCCCCAGCAATGAATTATTTGTGTTGAATTGTTCAGAGAAGCAACCGCCTTGATTGAAAAGCACCGTACCATCATCTGTGCTGGAGGAAAAAATGTAATATGTATGATAATCAGTTAAATGGAAAAGAGTTAATAGCCTAAAAAAATAAATACTGTAAATTGGCTGACCAGTCAAGTTATTTCTCTTGAGGTTTGCAAAGGAGCGATTAAAGTTAAAAGAAGAAGAAGGAGTGGGGGAGGTGGCAGCTCGATCTATATATTTCAAAACATTTCTGTATTTTAATGCAGAGGAGCCCTGCTCAAAAGAATAGGTGGTAACCCTACTTCTAGGCCAGGTGAGGCATGTGTGAAGAACCCTAATCCCAATCCTGGAGGGACAGCTCATTTTTTCCTATCATATCATGCCAGATCCAGGGGTGGGTTGCTGCTGGCATTGCTGCCACTTTGATGCCTCAAAACTTTTGCTACGCGCACGTGTGCATTTGCAAATAAAAAGGTCTGCGCATGCACAAAACTGTAAAAAATAAAAATTTTCCACTGAAAATTGTTCTGCACATGCGCAGAACTGAAAAACAAGATGGCCCCAAAGGAGAACCAGTTCTGGGGCACAGCAGGCATTGGTCACTGGAACAGGCCGCCAAGTTACTACCGGTTCAGCTGAACCGGTCTGAACAGGTAAGAATCCACCTCTGGCCAGATCCTGATTTATAGTAGATTTTGTGTAAGTTTTACCTCTCTCTGGTGCTTATTAAAGCAGGGGCCTTCAATCTTGGTAACTTTACGACTTGTGGACTTCAACTCCCAGAATTCCTCAGCCAGCCAGCTCTGTTCCCAGTGTGCGCATGCACAGAAGTGCCAGAAGAATAGTACAACTCAGAAATCAGGTTAGACTTAGGAGTAAAGTCATAGGTGGACGGTGAATGGCCCCTCCCATAGGAAATAAAAGAGGAGTGAAAGGGGAATGGGCTTTTTCAGGAAACAATTTGTTCATTCATTCGTTAAATTCGTTTCAGGAGTTGTGAAGTTCTGTCCATGAATCTCAGAGACTCTGTGCCCAGTCTTTCCTTGCACAGCACCTCATTTGGAAAATGTTTACATGGCAGCTTTCAACAGTGACGTGCAGTGAGGTTTATGGCTGGTGAGGCAGCAATTTTTTTAGACTTGTGGACTTCAACTCCCAGAATTCCACAGCCAGGCATGCTCAGTTCCGATTTAAAGTGACAGCATTTGTTTTCCTCCTTTGCTAAATAAGTTTCCTTCATTCTTTTTCTTCTCCCTTCCCCTCCTTCCTTCCTCCCTCTCTCCCTCCCTCCCCTCCTCTCAAACATGCACACACACACGCGCGCGCGCACACACACACACACACACAGAAGTTGGATTGGACTACCTCTCCTACCCCCTTCCCTCTCTCATTCAAACAAACTCTCTCTCAAACAAGCACACACACACACACACACACACACACACACACAAAGTTGGATTGGAGGGAGTCAGGGAGACCACAGGAAGAGGCAGGAAGCCAGTCAAAGAGCCATACTGGAGAGCACACACACTTTCCCCCAGTCCCGGAAGGATCCAGCCCAACTTCACTGATTACAGGTTTGAAAAGACAACGTGGCTCGGCCTGCAATCAAACTACACTTGGGGAGGGAGAGCACTTCCCTCCAGCCTTTGCCCAAAGCCCCGCACCAAGAGGATTAAGTTTGAATTCCTCCCCCTCCCTCCGACCCACACATCCAGCTGTTTCAGAGAGGATTTCAACTCTGCTCTTGCCTGCCATCATGAAAAGAAAAACAATGTAAAAGGAAAAAGGCAAGAGCTGAGGTCAGGCTGAGCTAGTTGCTGCCAGACTCACCATGGATGACTCTGCTTAGTGCTTAACTGTTTAAAAAAGTCTCTAAAAAAGCACCCTCTACAGGAGGAGGCGGGAGAACGACATGCCTCATTTATGTCAGGAATTTTTCGGCTTTTAACCCTTGCTTAACTCTGCTCCTTCGAGTGATCATAAAACGCCAGACTAGATGTGGCACGTTGTTCTCCCGCCTCCTCCTGTGTAGAGGGCCCTTTTTAGAGGCTTTTTTAAACAGTTAAGCACTAAGCAGAGTCATCCATGTTGACTCTGGCAGCAACTAGCTCAGCCTGACCTCAGCTCTTGCCTTTTTCCTTTTACATTTTTTTTTCTTTTCATGATGACAGTGGCGAGGCTCTGCCTCCCTGCCTCCCCTGACTGCACGCCCTGCTTTCCAAGACAGATAAGGTCTGTAGTCATAAATATTCCTCTGAAAGACAGTTTGCCAAGCCTTTGCTGAATGTGAATGAGAGGAATTCACATTCATTTAATAAAAGGGTTTTTGTCGGGACCAGGACTCTGCCTCGTGCTTTTTGGGGAAGCCTAGGTCAGAACACACAGATCTGTACAATGGTTTAATAGTGATGATATGCATGTCTAACATGGATCATAAGAATAAATGGGAAGGGAAATGAAAACCATGACTGCCCAACCATTTTGATTCTCAAGGCTGGACTTGCATGCTTGCATAACTTGCCACTGCTGGGGGAACAGTTCATACCCCTCCCTCCCTCCCTCCCAGCTCCCCTACTCCAAATAGTTGCCGCTTTATTGCCATCTGTTTCTGAGAGCTAACTGCAGGCTCATCAACTGCAATAGGAAGGATTGAGAGTGGGCTTTGCAAAGATTCAAAGAACAGCAGACAAGGGCCAATTAGGGTTCGCAGGCTTCAAACTGTCCACCTGTGAGTTCCTTAGAGAAAAGGGAAGGTATGATATAATAACATAAAATGCATGCGAAACACGATTCTCTACAGAAGACTGAGCAGTAGCTTGCTCTGTAGGGAAAGCTACCTTTAAATCGTACATTATTTAAAAAATGGTGCTTTGTTGTTGAACACAGATGCTCATAGTCCAGTTTTTTTATGAAGTTCTTAAGATCCATAAAGGGATTTTGTCTCCTCCAGCAGTAATTTCCCATCAGAACTGTTGTTCAAGTAGGTTGCGGGGAGGGAAATATCTGAAGTCATTCATTCCTGCGGTTATTCCCCTTGAGGGAACCCACAGATTTCTCATGCACATCGCATTGAAGAAGAATGAATTGTTGTTATACTAACAGTTTCTTTATTGTCATCAGCCCCGTATTAGATATCATTGGAAACACTTCAAATATAAAGGAAAGGCACTGGGAGAATTCCAGTTCTCTTATTTACTGTAGCTCGGTCAAAAAAATCACTCAACCTAAGAATTGTTTGGAGGCGCTTGAATATCTTTGTTGCTCCATCAGCCTTCCAAAAATGCCTTGCTGACCTATACTTGGGTGTGGTCCCCCTCTATAAAAACCAAGCATGTCTTCTGAAAAGTATCTTAATTTTTTTCATGGCCAAAATAAACTCAGATTCCTAAAAAATTGATTATGAATCCAATGGCACATAGGCCATTAACTGATATCCTATGCTCTTTCCTGACTTGTATTTCATAAAATTATTATGTTGGAACTATCCAGAGAGGTCATATAGTCCAACCTCCTGCACAATGCAGGATTCAATACACCAGGGATATTAAATTCAAGGCCCGTGGGCCACATCTGGCCTGCAGGGTGCTTAGATCTGGCCCGCGAGGCTGCCCTGAAACAGTGAAGGAACAGCCTACAGTGCCTCTGTCAGTGAAAACAGAGCTCGGGAGAGCCATATGCAGCCCTCCCCGAGCTCTCTCTCTTTTCTCTGGCAGAGGGCTGCAGGAGGCCATCACGGCTGAAAACAAAGCTTGCGAGGACTCCTTAGCTCCGTTTTCCCTGGCAGCGGGTTGCAGGAGATTGTCGCAGCCGAAAACAGAGCTTGGGAACCTGTTTTCACTGTCAGAGTGCTCGGGCCACCACAGGTGCTCTGAAACCTCACACCCACCCTGGCCATGCCCACCCCAGTCCCCCCAAGGTGAAACACAACCCTGATGCGGCTTTCAATGAAATCGAGTTTGATACCCCTGCACTACACTATTCTCAATAGATAATTATCCAGGCTCTGTTTGAAAAATTCCTGTGAAGGGGAAGAAACTGTTCCATGCTGTAACCCGTCCCACTGATTGACAGCTTTTACTATCAAGACGTTGTTCTTAATATCTACATCCTTGAAGTTCCATCCCATTAATTCCAATTTTACTCTCTATGGAGCAAATGAGAGTAAGTCCAAACTCTCTCTTCAATGTGACAGCCCTTCAAGTATTTGAAGATAGATATCATATCCTCTCTGAGCCTTCTCTTCCACAAGGTCGGCCTAGGTCTTTTAACTGTTCCTCGTAGGATTTGATTTCCAGTCATCTTGCCATCTTGATAGTCTTTCTCTGAATGTGCTTATGTTTATCAATGTCTTTGGCCAGAGACCAATCTTGATGGGACAACGTTCTTTAAGTGCAGACTACACAGCTAAAGAACAGGGGTCAACTTGGGAGTAAGGCCACAGGTGTAGGATGAATGGCCCCTCCCAGAAGAAATAAAAGAGGAGTGAAAGGGGAGTGGAGTTTGCAGGAGACAATTACTTTGCTTAATTGGCCTGTGACTCTCCGGAGACTCCTTGCCAGGTTTTGCCGATATCGGTCTGGGCAGCTCTCCAAGCCAGATAAGGTCTGTCACTGTAAATCTTCCCTTGAAAGACTTTGCTGGATGTGAATGAGCAGAATTCACAGTAAATTAATTAAAGGGGTTTTTGTCGGGACAAGGAGTTTGCTTCATGCTCTCAGGAAGCCTCGGTCACAACAAGAACCTCCTGCAGTGGATCCCTCAGATTTAACAACATCGTTAGGATGAGAAATGTTTTAACAATAAAAGGACACATAATTCGGATGGGTTGAACTAGAACTGTGATGGCAAACCTATGGCACGTGTGCCAGAGGTGGCATGCAGAGCCCTCTCTGTGAGCACACACGCCGTTGCCAGCAGTTCTTCTGGTTTCCGGCACGCACATGCACAGCTGGTCTTCGCAGGAACTGGAGGGCTGGAAAACGGCCTGAAAATGGCCCCAAAACAAGCCAAAAACCAGGCTGTTTTCTGGGCATTTTCAGGCCATTTTTCAGTCATTTTCTAGCCCCAAAAGCCCCCAAAATGGCCTGAGAATGACCCAAAAACCAGCCCTGAAAATGGCCAAAAAAACAGGCGTGCATGCGCTGGCCAGCTGATCTTTGGGTTTCCAGTGCTCGGTGCATGCAAAGACTAGCTGGCCAGTGTGCATGTGCATGCTGGAAACCCAAAGATTAGCTGGCCAGTGCGTGCATGTGCACCTGCCAGCTGGTCTTTGGGTTTCTGGCACTGTGGTGCATGCACATATACACATGTTCTGATTTGGGCACTCGGTGCCGAAAAGGTTAGCCATCAATGGACTAGAAGATCTCCACGGTTCCTTCCATCTCTGTAATTTTTCATTCCGAATTGTTCTCTGGGCTTTTGCTTCATTTTAGATTTTTCCCCTATTTTTTTCCCCTACAGAACAAACATACTTTCAGCACAAGAGCTTGTCTGAGAAGAAAAGTACCTAAATAGAACAACCAAGGGGAAGGGGAAGGATTTTTGCTCTACTTAGCTAAAATCTCTTCTTTTGTGAATTTATAAAAATGAATCCGCATTCCTGTCTTCCTATTAGCCTTTCACAGTGGTGAAATTCAAAAATGTTTACTACCGGTTTGGTGGGTGTTAGGTAAGCTCCCCATTGGGAGAGCGAGTGCTTTCAGAGAAGCGTTGTGAGAGTTGTGTTGGAGAACACACAAACCAGCATACAGAGACACTGCAGTTTAAATAGGCTTTTATTTTCGTGGAAATAGAGGTATCAGAGTCCATCAAACAGTCCAAGTCATACATGGATAAGACAGTCAGTCATCAATGTCTTTCAGTTAAGGGATAATCCAAATAACATAGTCCAGTATCATATAATCAGTCCAGTACACAAAGTTTGCTAACAGTTGCAAAACTTACAATAGCTCACGGCACTCAGATCAGATCAGCCCAGCATCTAACAAACAGAGAGAGAGCTAACAGTCGTTCTGGCTCCCTCTTATGGCTGATTGAGGAAAACAACAACCAATCACATTTTACAGTATGATTTAAAGAAACAGGTATAGCATTGTTACATGATTTATATATTGCCAACCCAACCATTAGATTATATTCCTAACAGTGGGTGTGGCTTGGTGGGCGTAGCAGGGGGAGGTTACTGCAAAATCCCCATTTCCTCCCGATCAGCTGGGACTGATCAGCTGAGAATAGATGGAGGTGGTATTTACTGGTTCTCCAAAACTACTCAAAATTTCCGCTACCAGTTCTCCAGAACTGATCAGAACCTGCTGAATTTCACCCCTGGCCTTGCATTGTAAATCAGGATTGACAGTACAGCCCTTCTAGGTACTCAGACAGGTGTGCTATTTCCAGAGACCGCTCACATATCCAAAAGGAATTTTCAATTAAGTAAAAATATAAAATGTCCAACCCTGTTGAGATTAACCATAATGTGCTTAACTTAGTAAATTAACTATAGTGTGCTTACCTTAGTAAACTTTGAGAATCCCCAGCCTTACAAGAAAAGGGAATTTTGCACACCCAGACCTGTGCAAAATATGTTCACCCACATCCCACTTTTAATTATTCTTATTTGTTTTTTCTAATACGGGGTCATTTTCTGAGGAACAAATGCAACAGTATTCTTACATCCCTTGGGATTTCGTGATGAGAAACCAAGACAATTAAAAGTACATTAAAATATGAACTGATAGATATGTTCAAAAATTCACAAATCTACTTCACACTTTACATTATCACAAAGACCGTCTATCCCACACTGAGGATAGAGTTTGCATTGAAATTGTCCTTCCATTTTTGCGTTTATTCGCTTGATTTACAATCAGGGCTCCCCATAGACCTAGGAGATTGATGTCCAGGGCTTCACCAACTGTTCTATGCAACTCATATATCTTTGTACTGTAGCAGATGGTAGATGACCTCAGATGGTCCTCAGCCCAGCTACATCTGCTACCCTTTTTTCCTGTGCAAGTCCTCTGTTCAGCCCACAGCATTTGCCTTTAAAGAGGACCCGAACTCTTCAGTTGCAAATGGGAAGGGGTTCCAGAAGGCAATCAATGTCAATTTATTAATTAATTGTGTAAATAGTACACAATAGCTCCATATTCCTCAGTTAACAGAATAATAGAGTTGGAAGGGACCTTGGAGGTCTTCTAATCCACCCCCTGCTCAAGCAGGAAACCCTCTACCAGGGCTGTCAAACTCACATCCTCACGGCGGCGTCACATAACAGATCAGAACTTTTTTCCCATCTGCTAAACTGGGCGTGGGTGTGGCCAGTGCATGACGCATCTGCCCCACGGGCCAGGAGTTTACCATCTATACCTTGTCTTATACCATTTCAGACAAATGGCTACCCAATCTCTTCTTAAAGACTCCAATGATGGAGTACCCACAACTTCTGAAGGCAAGTTGATCCACTGGTTAATTTTTCTCATTGTCAGGAAACTTCTCATTAGTTCTAGAGCAGTTCTGTCATTAATTAGTTTTCATCCATAGCTTCTTATTCTGCCTTTAGATGGATTGGAGAAGAGGCTGACCCCCCCCCCCTTTCTTGGCAACCCCTCAAATACTTGAACACTGCTTTCATATCACCCCTAGTCCTTCTTTTCATTAGACTAGATGTACTAGAATGTTTTAGCTTCCAGCCCCCTAATCAGCTTTGCTGTTCTTCTGTACACTCGTTCTAGAGCCTTGACATCTATTTATATCATGGTGACCAAAACTAGAGGCAATATTCCGAGTATGGTCTTACCAAGGCATTAAAAAGCACTTCACGTGATCTTGATTCTATCTCTCTGTTAATGCAGCCTAGGAATGCATTGGCTTTTTTTGACAGCTACAGCATACTGCTGGCTCATATTTAAGTGGTTATCCACTAGGACTCTCAGATCCTTCTCAGTTACTGCTGTTGTACCAGATATCACCTATTCTGTATCTATACATTTAGTTTTTCTTGCCTGAGTGTAAAATCTTACGTTTCTCACCATTGAATTTCAGTCTGTTAGATAGGGCCCAGTGTTCTAGTCTAGTCAAGATCCTTCCCAGGGTCTTGAGCCTGGGGAGTTGGCTATTCCTGCAAGTTTGGGGTCAATTGCAAATTTGATGAGTTCCCCTTCTATCCCCTCATCTAAATCATTTCTGAAAATGTTGAAGAATCCTGGATCTAAGATGGAACGTTGGGGAACCCCACTGTTTGCTTCCCTCCATGTAGATGTAGTTCCATTGAGGACTACAAGTTGAGTGTGGTTTGTCAGTCAGTTACGAATCCATCTGGTCATGATGCTATCTATCCCACATTTTTCTATCTTTCCAAAAAGTAGGTTGTGGTATACTTTGTTAAAAGCCTTCGTACATGTAAAAGCTTTGTACTTTATGTACAAGCAGAAATGGCCTCCAAAGTACCTGAGGGTAGGACAAGAAGCAATGGATGGAAATTAGTCAAGGAGAGAACCAATCTAGAACTAATGAGTAATTTCCTGACAATTAAAAAAATTAACCAGTGGCTAATTGACTGAGTCCAGAAGTTGTGGCTGCTCCATCATTGAAGGTTTTTAAGAAGAGATTGGGTAGCCCTTTGTCTGAAATGGTATAATGACGTCTTCATCTGATCCATCGCTGAAAATTCTGCCTTAAAGTCAGTTTGGTTACTGGTTAAGGTGTTTAGTAGCTAAACTCTTGGCCCACAAACCAAGACTGTAAATCCTAGCCTCCACTTTAGGCATGAAAAACCGGCGGGGTGACTTTGAGCAAGTCCTTTTCTTCCAGCCCAACCCACCTCACATCTTTGTGTTGTGGGGAAAATAAGAGGAAGGAGTATTGGTATGTACACCATCTTGAGTTAGTTATTTTTTTTAATAAAGCAGGATAAAAATCTAAAAATAAGAAGTCACAATACTTAACCCCTCTACCAACCACCACTTTATCTTTATCAGTTAAGGTGTTCAATTACAATTCTGCTGGCTCTATGCAAAGTATTTACTTTTTCCCCTGAAAGGCAGTAAAACCATCAATGTCCTTATTGTAATGTATTTGTTTTGAAAACTTGTTCAGTGAGAGGAAGATCAAAGAATTCATCATGCAGTATTCTCCTCAATCGCTGACCACAAGCAGTTCCTCATAAGCTTAAACTGAATAAATTTGATTTCCTCAGATGGAATGCTAACAACAATCAGCATTCTTGTGCAACTCTATATGGGAGGGAATACAGTGTTTGAGGCTCTTGGCATTCTTGGGATTAAGAAGCTAAAATGTACTACCAATGGCTTCCGGACAGGTGCACAGATTGTAGTCGTTCCTAGTTCAATGAAACAAACCAGGTTCTTGTGATTCTGTCTTGTTTGGATGTGGTAGACAGAAACTTTGCTGGTGGATCAAGACTGAGTGAGAGTTTCTACATGGTTCAAAAGGATTTTACAGACTCTAGAGAAGCACATTTATGGTTACGATGAGAACTTTGCTTTGAACTTGCCTTCAAATAAATAGTGGCTTCCCTCTTTAGAGTCTTCTTCACATTTTCTTGAATTCAGAGATCTAGCCAGAGCTTCAATAATGGCCATAGCTTCTCTTCAGCAATAGCATTTACACTGAGGGGTTCTTGTATACCTGTACAATATACTGATTTACACCACCACCATGGAAGAACACATCAGTTAGTACAGCAGGTGTTGCAGAAATCGTTAGCAGATTTGAAATATGTGTGAAACTCTCAAAATTCTATTTCCATTGAACATGTTTGGATTACCTAGGGTATTGTATATTCAGTGAAGGTGTAGAGATAGTCTTGATGTGAAGTCTTCCTTTGGAGCACGACTGGAAAATACAGGCATCTGCATATGCCAGATCTGTTTCATTTTTAGGTGTATTTAGACATAAATCTGTTCCATCCAGATTGAATAGTAACACATTTTCCACAATAATCATCCTTTTTCTAAGTTTTTCCTGAATTTTTGTCTCGTGCTTCTTAGGTATTGTCTTAATGCCCTCTGGTGGGCAAAATAGGTCATTTTGTGTTTTTTGCTCTCCTGAACTCTAGTTATTTTATTGCATTTGCTCTAGAGATTAGATGGTGAACTTAAAACTTTGTTCAAATATTTAAGAGCTGCTATCAAAGCAACCTAGTTAAATACTTCGTTGGTGGGAAGCCCATAATTGCTGATCTCCTGATAGGGAGTGTTGTTAATATTTCAACAGGTAAAAGCTGTAAAATATGACCTTACAAATGCAGCAACTACCAAAGGTATGGAAGGGCAAAGAAAGGGATGAACCTACTGCAGGTAAACTGCAAGTAATAGTTTTGTAGGCACACACTTACGCATACACACACACACGTTACATTACATGCTCAATTGGTCAGATTTGCCTTTGTCTTCTCCATTAACGCTCTTTCATACATGCAGGTATACAAATAAAAGAACTGAGCCGCTAAGAGAGAAACTCAAACTTACCCTATCAGAACATGAGGAAAATTCTTCTCACTGGCCATATTCTCCCCTTCTCTATTCATCTCTTTACCTCTCCCTGTTCTAGCAGATTGCGTGATGGTGTGAAAAATAAGCCAGGTTGGCAGGCGACCTAAATCACAGCTGTCAACAATCACTTCTCCGGGAGTTGGAAATTAACTGAACATGCTCCATGCTAAATCAGTCCACCAAACACGTCAGGAAAAAGAAAGTTAATGCATCACATGCGGAATCAATTTCTATTATCACTCTGTTTCTTCAGGGATAAAGTTCCTTGCCCTAGCTTGCATTTTTCATCTGCACCCTTGTTCCTTGAGATTCAGCCTCTGCCATCATCAGGCCCTCTAGCCTAGTGGAATATGGAAAAGTATACTGCACTTGGATGTGGATGTATCTAATAGCACACATCTTCTGAGTACAATAATCTATAGCCGTGATGGCGAACCTATGGCACGCATGCCACAGGTGGCATGCAGAGTCCTCTGCTGGCATGCAAGCCATCGCCCCAGTTGAGCTCCACCGAGCATATGTGCGCCTCCTGCTGGCCAGCTGATTTTCAGGTCTCTGCAAAACACTATACAAAACATCTAACAGGAACAGGAAGTGCCTCACAGGAACAGATAGAGGTAAATCCTAGAGAGGCAGGAAATGCATCACTGAACAATGGAGAGGAATGCTAGAGAGGAATAAAGCCACATACAAGGCTGTCATAACTCCTGTAACAGTGTACGCATGCACTGGGGGGTGCATGGGAGGGGGATGGCGACACCTCCCGCCCCATTTTTGGTCCCAGGAGATTTGAGGGAGGTCTGCTGGGTCCAAAACGGGTCATGGGGGGGGTCACATGTGCATACATAGGGGGTGGGGCACATGGGGGAGGGGTCTCACATGCATTGTATTATGGGTGTGGGGATGCGTGCTGTCGTGAGCGTGTGCGTGCTTTCAGCACACAAGGACAAAAAGGTTAGGTATTAGTAATCTATAGAGAAGCTGCAGTTGCCTTTCATGTCCAAATAAAGCCTACTCTTGAACAATTCTAGGGAGCTAGAAAATCAGAGGAGCTGGCCTCAAGGCTTAGGAGGTTACCAGATGCTACAATGGTCTCCTCGTTCCTTATGTCACTACAGATTTCTTTTTTAAAAAATGTTTGTGAGACAGTTTTGAATCCTGGCAACTTCCTGGACAAGTCTCGACAGTTTTTGGCAGTGCTCTTTCTAAATTTGCTATTAGCAGATGTGATACTACATGATATACCGTATTTTTCAGAGTATAAGATGCACCTTTTTCCCTCAAAAAAGAAGGTGAAAATCTGGGTGCATCTTATACACTGAATACAGCATTTTTTTTCCTCCCAAAACCCCGCTCCTTCACCAAAATGGCCGTGCAGAGCTTTTAGGAAGCTTATAGATTGCTCCTGGGGGCTGGGGAGGGCAGAAATGAGCAAAAAACGGGCTGTTTTTTTGCTCAATTTTGCCCCTCCCCCAGCCCCCAGGAGCACTCTACCAGCCTCCTAAAGGCTATTCATACCCCTTTTTAAAAAGAAAAAAACCAGGGCCGTTTTCGCGAAAAACGGGCTGTTTTGGGGAGGTCTGCAGAGTGCAAAAACTTTTTTAAAAAATTTGCCTCTTCAAAATCTTGGTGCATCTTATATTCCGGTGCGTCTTATACACCAAAAATACAGTAATACCATAAACGCATCTCACTCCCAATACAATATAGATAAGCCTTAGAGTTTAAGCTGAATGTTTGAAAATTGGGTATAGTTGATATTTTCTAATCCCAATGGTTCCCACTCTTTCCAGAAATAACAAAAGGGGAAACACCTTCCTCCTACCCCCAGCCATACCCTAAAGAATTCTTCTGGGGTCTAATAGCAGGATACGGCTAATGCGGAGAGCAACCCGTGGTTGAATTTTCCTACATTGAGCAAGATAAGGCGTTGAGTGGCTCAAGCAGGGGCAAAGTTCCAACCACACTTGAGTAATATATATTGTACTGGTACTACCCAAGTCTCTTCTTCTAAGTATATTTATGTAGGAGTCTTTAACTTACAACCATTTGTTTAGCAATCCCATTCAAAGTTACAACAGCACTGAAAAATGTTATTTGCAACTCACACCTACAAGCTTCACAGCATTCCCACATGATCAAAATGTGTGCATTTGGCAACTGGCATGTATTTATGATGGTTGCAGCAGGAGGACTCATATTGTTGGGGCAATATGCTGACATTGCAAATTGCCCAGAGAGCACTGCAAAGCACTATGGTGTATATATAGGTTTATACGCTATTGCTATTGCCATCAGAGTGACCCATCAGAGTGACCCAAAGCATGAAGTCATCCTATCCAGTTAAAGCAAACAGGCCCCTATACTGGATAGCAGCAATATAAAAAGATGTTAGAGGCAGATAATCCCTTTAGTGACCAGGCAAACACATCAATTCATACCAGTGACGTGCGGTGAAGACGAGGAGGAGTGAGGCAGCGGCGGTGGCTCCTCAGGGACGGTGACAGAAAGGGCTCCGGACGCCTGCGCCGTATCCCGCCCGTCTTCCGGGACTCGCCCAGCCCGGCATGTGGCACTTTAAAGTGCATGCCACCGCCCCGGGCCTGGCCATACAGCCTACCGGCACTTTAAAGTGCATGCCGCCTCACCCCGCCATAGAGCGAAACATGTCCTGCTTTATGGCCGGGAAGCATGCTGGCACTTTAAAGTGCATGCCGCCGCCCCAGGCCCGGCCATATAGCCCACAGGCACTTTAAAGTGAATGCCGCCTCACCCCGCCATAGAGTGAAACATGTCCTGCTTTATGGGCGGGAGGCGTGCTGGCACTTTAAAGTGTATGCCGCCACACCGGGCCTGGCCATACAGTCCACCGGCACTTTAAAGTGCATGCCGTTGCCCTGGCCATACAAAGGGACCCGCTGTATGGCCGGAAGCCGGCGTGTCCCATTCTATGGCGAGGTGGCGGCATGGCTTTAAAAAATAAAAAATAAAAAAGTGCCAGCCCGCGCACCAGCAGAGGCGGGTAAAACACACACACACAAATTACTTATAATAAAACAAATTACAATTACAAATAATTTTGAATTCCTCCCCCCTGCCCCCTCCCTCGGACCCGCATACCTTTTCCAGCTGTGTCAGAGGATTTCAACTCTTCTCTTGTCTACCATGATTAAAATGTAAAAAGAAAAAGGCAACTTAGGCAAGAGTTGCTGCTGCCAGAGCAGGAGGCGAGAGAACCATGTGCCTCCTTTGCATAAGGAATTTTTCACCTTTTAACCCTTGCTTAACTCTGAACAAGGGTTAAAAGGCAAAAAATTCCTTATGCAAAGGAGGCACGTAGTTCCCTCGCCTCCCACTGCAGTTAGCACTAAGCAGAGTCATCCACTGTGACTCTGGCAGCAACTACCTTAGCCTTTTTCCTTTTAATTTTTCTTTTCATCATGACACTGATGAGGCCCTACCTCCCTTGCCTCCTCTGACTGCACATCCCTGATTCATACTGCACAGGAGAAGGCCTTGGTAAACCATTCCTGCATTTTTTTATCAAGGAAACCAAATTGATAGGAAATATAACATGATTGATGATACGGTGCTGGACAACGGGGCCCCTCCAGTCAGCTGTTTTTCAACACGTTACTGAGGAAGAGCTGAGCTTCTTTTGAAGTACTAATGGCATTTATGACATGACTAGATCAAAGCCTTCAAGACATCTAGTTGCTGATGGTGCTGTACAAGAAAAGAAAATCCAAAGCTACAAAAAACAAAATTATAATGGGAACATGGACATAAGATGCAGGAACACAGGAAAGCACAGCATTGCAAAAGATAAAAGGAAACTGCTACAAATGTACATCTTAGGCATGAGTGAATTGAGATTGGCGAGGGTTAGTTTCAGTCAGAAGGTTACCCTATTTATTATTCAGGACATTAGAAGGTGAAAAAAAAGAAAACCATGTTGCCTCTATAGTTTGGAAGGGTGTACCAAGAAGAGTACTTGGCTACTGTACAATCAGTGATCAAGCAGACTTTGTAAATAACCCTTTAGTATGATGATCATCCAAATTTATGCTCCAACCACTGGTGCAGAATAAGAGGAGTTTGATAAGTTTTATGATTGCGTTCAATTTGAAATAGAACCAGTGGTGAAATTCATTTCTTTTTTTACTACCGGTTCTATGGGCGTGCCTTGGTAGGCGTGGCACGGGAAGGATACTGCAAAATCCCCATTCCCACCCCACTCCAGGGAAAGGATACTGCAAAATCTCCATTCCGACCCCACTCCAGGGAAAGGATACTGCAAAATCTCCATTCCGACCCCACTCCAGGGAAAGGATACTGCAAAATCTCCATTCCGACCCCACTCCAGGGAAAGGATACTGCAAAATCTCCATTCCGACCCCACTCCAGGGAAAGGATACTGCAAAATCTCCATTCCGACCCCACTCCTGGGACTAGCCAGAGGTGGTATTTGCCGGTTGTCCGAACTACTCAACATTTTTAAAAAAATTCAAAAAATACCAAAAAGAAGTTACTTCAGTGAGGATAGAAAGGCCTTTAATTATATGGATTATATTAACTTGTGGAAGGTGCTTAGCAAAATGGGAACCCATATATACTGAATATATATTAAGGGAAGCTGGGTTGGAAGATGAGCGTGGTTTTAAGACTGGAGGAAGATGCTGTGTCAATGACACTACTCTGTTTGCGAAAACTGCAAAGGATCTGCAAGCTTCAGTAATAAAACGTCAAGGGGCATGGTGAAAAAATGGCACTAAAAGTAAAATATGAAGAAGACCAAATCAGTGGCAACAGGAACAACAGAAGGGTTCAACGTTCGATTCTGATCTGAATAATCTGTTTAATTCATATAATTGATAATTGATAACTGAAAGTCACGATATGCCTTGGCCACATCCAAATGAAAACAATTGTAAGACCCCCTCCTGACCCTGCCTATGTCTGTCAAGGGAGTTCCAAACCTGGAGTCAGCGCTAAAGAAATGAACAATGGATTTAAGGTAATAAGATACCTATGAAGGATAAACTGTCAGCCACTAAGCATTTATTAAAACATGATTAAAGAGGCCAATTTTCTTTCACCTGATTTACTGAGGCTGTAATTCTCAGGAATGCCAGGCTGAACAAGATTTGTAAGGCTTGTTAATATAAAGGTAAAGGTTCCCCTTGCACATATCTGCTAGTCGTTCCTGACTCTAGGGGGCGGTGGTCATCTGTGTTTCAAAGCCGTAGAGCCAGCACTGTCTGAAGACATCTCTGTGGTCATGTGGCCGGAATGACTAAACGCCGAATGCACATGGAGCACTGTTACCTTCCCACCAAAGGTGGTTCCTATTTTTCTACTTGCATTTTTACAAGCTTTTGAACTGGTAGGTTGGCAGAAGCTGGGGCATGTAACAGGAGCTCACTCCTTTATGTGGTGCTAGGGATTCGAACTGCCAACCTTTCTGATCAACAAGTGAAAAATGTAATCTTGCCAAATTAGGTATTTTTAATTTAAGTACATATTGGTGTTTTTTTTAAGGCAGCATCCAGAATGGGAAAAATTAAATTAAATTCTTTAGAGCAGTGGTTCTCAACCTGTGGTCACTGGATCCTTGGGAAGGAGGACTGCAATGTTGTCACAGAGGGTCTAGGAAGGCTTGAAGAAATGTTATGGTTTAAACCTTGGATTAAGTCTTGGGGGTCCTTGACCATGGTCCGTGGCCACAAAGGATATTTAAAGAAAGTCCATGGGGAAGAAAAAGTTGAGAACCCCTGCTTTAGAGGACTAACCAGTTAGTTAAGTTCATCTGCTTGTTTCATTTCCCCAATTCATTTCAATTCTTTTTATATAGAAATAATAAGAATAAACTTCTTCATTCGGTTTTTCGTTCACTGATCCTGCTAGCTGAGTTGTCTTACATATGGGATATGTCCTTGAAAAGAAAGTATAGATAAAAAATTATGTAAAAGATCAATTACTGTCCCAATTTCATTCTTGTACCTTGCAGTTTTCTTTACTTCATCCAGAAATAGCAAAATAAATAACATAAACTCTCTAATCAATAGGTGGCAGCAACACCTAACAAACTCAGCACAAGATATATATATATTTAAAGCTAAGGAAGAGTGCATGTTTACCAGCAAACAGTTAAGTAGAAATCTTGATTGAGCAGTCAGTGCTCTCTTCCTTTGACCTGTTCTACAGGAAATAATGTTCTGCCTCTTCAAGTCAAGGAGTGTTTTCATATTTGTACAAGCACTCTTGCCGGTTTATTACAGCATCTTTTGGTTCCGGGCTTCCACATGAATCTGAACAAATTTATTGATCAGTTCATGAAAGCAGCTTGTTGTTAATGTGCCTTTTAATTCACCACCCCCCACTTTTCTCCCCTCAGGCCCATGCAGATGCCTGTAAACAAAAGGCAGGAGCACACTCCAAAGCACAATTTTTTTCCTAATCACCCTGTAAGCTTACAGAGTCATAATGCAGCACAATGACCTCTCTGCAGAGCTCTCACCGGATAGTGTTCTGCTTGTTGGTGCTCTTTAAAGCACTCAGAGGGAAAGAGTTACAAGAAGAGAGTGCAGGGAGGATACTTGAAGCTATTGATCAGCAGAAAACACTTGAACCATAATCTAATCAGTCCCATTACTCATCTGCCTTCCCCGGTGTGAGGTATTATGTATTTTTATTTACATTTAACAGATTAACAGACTTGGAAGGGACCTTGTAGGTCATCTAGTCCAACCCCCTGCTCAAGCAGGAGACCCTACACCATTTCTGACAGATGGCAGTCCAATCTCTTCTTGAAAATCTGAAGTGATGAAGCCCCACAACTTCCAAAGACAACCTCTGTTCCATTGGTTGATCTCTCTGTCAGAAAGTTCCTCCTCGTCTTGAATTGGGCCTGGAAATGGATTGGTAATTTTTGAAGTTGTTACCTGAGCTAAGCCGCAAAACATGCTAAGCAACCATACTGGTTTGACTTGCACACCATAAGTTCTGTCACAACATCTTTTCTCACAGTCCTTGCCAAGCTGGAGGTCCAGACGATCAGTGGAGAGTCAAAAGATAAATTATTCACCCAAAGTTATCAAGTTGCTTTCTGGTGGAAGGCTGCATAGCCCTCCTTTTTCTTTCCCTTTCTATATGATTTTGAAGTTTAAAAATTTAGCCAAACTTTATCAATGGCATGGCATTATTACAAAGATTTTCTTAATTTACAGATAGAATAGATGCATCTTTATTTATAGCTAAATAAATGTCTCTTTATCTAGAGCTAAAACAGATTTGTTTTTTTAAGTGCAAGATATATATCTTCCTTTACACTAATATGCTCCATGGTGGTGTCTGTATTGTTATTTATTTATTTATGACATTTGTATGCCGCCCACTCCCTAGGACTCATTGTTTCTAATGGAGAAGCAGTTTTTATACAAAGGAATTACTTAATTTAAACATACCATAAACATGTAAGAAAAATATTCCAACACTTCCCCCTTTGAATCTGACAGAGACAGAGTATCTAAGGTCTCATTAGTTCCTGGTGGAATTGTACTGCGGTCCAGTTTAGCCCTAATGGCTAGTAGTTCTGCAGTAGTGAGTAATGACATTGTACCTCAATAGGAGAACAAAATTGTGTGAGCAGGAGGGCGGGAGGATAGAAAACAAGCAGTTCAAACAGTAAAAACTATTACGAAATGTTAATATAAAACAGGTGATAAAAATGACAGGCACAAAGAGATTTCAAATACCCAAAACAGCCAAGAAGTGAGAGAGATTAGAAAAGGAAGATAAGGAAGCATCGGTTTATATGATGGCATGAAAGTTGGCAGATTGTTGTATAAATAACTTGAACGTGAAGGAAGACTTTGCTTCACTACAAGACTTCCCACATCAGTACAATGGCTGGAGTTAATAAGAGCACAAAAACATCCTTGACTAGTGAATAAGAAATCCAAGTAATGCAATTTTGGATGGTTATTTGGGAAGTTAAGATAACTTCTGCTTGTAGCTTGCCAATTGTATCGCGTTGGCATAACTCTCAAAAGATGCCAAAATTATTTAGGAGGGCAAGTTCCAAACCTTTTTCTAAAGGGGTGCCAAAATTGTGTGTGGCCGTGCTATTCTTCATGTGTACCCACCCACCTGCACATGCATGTATAACCCCCCCCCATTGCACATGTGTGCATGTCCCCCCCCCCATATGGGGGGAGTTTTTGCCCTCCCCTGGCTTCAGGAAAGCCTCCAGAGCCTGGAGAGTGTGAAAAACTTCTGGTTGACCCGTTGGGCCTGTTTTTCATCCTCCCCAGGCTCCAGAGGTTTTCCTGAAGCCTAGGGAGGGCAAAAATGGCTTCCCCTGGCCCTCCGGAAGGCCAAAAACCAGGTGCGTGCTGGAGCTATGGGGTGCTGTGCTGACAAATATGGCTCCGCGTGGCACCTGTGGCCATCACTGGTATAGACCATCAAAGAAGAGAGAGTAAAGGATATTTCCATTCCACTAAAAGATTAAGGATGATACAGGAATGATAGAGAGGGCAGTTAGGATGCCAACCTGAAAGGTGAGAAGAGGCCAAATACTGACAGCCGAAACCCTAGAGTGCAAATTCCATACCACATAGAAGGTAAAATATTATACATGCTGTGTGTCCACATATCCAAAACCACCCAGACTGTGGGATTGTTCTGGATTTTGGGTCAGCAGGGACCAAATAAATCAATATGCAATCAGTTGCGTTCTAGAAATAAAGTGTGTATTTCCTTTAATTAATTCAGTAGAGGTCCATATATTTATTAGCTTCTCCTTTATGGTGGTAGTGGATGAATTATACAAGTGAAAAAAAATAGTGCTCTTAAACCCAAAGGTGTGCCAAGTAGAGAAATGCTCTCCTTCAGGTGGAAAGGTAAACATGGCATTGTAAATCAATGGGTTTAGGGATGAAATCAATTTACTTTGCTACCGGTTCACAAATGTGAACATGTGTCTGCCACCTCCGTGCGTGCGCAGAGCATCAAAAACAGGATGTGATGGGTGCCTCCCGCCGAAACCACTACTGGTTCATCTAAACCAGCTAGAACCTGCTGAATTAGAGGCACAGGACGTAAAACAAAAATCAAAAATAGAAAACAGCAAGATAGGAGGAGACAGGTTGCATAAATTAATCATAATTACAGACTAATGAGATTTCAGATAAAACTATCTCCAATGCAAGTAAATGAATTGGTTTAACCCAAGCAAGCAGATGATGTTTCCCCTGTTGCTTATCTGGGTCATATCATACATCATATAGGTGTGACCTAAACTGGATTGTCTAAAAGTAGGTTGCAGTTGTATTGCTGTAGGCATGCAGTCCAGGCTGTTCTGCTGTTGTATGGATAATTAGATAAACTTGGAATGGGCCCTTCCATCTAGGATGGAGAAAAGTGTTCTTAAACTTCTGGATCCCAATCAATGATTCAAATTCTCTTCAGAAACAGGGTGCTATTCCTCCAAAACTGTCTAATGACCTTGTGAAGAAAGCAGAAGAAGACAGACAAGCCCTTCTGGAGGGTTAGGGTACCCAGATCAAGACCCCAAATGATAGTTGGTAGTCTTTCAAACAACAGTTCAAATGGGGATATAACCCTCACAGAGTTCAAATCTCACCAGGCTCAAGGTTGACTCAGCCTTCCATCCTTCCATGCTTGGTAAAATGAGGACCCAGACTGCTGGGAGTAATAGGCTGATTCTATAAACCAGTGGTCCCCAACCTTTTTATCGCCGCGGACCAGTCAGCCTTTGATAATTTTACCGTGGCCCGCTGTGCGCGCGCAGGGGTTGGGGGGCGTTGTTCTGCAGCGATCATGGCCCCCAGCCATTAATGTCTAAACTGCTGCAAGATATACTTAAATATTGATAAAATGTGAGGGGGTGTACTCACTTCTGTGATATCTATCCATCCATGTCTGTCTCTGTCTCTCTCTGTGTATGTATGTATGTATGCGTGTATGTGTATATATCCTCTATCTATCTATCATCTATCTATCTATTTATCTATTTATCCATCCATCCATCCATCCATCCCTCTCTATCTATCAATCACCTATCCACCATCTATCTATCTATTCTAGCTGGCTGGGCAATTTGGGGAGTTGAAGTCCAAAAGTGTTAAAGTTGCTGAGATTGAGAAATGAGGACGAAACAAAAGGGAAGAGAATGAAACAAGGTCGTAGAGAGAGATTGCAAAATGAAAGGGCAACTTCTCTTTTTATTTCCTTCCACCCCCACCACCCCCACCACCCCCACCGTGCCTCTCTGGCAATTGGCTGCCCAGGAGGTGGAGAGGGGAAGATGTTTCACAGACAGCTGCCACCCGCCCATCTCTCTCTCTCTCTCTCTCTCTCTCTCTCTCCCCGCCTCCCCATCTGACCTCGGCTGCTCCACGGCGGAGACCCCAGAAGGCAAGCAAAAAAAAAAAAAAGGGGGGGCTCAGGAGTGGGGGAAGAAAACAAACCCCATCACGTTCCTATCTGTGAAAGCTCCCCGCTTCCTTCCTGGGCAGCCAATTGCCAGAGAGGCAGTGTGTGTACGTGTGGGGGGGGGGGTTGGCAGCCCGCGGTGCGCCTAGTCCGCTGTGGAACGCGCTGCCACCTGCCCAGCGCTCGCTCTCGCTCTCTCTCCCCCCCTCCAATCTCCCGCTTCTGCTTCGACCGGCCAGCAACTTGTCCCCGTTTGCCCGGGGACTGGCCTCTGATTGGCTGGCGGGGAGAAAGCCTCGCCAGGGAAGGAGGCGAGGACTCCGCGGTGACGTCATGGGGACAGCGCCCCCAGGTAGCGGCTAACCGAACGCGCTCCGTCTCCACGGGCTACCAAGGCGGCCGGGCGGGCGGCCGGGGTGGGAGTGGGGTTTGGACCGGAGAGGCGGCTCTCGGGTTCGAGTCCCGGGGTTGATCTCAGGCTGCGCGTGTGGGTGAAGAGGCAGCAGGGATCATGGCCCCCGGCCGCTGCGCGGCCCGGTGCCAGGTACTCCGCGGCCTGGCACCGGTCCGCAGACCGGGGGTTGGGGACCACTGCTATAAACCACTTAGTCTTAGACAGTGCTATTCTTAACTTCCTGAGATGTGCTCATCAAATTTCATTCTTTAAGTTTTGAGTTATTTCTTGGGCATTAAGATTTTCTTGAGTGTCTACATATAAAGAATGCAAACCATACTAGACTTGAGTTTGACTTATTTTTGCTTTTTTGAGACTGAACAATTGAATTCTGTTGAATTACTATTATTTAGAAACTAAGACTTAGTTTCTGGTTTGTTTAAACTGAGGAGAATTGTGGTTGAAAAACTTAGTTTGCCCAAACTGAACTTTGCTGCCATAGAGAGGGGCAAGAGGTCACAGAGAGGAATGCCAGAGAAGGATTGCTCAGAGAGGCCTGGGCATATTCAGTACCAGTGTTTCTCAACCTTGGCAACTTGAAGATGTCTGGACTTCAACTCCCAGAATTCCCCAGCCAGCGAATGCTGAGAAGTCTGGACATCTTCAAGTTGCCAAGGTTGAGAAACACTGTTACAGTGGGCCCCTTGGAAGAGATGTGAAGAGTGGCTAGTGGGGAAACAGTCCTAGGGGAAACCGGAAGAAGGGCGGCCTTGGCAGCATTCATCACTCTCTTCTCTCACAACAAACTTGATTCTAGTTACACCACAGGAAATATATATTTCTTTCCTGGGACTACCTGGTAAAGACGTGTCGGCTCAGTGGCTAAGACGCTGAGCTTGTCAATCAGAAAGGTCGGCAGTTCGGCGGTTCGAATCCCTAGTGCTATGTAACAGAGTGAGTTCCTGTTACTTGTCCCAGCTTCTGTCAACTTAGCGGTTCAAAAGCATGTAGAAATGCAAGTAGAAAAAATAGGGACTACCTTTGGTGGGAAGATAACAGCATTCCGCGCGCCTTTGACATTTAGTCATGCCAGCCACATGACCACGGAGACGTCTTCAGAGAGTGCTGGCTCTTGGGCTTTGAAACAGTGATGAGCACCACCCCCTAGAGTCAGGAACGACTAGCACATATGGGCGAGGGGAACCTTTATCTTTACCTTTAGTAAAGAATTGTCATGCCTTCCTTCGTCTTCATCTGTGCTTAAAGAGCCCATTGCTAATAATTTGAGAACATATCCTTGATGCCAACAGAAGAAAAAAAGACCCATTGACCAAAGTATGAGTGTGCAGGTAGTCCTTGACTTATAACAGTTCATTTTGCACAGTGACTGTGCAAAGTTACAATGGCACTGAGAAAGGTGCCTTAGGACCCCTTTTCACCCTTACAGCCATTGCAGCACCCCCCGGGATAAGGAAGGTGATCAAAATTTGGGCACTTGGCAACTGGTTCATATTTATGACGGTTGCAGTGTCCCGAGGTCACGTGATCACCTTTTGCGGCCTTCTGACAAGCAAAATGAATGGGGAAGCCAGATTCACTTAACACTTATATTAGTAACTTAACAACTGCAGTGATTTGGTTAATAGGAAAGATTGTAAAATGGGGCAAAACTCAGTTAACAACTGCCTCACTTAGCAACAGAAATTTTGCCTCAATTGTTGTCGTACATCAAAAGCGAATAGAATAGAATAGAATAACAGAGTTGGAAGGAATAGAATAGAATAGAGTTTTCTAGTCCAACCCCCTGCTTAGGCAGGAAACCCTATACCACTTTAGACAAATAGTTATCCAACATCTTTTTAAAAACTTCCAGTGTTGGACCACTCAAAACTCCTGAAGGCAAATTGTTCCACTAATTAATTGTTCTAACTGTCAGAAAATTTCTCCTCAGTTCTAAGTTGCTTCTCTGCTTGATTAGTTTCCACCCATTGCTTCTTGTCCTACCCTCAGGTGCCTTGGGGAATAGCTTGACTCCCTCTTCTTTGTGGCAGCCTCTGGGATATTTGAACACTGCTATCATGTCTCCTCTAGTCCTTTTCTTTAAACTAGACATACCCAGTTCCTGCAGCCTTTCTTCATATGTTTTCGCCTCCAGTCCCCTAATCATCTTTGTTGCTCTTCTCTGCACTCTTTCAAGGAATCTCAACATCTTTTTTACATCGTGACAATGTAGCTCTTGAATCCTGAACCTGTGGATTTCTTCATTTGTCCTTGCCATCCTGTTTTGCCATCTTGTTTTGCCATCCTGATTGGCAATAGCATACCAGGGACTCAGGCAGAGCGTCTCTTCCATGTTCCATTCCCTTCCATTTCTAGGTGAAGTGCCAAGATCTGGGCTCCAGGCCTTCCTCATCCAAAACATGAAGTCTGCTGGTGCTTGATTTACTCAGGATGAGTGTACAGTAGAGGGAGCCAAAGGCACCTATTTCTAACAGTGCCAAAATGATGGAAAATTCACTGTACCCTCAGAGGCAAATTCTGTATTTTCAGACTTACATTATTTATTTAAAATAATTTTATTGCTTTTTAAGTAATAACATAAAAAGATAAAAGGAACAAAACAGTAAAATTATCAAAATTAGCATTATAAAAAAAGATAACAAATGCTTAAAATAGTGAAAAATGCAGCAAAAAAAGGTAGAGTATTATATGTTATTAGAACAATAAATTGTTACAGTTCTATATGCAATCTAATGCAAATATTGTGTTTGTGTGTTTGTGTATAAAACGAACATGATCTGATCTAATTTATCCACAGATAATCAGAGGCCAGAGCTCATACATTTCATTAAAGTCCTACCTTACTCTCTCCCCATAATTTTGGCATTACCGGTTCGGGCTCGCTCCCGCGTGTGCTCATGCACGCGCACAACGCTTCTGCACATGCACAGAAGCGTCCGGGAGGGTGGGCAGGTCCTCCCGCTGTCACTACTACCAGTTTGGCTGAACCGGGCCAAACTGGGAGCAACCCACCACTGACTATGATGGAGCATGTGCCACAAAGTTCTTCCCCTTAATATTTTCCACTGTATATTAATGCATCCAGACTACATTGGGTAGTTTAAAAAAATGCACTGGTAAACTATAACATGACCAAGAAACGTGCCTATATGCCTTCATCGGAAGCCAAGCTTGACTCAAGGATATGTTGACCTTTAAGGTTTCATTTTATTGAGCTCAGCAGTGTTACGCTGTGTCCTTGACAAGTTGCTGTCCATTATCAGAGGATAAACGACTGTGGTCAGACTCAGCAAATGGAAGTTTGCTTCGCTGTCTCTCTAATCACATAGGATCTGCCAATGGAAAGGGGTGGAAGACTCCCTGGGGACCTTAACAGCAGTCTCGTTTGCAAAATCAGCAGATGAGGCTTGTTGTGGCAGGAAGTAAGCAATCATCATGTGCTCCTGGCTACAGATCAAACTAGTGGAGGGGGGGGGGGCTGCCAACCTGAAATATTAGAATTTAGGAAGTTTGGGGCAGATCAGATATATTTTTCTGCAAAGCCAGTGGCTTGAGTGATTGCTAGAATCCTTTTCATCTATACTCTGTCTATCAAGAATCCTGGATTGGATTCAGCTGGTGCTTACCGTAGTGTTGAATAGTGGCTCAGTCAGGGCTGCCACAACAGGTTATACCAGTGATTGTGAACCTTTTAGGCACAGAGTGCTCAAACTGGAAGGCATGCATGTGCACATTGCACACATGCGCAAGCACCAGAGCACCAGAAACCCGATGACCAGCTGGCTGAGCTGGGGCAATGGCACGCATGCCCACAGAGAGGGCTCTGCATGCCACCTCTGGCACGTGTGCCATAGGTTCACCATCATGGGTTTATATAAACTGCGTCGCACAGGGGTGCCACATGAGGGAGGAAGCACCAATTGCAAGTAAAAAGAGAGGGAGAAGAAGTACGGTATCTATAGCCTGTCAATAGTTTTTAGTTCTAGTCTTCCTAGGGAGTCAGTTTCTGGTCTCTCTCTCATAAGGTGACCAAGTAGATCAAGTAAGTATTAAAAAAACGAAATCACAAAAATGTACGCCTCCCTATTTTTATAAGTTTATAAAACCCTTTCTGGGGAGGTGCGGTCCCATGTCATGCCCACCATGGCCACGCCCCTACCTGGCCCTCAAAAGTGAAACCCAATCCTGATGTGGCCCTCGATGAAATTGAGTTCGACACCCCTGGTATATACCATACAGGAATGTTGACTTTGCACATGCCCTCTTGGTCGCCGAGACCTGTGCCTATGACTCATCGAGACCAGTGGTGAAATTCAATTTTTTTTTACTACTGGTTCTGTGGGCATGGCTTGGTGGGCATAGCAGGGGAAGGATACTGCAAAATCCCCATTCCCTCCGCACTCCTGGGGGAAGGATACTGCAAAATCCCCATTCCCTCGGCACTCCTGGGGGAAGGATACTGCAAAATCTCCATTCCCTCCCCACTCTGGGGCCAGACAGAGGTGGTATTTACCAGTTCTCCGAACTACTCAAAATTTCTGCTACCAGTTCTCCAGAACCTGCTGAATTTCACCCCTGATCGGGACCCTGCATAACTTTTGTTATGTAATTCTATTTAATAAATTGTGAGTCTTAAAACAAGGGTTTTAAAGTGGGACACTAAGTGGGATTCTGCACAAGAGTACTTTGTATGCCCGCAGTAGTCCTGGCTAAATCAAGAATAGTTCAGGAAAGTGGGGAAGGGGAAATAAGATTGCTCCTGCCACTAGGCTAACCCAATTTCTGCCAATCAAGAAAAAATTGCCTGCTTGTAGAATGTTGCCATTGGGATTTTGTGGCCTTAAATAATGCAGGATGAGGTGGTGAGCATTTAGGTAGGTAATCTGGTGTCTTCCAGATACTTTCTGTAATAACTTTAAGGCTGTGACATTTTAGATCAAATTTTGTATTGCACTGTTGTTAAACAGGTCATATCTGTAATGATTAATAATAAATTTTACATATGTTTGCTGAGAAATTCTCTATAGTACAGCAGGATTGAAAGTGTACTTACAGAGACATATATTAGAGCCCAAGAAATAATAGTGTGTAAGAAGAGTAATGTGAAAACGCACTGCTTCTGCAAATAAAACCATTATTTTCAGGAAAAACAAATTATTGCTTTTATAATTTTTTAAAAAAAAATATTGGCTGCATCTTTTCCATTCACAGTCCCCATCCTGGGCTCAGACTGCATGGTCTTCAACCCCAGGCTTTCCTTAGATTTATGGTAGCAATTCTCAAAGTGAAGGCTAAATGGTATTACTCTGTGACAAAAACAGTAATAGAGTCCTGAGGTGTCTTAAAAGTCTCTAATTGATTTATTATACTATATGCTTTTGGAAATGGCTCGGTTTCCTCAAAGACCTTAAGCATTTTTTTTTTCGGAGTCCAACATGCTTAATTATTGAACTGATTCATTATCTGGGTTTGCACAATATACCGAGCCATTAAATAATCAAACTGACTGGATTCTTTATAAAATATTAAGCCATAGAAAAACTAACCAAGGTTAAACCTAGCTGGGCTTCATATGATGTGTGAATGCTCCTGCTGGGACTTAACCAATGTGTTTGAGCGTGTGCAAAAATTTGTACACTGGATGTACATAGAAAAAGAGAATTGGTGGTAAGATTGTAAAACAGGAAAATCAAAGTATTGTAATGCAAAAAGTGGAAAAATAAAGCTTGGGCTCCAAATTTAAAAATAGTTTTCTTCTGTTTACCTGGAAGTAAATGCCACAATGTTCATTAAGAACTTATTCCTCAAAATTGGACATGCATGGAATTGTACTGCAAATATTGGTTGTGCTAGGAAAGACACAAACTATACAAGCTTCAGGACTGTGTCCTTTCTCTTCCTCCACACTCCCCTACTCCATGGGAAGCCAGAGAAATTTGGATTCTGTGTTCTTGCTCAGTCTGCTGCAAACATAAAAGCTATCAATAAAGCATCTTCCAGGGGGGCCTTCCCGCTTTGTATGTTTCTCACTATGTCTTCTTTTTGTCAAAGTAGACCTTTCCAGGCACACCGCTTCAAATAGGGGATTGTCCTCTAAAAATGGCATATGGTCACCCTGAACCAGGCCTGTGATTCATTCAGTGCTGTATATGCTTCTGTGAACGCAGCCTCCATCTCCCTCCCCACAGTAGAGATTGTCTTGCTTCCATCTGGCACGCCGCGCACATCGCAAGCTGTCCCTGACATCGACATCTCCTTCCAAGGTTAACAATAGCTGATGCAGGCCTGTAAAACATGCACACTCACCATTCTGAGCCCGGTTTTTCCAGCATAAATGCTGTCTATGTGTCTCAACACACCTAGTTTTATTATTCATGCAAAGTAAATTATTCTGCAGAAGATATGTAAGGTATACGAAACATAGGGGTCTCTCCAGTGGTGGGTTCCAGATCCCCAGTGCAACTGGTATGGTGCAACAGGGCCGAGCGTCCACCACATGCACGCATGCAACACACGCATGTGTACTTACCACTCGCAACGCTCCAACTGCTCAGTGAAGCGTCGTGTAGGTGTCGTACGCTCCGTGCGCAGAAGCCCCGATCGGCTCAAATACATGTCGGGAGGGCAGGTGGGCTCTCCGGAGCACCGTACCAGAATGATATCTGGTGTTCCCAGCAGGCACCGGTATGCCTGTACCAGGGCGTGTCGGTCGTATCCCACCACTGGAACTCTCCAATACATTGCTTCTTAAAAACAAGATAATATGTAAAGGTTGGTGCTGGTCAGCCACATCAGTGCTTGAATTTACTGTAAAAATCAGTGATGGGTTCCTACTGGTTTGGACTGGTTCGGCTGAACTGGTAATGGTTTGGTGGCCTGGGTCACTGGAACCAGCAACAACCCAGGCCTGCCAAGCTCCCAAACTGGTTCCCCTGTCGGCGCTGCCATCTTGTTTTTCAGTTCTGCACATGCGCAGAACAATTTTAATTGCACTGTGCATGCACGCCCAGTGTGCATCAAGCACGCATGCAAGCAGACTGGCAGTAGTGTTCACCAAAACCCACCCCTGGTAAGGATCATCTGCCAGTTACCTGCTATCACAAGCAGGTTAGCATCCAGCCTGCGGGCCACCAGATTGACATCCCTGACTTATATGATATCCTTTATTTCTGGATACAGCATCTATCTCCCCTGCAAGAAACACTAGCAGCTTAACCAGTCCATTATTGTTTCACAGACCCCTTTTCCATAATCTGCCAATATGAAGGTCAGATGTCCTGCCCTCTTCATCAGGCATTCTACCTCCTTCTGGAGTCCCCTGTCTTACATTATGCGTTGACCTAGGCTTTGATTGTGATGTTGGTCATTCTTATCAGAACATCTCTCCCCTTCACCAGGTGTTTCATGTCCATTAACATCAAGTACACCACTTGCAGTTCCTGGCAGCTGATTGGCACAATGACTTGAATTGGGACCACTCTTCTTGGCCTGAACAGGACTGAAGATGACTTTCCCAGCCTCTCAGCTGGAGTCTGTGGTTAACTGTCCTGCTCAGGTTGATGAAAGGCATTCTTCATGTAAGAAGTGACTGGCTTCAGCCACTTCTTAACAATCTGGGCAGCATGCATGATTGCACAGCTAGGAATCGATAGGCTGTTTGGCCCTGGAATGGGAGCAGGAATCAACTGAATTGGTATGGAATGAAACAGGGATGGGATTCAAAAAAAATTACTGCTGGTTCTGTGGGCATGGCTTGGTGGGTGTGGCTTGGTGAGCAGGGGAAGGATACTGCGGGGGAAGGATACTGCAAAATCCCCATTGCCTTCCGATCAGCTGGGATTCGGGAGGCAGAGAATAGATGGGGGCTGGGCCAGTCAGAGGTGGTATTCACCGGTTCTCGGAACTACTCAAAATTTCTGCTACCGGTTCTCCAGAACTGGTCAGAACTTGCAAATACCACCTCTGGAATGAAAGCGTATCCAAGGCCACTACCATTATTCCCCTACAGTCTCCCTATTATCACCTGAGTCTGCCTCCTGGAGGCTAAATCCTCTCTTATTTTGCTCTGCAACTTGAGTGGCTGTTCTGGGGATAGGAACTGCTTGCCTTCTCTCTGTAGCTACAAGTGCAGATCTGTCTGGAGAGTTCATTTGTGATCATCTGTGATTCCTCAGGACTGGAACTTCCAAGGGTGTACTGTCTATTTTCCTTCCCCTTAAAAACACTTTATGAGCAGATCATCCAGATAAGCAGAAATACGGACACTCTAAGAGTGTTCTGGTGGACTACATCAGGCTTGCAATCTTTTAAGTAAACACAGTGTGCTGAAATTACACCAAAGGGAAGAGTTTCAAACTGTTGGCGCTCCTGTCCAACCTTGAATCTGAGGAGTCTGTGCTGTGCTCATCTGATAGAGATGTGCAAAATAAGCATCCATCAGATCTATGGAGGTTTTCTGGATGCCTGGTTTGATGAGCCTCGTGATCGCCTCCTGAACACGCAGTGTCTGATTATTTTGTTTAGAAGCTTGAAGATTCTGCATAGATCCATTCTTCTTCAAGCACTAGATACAAAGAATAAAACACAGGGTAGATTTTGTTTCCTGAGTTGGTGCCTTTCTGTCATTACTAATTTTCTGTACATGGTCCTTTGTTTCCTTCATGCTTTGTTGTTTCTCTCTGCTCTTTAAGGTAGGATACTTTGTCCCCTGGTCTTACTTTGAATTTCAGTGAATAGCTTATTCAGACTCTTGCAGGATGCTGGGACATGTGTACTTGCCCTTATTCAGACTGTTTCCAACATCCATTTGTCTTTACCAGTAAACTTTCAGGGATGTCCAAATAATAAATATTGCAAGCATTCATCTTCCTGGGAGATGACAGCATTAATATAAGCAGTATTTGTATTGAAACTTTCCCCTATTTGCTTCAACTGCTGATATCTTTGGTATATGTCCTAAAGGTAAAGGTTCCCCTCACACATACGTGCTAGTCATTCCTGACTCTAGGGAGTGGTGCTCATCTCCGTTTCAAAGCCAAAGAGACAGCACCGTCCAAAGACATCTCTGTGGTCATGTGGCCAGCATGATTAAACGCCAAAGGTGCACAGAATGCTGTTACCCGCCCACCAACTGTGATTCCTATTTTTCTATTTGCATTTTTACATGCTTTCAAACTGCTAGGCTGGCAGAAGCTGGGACAAGTAACGGGAGCTCACTCCATTACGCAGCGCTAGGTATTCGAACCGCCGAACTGCCAAGCTTTCTGATCGACAAGCTCAGCGTCTTAGCCACTGAGCCACCGCATCCCTTTATATGTCATAAGGAGCCCAAGTATGTACTTACTTGCATCATGCTCAAAACATACTACAAATTTTAATTCCTGGCGGTAAAGATGCCTAACTCCATTTGTCCAGGTGCCAGGGACTACTTGTCTAAAACTAATCTTACATTGTGCAATTTTACATTATTCGTTATTCCCATGCTAGGGATTGTAAACAGCCAGTCACCTCCTCCTCCCTCATCTACCCATTTTAAGACAAAAGAGGCATAGAGCTATGTGCTTGCTCAGAAAAAAAAGCAAATCCAAATAAAATATTTGCATCCCTTTTCAGGAAATCTCATGCAAAGAGCCCTATAGAGAGGGTGGTTAATGCAAGGTAACCACAAGAGGGAGAATCAAATAGATATAGCTCATAGATGCTGGGGAAAGGACAATTGTTGGTTGTTTAACATATGCTTTCAATCAACCAAACTGACTGGATAGGTGCCGAACTTCACTTGAGTTTGCTTTGCTGCCTGTCAGGCACCATTTCTTTCTAAATAACTACATGCCATTTCCCCCTATGTGCTATTTTTCTGTCTTTCCCCCTCCTCTTTCTTTCAGCCAGCACCGCTTTCATTTCTGTGCTTTCCTCTATTGTTCAGCTAAGTCTTCCTTCTCTTAACCAAGCCGATGCCTCTGAATCATCTCTGTACACCCCCATTTCTCTTCTTTCTCTCTTTCTTCCACTCCCCTTTCCTTCCCCGCCTTCCTCCCCGTGTCTCCTTTTATTGCCTGCTTTCCTCCTGCCTGTCTTGGCTCTGGCATGCTCTAGGTGGCTCTTTCAGTGCGTGAGCTACTCGACACACAGTCTCTTTGTAACTAGGAGAGGCTACTGATCCTTCAGCCAGCTCTCACAGCATCCCCACCTCTTTGCAGTACCAGCCAAAGCCACTGAGATAGAGATAAAGAGATACGGAAGCAGCAGCGTTTGAGCTCAGATGATGAGGAGAATACAGCTTGTTAAAGAGATACATCCTTCAACCCAGGCTGGCTTCTCCATCTCTCCGATTGCTAATATGGAAAGCAGCAGGAGTGGCTGTGTTGTAGACCCACCTCGCTTTTCCCTGAAGCAAATCAAGTTCCATGGACTTCACCAGGTCTTCTCAGTGCACCTGTCCTGCCCACACCGTGCCTTTTGGCTGATGGCTATCCTGGCTTCCATGGCCTTGCTCTTGACCTGGTCATCCAACCGCATCCATTATCTGCTTTCTTGGCCTGTTCACACCAAGCTGCATATCCTCTACTCCCCCAACCTGACCTTCCCCGCTGTCACCCTCTGCAACAACAACCTGGTGCTACTACGTCGTATGAGTCGAGCGGATCTCCACCTCGGGGGCTACTGGCTTGGTCTGCTCAACAAAAACTTGCAGCCCGCGCCTGCTGTGCAGACCCTCCTGTGGGACGCCCAGTGGCTCTGGTTGGGGAACCTGCTGGACTTCTCCCATTATCTGCCCCCCTTGCCACCACAGGAGCAATCCACACACCGTTGGCTGGACCGGCTGGGCCACCAGCTCGAGGAAATGCTGCTCTCCTGCCACTTTCAGGGTGAGCGCTGTGGCCCCCACAACTTCACCACTGTAAGTCAGGATTGGGGAAAGGGGGACTCTTGGCGAGGACAACAGACAACTGTTGCGTCCTGCAGTTGCAAAGTTATTATTTCAGCAGACTGCTAAAGTATTGGCATATGACAATACTTCAGGGGGGGGGGGGCATTTTTAATTTTGGGGGGGGGGAGAGGCAAGGGCTGCAGTGGTCTGGCACGATGCAAGGTTGTGGGATCATGCATGTAATGGATAGGGACAGCTTGTTTACGTTTTCACTGGTTTTAGAGAAAGTCTGGGCAGATGGCAGCCTCTCATTGACCTCATGAGCCGCAGTGGAGTAGTGGTTAGAATGCAGTACTGCAGGCTATTTCTGCTGACTGCCAGCTGCCTGCAATTTGGCAGTTCGAATCTCACCAGGCTCAAGATTGACTCAGCCTTCCATCCTTCCGAGGTTGGTAAAATGAGGACTCAGATTGTTGGGGGCAATAGGCTGACTCTGTAAACCGCTTAGTGAGTGCTGTTGAGCATTGTGAAGCAGTATATAAGTCTAAGTGCTATTGCTATTGCTTATCTAGACTAATCAATTAAGCAGGTTCAGCCAATAGTTGAGAATGCAAGCTCTCAGTGAATAACAAGGCTGGGAAATCACAACCAGATCCTTTAAAAAGGCAAATGGCCAACTACTTCCACACTATACTATTGTCAAAACAAAATGCTTAGTTGCATTCACGTAGACACTAGGAACTGGGCTCATCTCAAAGGCAAAAAGTTTGGGAATTTTCTTTTTTTTTAACTACCGTATGTTCAGTTGATTTCCAGTTGTGTGTTTTCTGTTTCAGAATGACAGAAAATCAGCTTTTTATTCTCAGGATGGTGTTCTGTGTGGGACTTTAAAAAGAAGAGGATTGTACTTGTATTGCACTTGGCTAACAATTGGGTTAACTTAGAGGAAAAAGAAAAAAGAATTTTGCCTGCTCCCTTGATGATAGAGCAAGAAAGAGAAGTGGTATCTGAAACTCAAAGGAGTACATAAAATAATAATTTTCCCTCTTCTTTGAGCCATGTTTTCTCCTCTCATTTTGATGGATCCAGTGGAAAGGGTCAGAGGTGTATGTGTTTTAGTCCTTTTTGTGTCTGCTGTTCCATTCTGCTCTCAATGAAATTGGGATGTGTATAAAAATGGGTACCTTTGAAATTTCAAGGTGTATTTCTTTGACTTGCGAACAAAAGCCATGAAAGCGTGCAGCCAATTGTGGGTCAGCATGTCTTCTAAGTACCAGGCATTTGGAACTCATATATTAATATTTTGGACAGCATTTTGGCCTTTACCACTTTAGCTATATACTGTCTACCTTGGTTATCCTTCTATATATTTCAGTGTTGTTACTTTCTCTAGTTCTAACCGGGATTCCAATTCCTTTCTAATCCTGAAATTTAGAAGCAGAATGCAATGGGCAAAATTAATAAAAATTCATAGAGTTGAATATAGTGAACCTTCGACTAAGGAAGCATACTGCAATTTAATGGAGCAACAAAGAGAAAGGGATTGTAGCATGGAGATAAGATTGACTAGTGAACTTATAGTAGGCTTCATGATGTAGACTTAGGAACCAGGAATGTTATTGTTCAAATTGTTCATGAAACCTAGCCAAATATGGCAGTTTCCTGCTGCAGATGTTCACTCTCCCATCTCTGGAGTTCTGTGGGGGAGACTGATTGACAGTGAAGAGAAAGATTATAGTAGATTAGAAAGCCAAAATGTAGCTATGACTAAAACAAACCATAGCTCCCCAAGATATGGATCATAGTTAGTTGTGGCTTGTTCTAAAGCAAAACCAGATGACCACAAGGGAAGGAGAACTTGATCAGACTTGCCACCAGTTCACATCCAAGTACTTTCAGCAGGCCTGAATCTTGTGATTGTGGTACAGTCAGCCACAGATTAAAGAAATGCATATCATTCCCCATCCATAATTTGCCAATCAAAAACATGAGTCACTTGAATTATTAAATATTGTATCTGAGCATTTTTGCTCTCTGGTTTAAAAATGCATTTCGGTGCATTTATTTAGATTGTGTTTTTGAAGTTTGTGGTCTAAATATATTCTACTCTTACCCATTCCTGTTCTTTTCTTTCAGTGTAGAAAATGACATTAGCTTTGATGTTCTCCTGTTCTGCCTGCCATCTAAAAATCTTTTATCCTCTTTATCATTTATATAGGCTGCCCTGAATCTTCTTGTCTGTTCTTTCCGACAGAGTTATTTTAACTTGTCCTAGTTGTAGTTCAGGCGAATGTCAGGCAGGCAAACAAATATGCTATGCCCTTCACAGTTTCTTAGAACATTTTCATACCATTAGTCTTCCAGTTTAGTCTCCAGATGCCACTGCCATGTTTCTTAATTCCTTTCTCGAGTTTCCTCTTGTACACCAACTTGTTTCTTCTCCCCAGGAAATAGATCCGTGGTGGATTGCAGGCAGTACGCCCCAGTACGGGCCTACTGGTGCCTGCCGGGAACACCGGGTACTGTTCCGGTACAGTGCTCTGGAGGGCCCACCTGAGCGCCTTACCTGTGTGTGAGCTCTTCCACGCACAGAACGTACAGTACCTGCGCGACACTCTGCCGAGCAGCTGGAGCTTCGCAGAGGCGTCGTAGAGGTAAGGACGCTTGTGCGTGCTGTGTACGCGTGCTGCACATGTGCATGTGGGGGATGCTGGGCCCCATTGCACCATACCAGTTGCAATGGGATCTGGAACCCACCACTGAAACAGATAATGATTTCCTGTAGAGTTTGCCTCCTCTGGTCACCCCAACTGTTGATTCTGGCCCTACTCTCAAACCTTTATAGCAGGAGGCCATTGGCCCTCCCAGAGAGAAAAACCGAAAAAGACTCTCCTCAAATGAATAAAACAAATCTTGGAATCCATCAAGAGACTAAATTCAAATCAACAGCTTCCGTGAATAAAGAGGATGAAAACAAAGCCTCAAATCAAGAGAAAGGAAAGCACAATGCTAACCACAGGGGTGAGCTGAGCAGGTGACTCAGCAACCTAAGCGAAGAAAATGACAGAAGCGCAAACAAAAGAAAGGTGAGGAAAAAAGCTTTCTCCAAACCACAGATCATCTCAGACCTCATAGTTCAGGGGTGTCAAACTCGATTTCATTGAGAGCCGCATTAAGGTTGTGTTTGTCCTCGGAGGGGGACAGAGGGGTGTAGGCAGCTTGACATCACTCACTGAGGCTCCTTTTTTGGCTATGATGGCTTCCTGCAGCCTTCTGCCAGTGAAAACGGAGCTCAGGAGGACCGCACACAGCCCTCCCAAGCTCGGTTTTCACTGTCAGGGGGCTGCAGGAGGCTGTCACAGCCAAAAATGGAACACAGAAGGGCCACGTGTAGCCCTCCGAAACTCTGTTTCAATGGCAGACGAACTGTGGGTCAGTCCTTCGCTGTTTCCAGGGTGGCCCTCAGGCCAGATCTAAGCAGCCTGTGGGCCGGATCCAGCCCGTGGGCCTTGAGTTTGACACCCTTGGTCTAACAGTCCCCCACCCACCCTAACATTTCTCAATTTGCTCTTTTCTATGATATACAGATCCTTCCTGCCCAAGGAGCTTCTGAGATCATACTATCTACCTACTTCCAAGTCACAATCTTTTATAGCAGTAGGCTAAGGACAAGGCAAAGTTTATTCCTCAAGTTAAAATTATGACCCCTCCCCAAAAGGTACACAGAACTGTAACACCTTTTCCCAACTTTCCATTTGTCAGCAAGTATGATAGCTGAAGGAAAAGCAACTAATTCTTTTAAAATACTGTAAGCTACGTTTTCATTGATGCTGCAATCCTAAGTACATAACATGACAGTATAAGAGTCAAGGCAAACTTCTCCTTGAGGTGGTATCTGGCTGGAATATCTTGTTTTTCATTGCATTCACCTTTACAGAAATTTTAATTGAGCCTTCTTAAGAAGGAAAATCTCTTTTTTCCCCCATACCGGTTATCCTAAAAGCATAACAAACAAACAAATAATAGCAGAATGCTTTCCAAAAATGCAGCAGTTGCTAGCTAGCAGTTAATTCAATAATTATTAATAATTAAATATTTGCTATAATTCTGCATCATTCATAATTATGTCATAGTTTAGATTTCCAATGTACAAGTTCATGTTTTCTTAAATAACTGAAAATACAGCATGGTCTTAATTACTGCTTTGCATGATATGTGCTAATTTGGGATTAACAAATCAAGAATGCATACTGGGTGACCTGTACAGAGGATGGGGTCTTTGAGGGATGGGAGAATATTAGATCTTGTTTGGCTGAAACCAGGGGTGAAATTCAGCAGGTTCTTACAGATTCTGGAGAACCGGTAGTGGAAATTTTGAGTAGTTTGGAGAACCAGCAAATACCACCTCTGGCTGACCCCAGATTGGGGTGGGAATAGAAATTTTGCAATATCCTTCCCCCAGGAGAGGGGAGGGAATGGGGATTTTGCAGTATCCTTCCCCCACCACGCCCACCTATCCATGCCCACCTAACCAGTAGTAAAAAAAAAATGAATTTCCCAACTGCCTGAAACCCAGAGATTAGCATTTGTGTAGAGAAAGATCCTACTACCAAAATTGTGGCTATCTAAATGTTCACTAATAAGAATGAGTGTAAATTGTGGGGGGGCCTTGGTGCTTCCTGAGTTTGCTTGTTTTCTTGCAGATGTTTCATTGCCAGACTAGCACTGATGTTGTTATCTAGTTTGGTAGTGAAACATCCGCAAGAAAACAACCAAGCTCAGAGAGCAGCAAGGATCCCACAGTTCAACCCTGGGCTACAAATATTCTCTTCTATAAATTACCTGAATCTTTTTGTCTTGGCAGAAATCCTAGTAACTATCAATACTTGCTTTCTATCCTTGACTCAAGAACAAGATGTGAACTTTAATGGGGAATACCAGAGACAAGGAAATTGTGGGATTCTAAAATCAAGTGCAATTGCATACATAGCACAGCTCACTATTTCCTAAAACCTCAGTAGATTTAAAGTACGGGCTACTTCTGCAGAGTAGAAACCCGAAAATATAAAAAAAAGAGGATTGAGTTAGTTGAATTATTTATCTATCACATGTAGTTACCAAGATCTTACCAATTTCAAGACAAGGACTGCACATACCAAATGTGAGAACAAAATCCCCAAATTGGAAGGATATTTAGACGCATTCCCTCTTCCTTTATTTTTTTCAATCAGACTTTTTTTTCCTTCTGTTCCGTCGTGTCTGATTCTTAGAACCTGCTTGACAAGTCCATGAAGTTTTCTTGGCAAAGATATCAGAGTGGTTTGTTGTTGCCAACTTGCTGGGGCTGAGAGAAAGGGATTGGCCCAAGCTCACCCAGCTGGATTTGTACCTAAGGCAGAACTAGAACTTCCAGACCCCTGGCTTCCAGCCTGCCTGCCTTAAGCATTACCCCAAGCAGGATTCCTATGGAGACATACAGTACTTAATATAAGTACTTTATAGACCTCGGCAGAAGGAAAAGTCAAATTATGACATATACAGATAAATAGACAGACTCTGCATGTATGGCGGTATTGGGAAACCTTGCATATTTTCTTTGTGACTTTATGCAGAATGGTCTATCCCAGTCTGTCTCTGAATTTTATTCCTTCAATAATTTGGCTCAAACATGCCAGCAAGGCAGAAACAAGACTACCCAGATGTGTTTACAAATGTTTTAAGCTTTCCTCAAGTAGCAGTTGCCAAATGTTATTCCTTTGGCTATTTGTTATATGAATTGCTTGGCAGGGACTTTTATTTGGCCACCTGTAAAAGATGAATGTAAGCAGCAGACGAGTGTAAATGCCAGCAGGGCAGAGTCTGCCCTTTAATGGAAGGTGCAACCAGTGAATACTTGTATTTGTTCACTTTCACTGTGATTTGCGGTTGTTGTTATTGTTGTTGTTCATACTGAAGGATGTAAGACCACCACTGGTCTTAAGAGAATTCATCAGAGATAGTTAGCTTCCTGAGTCGTAAAGCAAATGAATCCTGCCTGCTCCTTCTATGCATGGGCACTTTTTAACCTCCAATCCAGCACATTCCTTGTGCCTGACAAGCAAATGGATATAATTTTTCACTAAGCCGTGTCTTTGGTTCTCAACTGTTTCCCAATGGTGGGAAACTCATAGTGGAACTCACTGGTTCCAAAGTAGTTGGAACTGGGAAAGGGAGGAAGGTGAGTCCCTAAGATGAGATCCAGGTTGCCAATGAGACCTCAGACATCTGTTTGGCAAGGATGATACAGCAGCATATTGATTTAAAGCCAGAACCGTTTTGGGTATTTTACCAGAGAAATATAGTAAAAAAAATGTATATTTAACTATTCATGTAATAACTGCAGCTAGAATTGTATTTGCACAAAATTGGAAAATGGAAAAAACTCCCACAGAGGGAGAGGGAGGAATGAACAGATTAACGTTGGCAATTAAAGAAAAGGAAGAATCAGAGTATTATAAGATATGGGGATGTTTTTATCACTGGATAGAAAATGAATATAGACAAAAAGAAACAGAAAATTGAATAATTTGGAAAAGAATGTAGAATTATAGGGGAGGAGTTGAATTAAAAGGCAATTGAAATGTAAATGTAAAGGCAAGATAAAAATAGATTAAAATGATGTAACTGTTAAATATGATGACACAAAGACTGCACCCAGATGACACACTGTAAGATTAATGATGCAAGAGTGGTTATGGAAAAAAAATAAAAAAAAACTTTTTTTTTTTTAAAAAGACATCTCTTCCTTTGCTCCTTCCTTCAGTTGAATTGGCATTTTAAAAAGAATAATATTTTTAAAGGGGAGCCAGTAACTGCAAAGAAAATAGCCAGGCAATATCATTTTTATTTCCAGGCATACCTACAGAGACCATGTTTTCTTTGAGGGGGGGAGGGAGAGAATAAAGGCAAATTTGAAAAGGAGGTAAATCTGTAAGAGGTTCATAAGGATAAACACAATATTAAATTGATTATGTTTCTAAATTTGCCCTACAAAGGAAAATTCAAGTGTAAAACCAATAAATGCATATTATGATAAAAATATTTAATTTTCATAGATTTTCACGGGTGTTGGTATGCTGGTCTTGTGGTATTCGGGTCTTTTCCCATGTAAGATTGAGATTGTCTTTGCAATGTTTCGGCGAGGTCTCACTCACCATCTTCAGGTTGGGTTTTGGGCTTAAAACGTGGTCGAAGCTGCCGTCTTTCTATAAATCTTGATGGGGGTGTGTGGAGTGCTGCTTTTGTTTCAGTAAGTGGAATGATTGGTTGTGTGGTTGTACCATGATTGGTAGATTGGTGCTGATTGGTGCTAGCTGTGTGTCCATTGTGGTTTCGTGTTGTAACAGCCTGGGTGCTGGGTGGGGCTTGTTTGTTGACTAAGGCTGGTTTCCAGATGTCTGGTAGGCGGGAGGTATCGTCACATTTATTCATGATGTGGGAGTGTTTCTCTATTTTGATAGCTTCCATAATTATTCTCTTGTTGAAGTGTTCAGTTTTGGAGATTAACCTGGTTCCTTCAAAATTAATTTCATGTCTTGTAGCTTTAAGGTCTGCCCTGCAACATACATAGGACAAACGAACAGAAGAATAAATGCACACAGTGCAGAACATAAGAACGCAGTAAGAAAAAAAAGAAAAAACGTCCTCCCTTTTCCATATATATATATATATGTCAGATAAGGGCCATGGTTCCCCACCCATTGTAGCAAATCAATGTGGCAACCATTTTGGAACTGGGCAAGCCTCTGCCCCTGCAGCCATTTTTCAAGAGTGCCACATGTTCCCAAGTTCCAGATGTGTCCACCGGGCCCAAAGAGTACACTTATTACACTTGTTGAAAGACACAATGTGACACTGCTATAGGTTATGCTCTTCTCTTCTGGCTTGCTCTTGGTTATCAAGGCTAGGAGAGCCCGCTGGCCTCCAAGAGGAAGTGTCAGGCTCCTATCCTAAGCCTACTTTTTCTCCTCCACAGGTTTTCACCCGCTACGGAAAGTGCTACACCTTCAATTCCGGCCAGTCTGACAAGCCACCCCTCATCACCATGAAAGGGGGCACCGGCAATGGCTTGGAGATCATGCTGGACATTCAACAGGATGAATACCTTCCGGTCTGGGGAGAGACAGGTAAAAGTGCTTTCTCCTTCCCTATCCCTGCATCAGTTCCTCATTTCTCCTCATGGCAGAATCCTTCGTGTATAGTCTGCACCAGGGGTGGGTTCCAGCAGCCATTACTGCTGGTTCGCTTGTGGGCGGGCTTCACGTGCATGCGCAGTATTGAAGATTAGAAGGAGTACAATAAAAATTGATCACGCATGTGCAGAACCAAAAAAAAATGGCCGGTTGCAGCCACCCAGGCTGCCAAACCACTACCAGTTTAGCCGAACCGGTCAGAACCAGTAGGAACCCACCACTGTTCTGCACTGCCCATCCTTAGGCAGCCTCAATTTGCCCAAACCCCTTCCCCTCCTCCAAGACTCATTCAATCATTTAACTAGACTTGCACATCCTCCTGAGACCTTCATCTTGCCTTTCCACATCCTGTTTCCTTACTCAGCCTCCCCCTCTTCGCTCCTGTCCTATTCACCATAGCAACCAGCTTAGCAATGCCAACCAGGTAGCTGCCTCTCATCCAGAAATAGCATTTTGTTCTGTTAAGGGAAAAATGTGTTCTTTAAACTGCAGGAGGGGAGTGAAGCCAGAGTCCCTAATCAAAGGTCATCAAGAGGCTACGTGGAAAGCATGTTTGCATTCCTAGCTGGCTTTCCATTTCTAGGGAGAAGGGGAGAGAAAGAGAGCCGCATGGGCTGTGCCTGGTTTTAACAAAAATGCTATTAGTATCCCTGGATCAGAGGTGGGTTGCTCCTAGTTCGGCCCGATTCGGCGGAACCGGTAGTGGAATTCAGGCCTGGGTTGCAAATCCAGCAGCAACCCAGGCCTGCCACGCCCTCAAACCGGTTCCTTGGCTACCACTGGGTCGCCGCCATTTTGGATTTTGGTGACTGTCATTGTGCAGTTCACTGTAACTTTTTCTGCACATGCGCGAAGAAAAATTTACATTGAACAGTGCACACGCGCGGGTTGCGAACTGGTAGTAAAACCGGCAGCAACCCACCTCTGCCCTGGATGTGTGCCTGGATTGAATCTCAACCTTTGCATTAATGGGGGGGAAGACTGGTTTCTGTGAGTCTTTGGGTATTTTGATTCTGCTCAGTCAATCACAGTCCTAAAACTGCTGCAGGTTAGATCAAGGAATGGGAGGGAGGAACAACGTGCTGCCCAAAACATCTCTTTTGATATTTACCAGCCTCCCCTTTCTGCTTGATTTTAATATTTTAACACATCCTTTAGTTTAAAGAAATGTATGGAAAGCTGGCATGCTTGTAAAGGGAAACCTCAATTTCTAAACCATCTTTATTTATTAGAAGGCCTCTGGGCTTCCTTAGACAACGAAAACAGGTGGGGGGGATTGTAGCCCAATGTTTTGCTTGAAAGCGTGCCCAGATGCTCAGGAAAAAAACAACAAAGGGTTAAGTGTAGAGGAAAATTCAGGCTGCGAGCCCATCCATTTGCTGGTAAATAAATGTCTGTAATTGATTTCACCTATCCTGGCACTTGAAAATTGTAGTGGCTCAGTGACTAAGATGCTGAGCTTGTCAATCAAAAAGGTCGGCAATTCAGCAGTTTGAATCCTTAGCGCCGCGTAATGGAGTGAGCTGCCTTTACTTGTCCCAGCTTCTGCCAACCTAGCAGTTCGAAAGCATGTAAAAATGCAAGTAGAAAAACAGGGACCACCTTTGATGGGAAAGTAACAGCGTTTCATGCGCCTTCGGGTGTTTAGTCATGCCGACCACATGACCACGGAGACATTGTCGGGCAGCGCTGGCTCTTCGGCTTCAAAACAGAGATGAGCACCACCCCCTAGAGTCGGGAACGACTAGCACATATCTGTGAGGGGAACCTTTTCCATTACCTTATCCTGGCACTCATTTTGTGGCAACACCCAAAAGAGGCTTCCAAAAGGCACTCACTGGCCCAGAAAAGTTGTTAATCCTTAACAGGGGAAACTGGGCAGGTTTGTATTGACAAGATCAGGAGAACCTGCTCTCCACGCCCCTGTAGCTTCAACATCATGCTTCTCCTCGATGCGTGGATGTGTTTCATGATGTCCCTGGGAATTGGAGAGAGTCAGAATAAAAGGAAGAGGCCACCTCCCTTGCTCTTGCCATGCTTTCTATCTCTCTGTGCCATAGATGAGACATCCTTTGAAGCTGGGATTAAAGTGCAAATCCACAGCCAGGATGAGCCACCCTTCATTGACCAGCTGGGATTTGGAGTGGCACCTGGCTTCCAAACATTTGTGTCCTGCCAAGAGCAGCGGGTAAGTTGAAGACACATTTGCTTTATTTAAAATGGCTTCTTGTATTCGTTCTAAAGAGCAGGAATGGTTTTGTGATTAAGGCACTAGGCTGGGACCAGGAGCACCCAGGTTCATATCCACCCTTGGACACGGAAGCTCACTGAATTATTTTCAACCCCTCAGTGTTTCTCAGCAAAACCTATCTCACAAGTTATGTTTATTAAATAAGACATGTTTTATGTTCTGACCTAAGCTTCCCCAGAAGCACGAAGCTGAGTCCTCATCCCGATAAACCCCTTTTATTTAATGTACAGTGAATTCCTCTCCAGCAAAGTCTTTCCTCTCCCACAGTCTTTCAAGAGAGTTCACAATTACTGACCTTTATCAGGCTTGGAGAGTGGCCAGGCCAATATCTTTCAGATGCTGCAACACTTGGCAAGAATGCAGGAATGAACTACCGTATTTTTCGGAATATAAGACGCACCTTTTTTTTCCTCAAAAAAGAGGCTGAAAATCTGGGTGCATCTTATACATCGAATACAGCATTTTTTGCCTCCCGAACCCCCTTCACCAAAATGGAAGTGCATACCCTTGTGAAGCCTTTCAGAGAGCTCCTGGGGGCTGGGGAGGGCAGAAATGAACAAAAAATGGGCCGTTTTTGTTCCCCCAGCCCCCAGCAGCACTTTATAAGCCTCCATAAGGCTATGCATGCAATTTTTTGACAATTTTTTTTGCTTGTTTTTGCCCCCCACCCCCACCCTGCAGGAGCACTCTGAAAGCCCCCCCCCCCTCCGCAAGGCTATTCATGCCTTTTGTTTGAAAAAATGGGCCCGTTTTCACAAAAAACGGGACTTTTGAGAGGTTTGCAGAGTGCAAAAACTTTTTTTTTCCTTTTGGAAAGCTCTTTAACTGATTGATGAGAATTACATTGATCAAATGCTGTGCCAGCAGGAACAAAGTCTTAGGTGCTGCACATTGTCAGTGATTTCCTTCTCCAGCACATGGATAAATACACCTGGAAACATCTACCTACCTATCTACTTTCTCTCTCTCCCTATCTATCTACTATATTTCTTTCTTTCTCTCTCTCTCTCTCCCTCTATCTACCTACTTACCTACCAACTCTCTCTCTCCCTACCTATCTACTGTATTTCTCTCTCTTTCTCCCCTGCTATCTATCTACGTACCTACCTACTCTCTCTCTCTCCCTACCTATCTACTGTATTTCTCTCTCCCTATTTCTCTCTCTCTATCCCTCTACCTACCAACCTACCTACTCTCTCTCTCTCCCTACCTACCTACTGTATTTCTCTCCCTCTCTCTCTATCCCTCTACCTACGTACACTCTCTCCCTCCCTCCCTCCCTACTGTATTTATCTATCTCTATCTTTCTCTATTTCTCTCTCCCTCTCTTTATCCCTTTATCTACCTACATACCTACTACCTAACTACTCTCTCTCTCTCCATACCTACCTACTGTATTTGTCTTTCTCTCCATCTCTATTCCTCTATCTACCTACCTACTTTTTTAAAAATTTGCCTCTTCAAAACCTTGGTGCATCTTATACTCTGAAAAATATGGTAATTATCTCCTGCAAATACCCCTTCCCTTTTGCTCCCCTTTTATTCCCTATGGGAGGGGCCATTCACCATCCACCTGTGGTCTTACTCCCAAGTTGACCCTTGTTCCTTAACTATTCCCTGCATAGCAATAATAGCAGTAGACTTATATACCGCTTCATAGGCCTTTCAGGCCTCTCTAAGCGGTTTACAGAGAGTCAGCATATTGCCCCCAACAATCTGGGTCCTCATTTTACCCACCTCGGAAGGATGGAAGGCTGAGTCAACCCTGAGCCGGTGAGATTTGAACCGCTGACCTGCTGATCTAGCAGTAGCCTGCAGTGCTGCATTTAACCACTGCGCCACCTTGGCTCTGTGCATCTGGCAACTCTGCGCATGTGCTCACTGGGAACAGGCTCCAGCTGTTCATCTCCATGTCTGACTCCGAAGGCAGCTGATAACTGGCATACGGCTCTAGCCCTCTCTCTGCCTCCAATTCAGAGCCCTCATCAGAGCCTTCCCCAGACTCCAGGACTGGCCCACTTCCCTCCCCAACCTCCTTACTGTCTGAATCTGGTGCCAGCTCCACTGGCCGCTGGCGGGCCACAACATTTTATTCCTATTTTATCATGAATAAAAATTGAAAGTGGTAGTTATGTACGCTGCCTTGGGTTTCTGGAAGAAAAGCAGGATAACGAGTGAATGTAAATTCTTGCAAGGGGGAAAAAAAACCAGAAATGTCCCGCAATGCTTTGTTTTCCATTCTCCTTTGTAAAGAGCGGCGGCTTAGATTGAAATATCCCTAAAATCTGAACCAGGAATCCAGGCTGTGGTCAAATGGCTAGTCCTATTGAGTAGCAGGCAGTGACTTCAGAGTTGTATCCTTGTCTACACTGGGATATGCTATTGGTAATATTATTTTATGTGTTTCACTTGTAAACTCTAGTGAGTCTATGTATATGACATCATCATTACAGGCCAAATGGAGCTCTTCTTTTTGTCTTGGGAAAGACTAAGGAGATATTGACCTTCTCATTCTATCCTCTGTTGCTCAGCTTATCTACCTTCCTCCACCTTGGGGTGACTGCAAGTCAGTGACAGTGGAGTCTGAATTCTATGACACCTATAGCATCACTGCTTGCCGCATCGATTGTGAAACCCGCTACTTGGTGGAGAACTGCAACTGTCGTATGGTGCATATGCCTGGTAAGAAGGAAGGATAGATCTGAAGGGAAGCTAAGGACCGGAGTCCATAGTAGTTGCAATTGTTTATTATTATTATTATTATTATTATTATTATTATTATTATTAATCATAATCTTCTTATTGAGCCCTTTGCAAGATGAAGGGCTGTTTTATGGGAGTACACTCCAAAATGTGCATGCTATTTTGATATTTAAATGGTGGGCTAGCATGCCACATTTACTTGTGTAACAACAGGTTGCCTATGTTAATGCCTGCAGAACCCAGAGCTGAAACTGGATTAGATATTTATTTGTTTGTTTGTTTTGTCAAGTGTGTATAAGATAATAGATATAAGTATATACAAGATTATGAATACATGAAATGGATATGAATAAAAGGGAACATTAGGACAGAGATGGTAGGCATGTTGGTGCACTTAGGCATGCCTCTTACAGACCTCTTAGGAATGGGGTAGGTCAACAGTAGTCTAAGGTTAATATCTCTTCTAGAGTGGTCTCCAGAATGAATCAGGAATATAGAGGACAACTGCATGGCTGTAATAAATGCAAAAGATCTGCAGAATCAGAAATCTAATGTTCCTCAGTTGGATTTCTCCCCTAGTTTTGCATTCTCCAGAATCACTGCTCTGTATTCAAAACAGTAATAAATTAAAGTTCAGCCCCTTGGAGTTAAGATTCGGTTTGAAGCATGAGGTGGGGATGGCGGATGGGAAATGAATACTGACAGTTAAGTGTAGTCACATTAGGAGATACCAGTACATCTCAATCAGGTGCTGTGCTGAAACTCTGTATAGGATAATAATCATCTGCCCAGCTCCACTCCAATTCTTCACCAAGTCAGCTGACTGCTGATAGTGCTGGACAGCTCCTCTTGCAGACTGGAGAGAGCTATTGCCAAGTCTCAAACACCCAGCAAACACCACGTTCCAGAATTCCAACCATCTCAACTGTTTCAGTTTAATAAGCAAGCAGAAAATGAGAATCAGACGGAGTCATAAAAGCACAAGATTTATAGTGTAGAAGATCCCAGTTCCTCACCTGAAGAAAAGGAGTCCCTGTGGATTTTATTCTGCTAGTCGTTGCTGACTATAGGGGGTGCTGCTCATCTCCATTTCAAGGCCACTGACAGTCCAAAAATGTTTCTGCAGTCATGTGGCCAGCATGATGTCACTGAGCAGCATTTCCTCCCCACCGAAGTAGTACCTATTTATCTACTCACATTTGTATGCTTTCAAACTATTAGGTGGTCAGGAGCTAGGTGAAGACAGGTGCTCATCCCGTTGCATGATGCTCGGGGCTCGAACCTGAGCTGTCGGCTTTCCAACTAATAAGCCCAGCATCTTAAACCTCTAGCTAGTGGTGAAAATCATTTTTTTTTTACTACCGGTTCTGTGGGCATGGCTTGGTGGGTGTTTTAGGGGAAGGATACTGCAAAATCCCCATTCCCTCCGCACTCCTGGGGGAAGGATACTGCAAAATCTCTATTCCCACCCCACTCTGGGACCAGCCAGAGGTGTATTTGCCAGTTCTTCAAACTACTCAAAATTTCTGCTACCGGTTCTCCAGAACCTGTCAGAACCTGCTGAATTTCACCCCTGCCTCTAGACATAGCACCACCCAATCTTCAACTGGGCCTCCAGTTTAAAAAGTTTCACATAGCAGCAGTAGGATTACTTTTGCAATCAAAAACAATATTGCACTAGAAATGAACCAATATAAGAATGTGCCATATAGCAATAGCACTTAGATTTATATATCGCTTCATAGTGCTTTACAGCCTTCTCTAAGCAGTTTTACAGAGTCAGAATATTTCCCCCAACAATCTAGGTCCTCACTTTACCGACCTCGGAAGGATGGAAGGATGAGTAAACCTTGAGCTGGTCAGAATCAAACTGCTGGCAACCGGCAGTCAGCAGAAGTATGTTAATCTGCATAATATATTCAGCTGTGGAATTAACTGTTGTATGTTTTCAATTCTTTAGATGATTATGATTGTGGTGATGATACATATACCACAATTTCCACCATGCTCTCCCAGAAGAATATGCTAATTTATATGATAATATCTAGTCTATGTGGTCTGTGCTATATATCTCAAGCATCTTAGAAGTATCACGGTGGCGCAATAAACTATCCTTAGAATGAGGGTGCTACTTTGTCAAGACATGAATATTTTCATTTATTTTCAAAGTAATTACCAACATTGCCCCAAAGCAATGGAAGTGAGTTGTTTTACAGTTGCTGAAAATATTCTTTAAAAGTGCTTCTTATTATGGTTCATCTCTAATTATAGCTTTCCCTAATTGAGCCACTCCCGTTTTCTAGTTCTAAGGCATGCTTTAACAGATGCCAGGACTCTTTCAACCACCTCACATTGATCTGTAAAGTGTCTTTCTTGTTAATCAGAATAGCCCTTCCAGATATGTAATTAGCATAATCCTAATAAGGAAGTGAGTTAATTATTTTAGTCCGCTCCATCTCCTAGGGAAGAGTAGGCAGTCTAGCACAGACAAACGATGAGAAAATAGGGGGGGGGGGTATTTTTCAGATTACAGATCAAACCTGATTAGAAATTAATATTGGTATAATTATTTAGGATAGATGATAGACAAATAAAGACATGGATTAATGCAGGGGTTTGAAATCAATTTTAATTGCATAATGCAACACTGTGTTCAGATTCAGTGTAGGTTCTGACTAATAAGTTTGCCTTAAGTTGCAAATAAAATAAAGACAATGGCAATACCTTCATTAAGTGTACCATTTTTAATTGGATACTTTGTTTGTGCAATGTATTAATGCAATATTTACTCTCTGTGGAAAAATTGAGGACCAGTTTCTATAACCAGAGCAGTTAAGCTCTAAAGCAGGAGTGTCAAACCCGATTTCATTGAGGGCCACATCAGGGTTATGTTTGACTTCAGGGAGTTGGGGCGGGCATGGCCAGCTCGACATCACTCATATCGGGGTCACCTGTGGTGGCACGAGTGCACTGCCAGCAAAAATGGGCTCCCGAGCTCCGTTTTCAGTTGCGATAGCCTCTTGCAACTCTCTGCCAGCGAAAATGGAGTTCAGGAGGGCTGCCTGTAGCCCTCCCCGGGCCAGCTCCCTATTTTCGCTGGCAGAGCCCCCATGGGCTGGTCCTTTGCTATTTCCAGGGTGGCCTCTAAGCACCCCATGGACCGGATCTAGCCCCCGGGCCTTGAGTTTGACACCCCTACTCTAAAGCTTTCCCTGGATTATTTTAGGTAGGGCATCTAGTATTAGAATACAATCCCTAAGAAGGAAAATGTTTTCCCTTTTCAAAGCATGAGGATGGAAAGCACTAAGATTAGATTTTCTTCTGCTTGGGTTCCACACACCCCCACCATGTCTAGTAGACCTAGCTTAACAATCACACTGTTTGATGATGGTTGGAAATTACGATAGTGCTGAAAAAATGACTTTATGACCAGCCCTTGTACTTAGAGAACTGTCGCAATGCCTCTGGCAGTCATGTGATCGAGATTTTCTGCACTTTGCAGCTGGCAGGTGTTTACACCTCTTGCACAGTCCTGCGGTCACATCACGCGGTCACCATCTGCATGCTTAACAGTCAGCTACCAACAAGCAAAGTCAGTTTTATCCTAAGGTGATTTTACTAAACCGCATCATTTAGTAATAGCATTGCTAGTCCCAGTTGTGGTTGTTAATCAAGGATTGCCAGTATAGGGTTGTTGTTTTTCTTATTTCTAGCTATAAGACAGAATCTGGTACATAGAAGGTTCATAGAGAAGAGAATCTAACAAACAGTTTCTGCATTGTGTGGATATTCCAGATATAAAAGCAACAGAAGACAGTGTAAGGCTCACTGTCACATTAAAGGAAGGTTCATAGCCCAGGAATAATAGAGGACCTGCTTTGCACACAGAACAGTCCAGGTTTAATCACTGGGGCTGGGAAAAAATGGCACATGGGAAAAATGCCAATGAATGGCAGTTCTCTCATTTCCTGCTGTGAATACCTAGGACATGGTTAATTTCAACTAAATATATTTCACCTTTAAATATGTTTCACAAAGAAAGATGGAAAGGCAGCAGTTCTGGAAACAAATATATCAACAGTGTCCATTTTTAACAACTTTTTTTTAATCACAAAATCAAGATCCCAAATATAAGATCTCCTCCTTTTCATTCAAACGTTTGTGTATTATATGTGTTAGACTTTGCTTAAAATTGATTTCTATAAGTGCTGAATGGGCATTTTAATATAGGACGCTGATCTAATAAAAATACAGATGTACAACATCAACAATAATTCCAGGTTTATCACTTCATATATTGAAAAACTCCAACAGTATAATATAATACAATCATTAAAATCTAAATATTACCTTATTAGCCCAAAAGAAAAAAATGACTTAATTTGATTCCTCCCAAAAAAAGATAGAAATATACTGTTTATATTTATAAACACATAAATTTTCCTTCACTCAATCAATCTGCCCATATCACAACCTTGTATGTAGATGTGCATATATTTACTTGTCAAAGACCACACTCCAAAAATAGAATGCCAAGATAAAACAATAACCATCAACACCTTGAGCTCCTTAACAAAAGACAAGATATAAAACAAGTAAAGATTTAAACTAAGTTAAATTATTTGACTAAAATAAGACACCCTGTAAAATTATTCGATTCTTCAATCATTGGTCCATTTCAGATATGCTTGTAAAAACTTTCCTCCCTCCTTCCAACAGAAGGAAAGCAGAATGAAGAAGGGTGAGGGGAGAGGTTTGTTCCACTGGAAAGAAAAGGAACAAGGAGGGAGGGGGGAGACAGATGAAGATAGGGAAAAAGTTGAGAGAGAGAAAGGGAGAGAGGGAGGGAGACAGATGAGAGAGAGGGAGGGAGATGAGAGAGGGAGAGACAGAGAGAAAGAGATGAGAGGGAGGGAGAAAGGGAGGGGGCGAAGAGAGAAAGAGGGAGAGTGAGGGAGAGAGAAAGAGATGAGAGAGAGAGAGAAAGAAAGGGATAGAGGGAGGGAGGGGAGAGAGATGACAGATGAGAAAGATGAGAGAGAGAAAGGGAGGGAGAAATGAGAGAGGGAGAGAGAAAGAGATGAGGGAGAAAGGGAGGGGGAGGAGAGAGAAAGAGGGAGGGGGAGACAGGGAGAGAGAAAGAAATGAGAGAAAGGGAGGGAAAGAGAGAAAGAGGTGAGAGAGGGAGAGAAGGGTAGAGAGAAGGAGGGAGAGGGGGGGAGAGAGAGATGAGAATAGGGAGAAAGATGAAAGTGGAAGAGAGAGAGATGAGAGGGAGAGACAGAGAAAAAGAGATGAGAAAGGGAGGGGGAGGAGAGAGAGAAAGGGAGAGGGAGAGAGAAAGAAATGAAAGGGGGAGAGAAGGAGAAGGAGGGAAGGAGGGAGAGAAAGAGAAGAGGGAGAGGGAGGAAGGGAAGGAGAGAGAGGGAGAGAGAGAGAGAAGCCCATTAGACATTAAGAGTAGAAATTCAGCAGGAATTATCTTCACCATAATAATTGCTCGCATTACATCACTTTATGTTCTTTTTCAGGTGACGCTCCCTACTGCACCCCTGAACAGTACAAAGAATGTGCAGATCCAGCCCTTGGTAAGGACCAATAGACATCACCTCTCCAGTCTCTCAAAATAAGATGTTACGAATGGTATTTGGTATTTTGTTATTCGAAATCATTGTGACTTCTCCCTTCCTTTGGGGTCTCCAGACTTCTTGGTGGAGCGGGACAATGATTATTGTGTATGTGAGATGCCTTGCAACGTCACACGCTACGGTAAAGAGCTGTCCATGGTGAAGATCCCCAGCAAGGCCTCAGCCAAGTACTTGGCCAAGAAATACAACAAGAGTGAACAGTACATTGGGTGAGTTTTTTTCCCTGGCTGAGTTTTGTCCTTGCAACCAACTCATCTATTATCTTTTTTTCTTCACAGCCATGCAATGAAGAAGGCACTATTTGGCTCTTCCTTCCTATTAAAAACAATTCTCTTAGCAAGTGGAAGCACTCCAGGAAAACATTTCTTCCTTTCCTAGTTGGTGAACACAGGCATTTGAATACTCATATTGTGTCCAGTTGCACCCCTTCCTGGATCAGGAGTCCCTTCACTCAATCATTCAAACTCCAGTCACCTCACACCTGGACTAATGCCATGCACTCTACATGGTTTTATTGTTTTTAATATTGTAATCTCCCCAGAATAGCCTACAGTGAGATGTGTGGCAAATAAATTTAACAGATAAAAGATTAGATAGATAGACAAATAGACAGACACAGATGATAGATAGCTGAGAGAGAGAGAGACAGAGACAGAGACAGATATATATATATGATGGATGGATTGATGGACAAACTGACTGGAACACAGAAAGACAGATAGGTCTCCCATCTCTTCAATCCTGTTCTTCTGAGGAAATGTTCTACATATCTTGTCATGATTCCACAAACAGCTGCAACCATCATTTGAGTCTTTAGGTATAGACATGTTGAGCGTCTGTATCTGTTCTCACTTCTACAGCTCTGGGTTCTTGTTTTGCTAAGTTGGTCATTAGCCAAAACTGCAAACATCACATAGGGTCTACTTACAGGATTCTTTAGTGGGCAGATTTTAAAATTTGGATCCCTTTTACTTCCCTTCATCTTACGCAGGGAGAACATACTCGTTCTGGACATTTTCTTCGAAGCTTTGAACTATGAAACTATTGAGCAGAAGAAAGCATATGAAGTAGCTGGACTGCTGGGTGAGGTCACTTTTTTTCTGACTGCCAGTTGGAGCAGATTCTGTAAATGCCAGGCTTCCAGGGCAGGGGTGACCTTTGGGGCTGACTTCAGTGTAATGCAAAATCTCCATGTTTCCCCCTTTCCCTTCAATGCGGGTTGGCATAACTGGGGATTACCCACTTAAGAAACATGCCAAGATTGGGATTGGGATGCATCTAAAGACCTGACGTGTGTCTTCCTGTCTCTCCCGTGCAGGTGACATTGGGGGACAGATGGGACTGTTTATTGGGGCCAGTTTACTGACTGTGCTTGAGCTTTTTGACTATGCCTATGAGGTGAGTGTTGGTCACCGTTAACATGAGGGAAAGGAACACAATTTATGGCTTATAAGGAGGTATCCAGTAAACATATGCTGTAATTCAGTTTTGAAGCAAACTTTTAGTTTTCTTCAGTTAAGAAAAAAAGTGTTAAGTTTTAGCAATAAATAATTAAGAAAGTAATTCTTCATCAGACTTCACTGAAATACACCATTTTCAGAATAGGAGGTGGGTGACCTAAAGCTTATTTCAATGTGGTTATTAGTGTTAACAGCTCAATTACATGACATTTTATTCCCTGACATACTGTCTGTACCTAAGAATTCTAAAGAATCCCAATTAATCGTTTCCAATGATGATCATTTCCTCTTGTTCAATCTCTAGGTTATTAAGTTCCACCTCTGTCGCCGTGACAAGTGTGAGAAGAAACACAAAGGGAACAACAGTGACAAGGGTGTTGCCCTGAGCCTGGATGATGTGAAGCGCCATGTAAGTGTCTACACCTCATAATGTAGTACATCCCCTTGTCATCTGCCAAATGGATGGCCCGGCTACACGCTTGAGGATCACTGAGTCTGTATCATTTTAATTGTGCCAAACTCTCTCAACCAATAAAGCATCTACAGTTTAGTGAAGCAGTGGAGATTTCTGTATTAGGAATCCTGACTATCACTATTGCTCTTTGGTAGAATTGCACTTCTCATAATACCATACAACAAGGAATCCAATGTATTTATATTGACAATATTAATTTTAATATTAGGTTAACTTTGCTAGGTGCCTAAATTTCAGGGTAAATAATCTTACAAATAAATTCCGTAAACGACCAGAAGCCATTTAAAAACGCAATGATCAATTCAGCTATTTACACCTGTCCATGCTGCTTTGTGGTGGCTTACCATGGCTAAGGATTTCTCCCCATCATTATCTACTCAGCCCCTTAACTTTTTACTCAATCACTTTGAAACCTAGCAACATCCATTTTCTTTACTTCATTTAGCACGTTTATTTTTGGCAGGACAAATCTGTCTTTAGGAGCTAGTATAAAATGCCAAAAATACAACAGTTTAGGGGGTTGTATTCTAGCTCTGTTGCTATCCCAGAGCATGACAGAAGAGCCAGATTGTTACAGGTTTACAGTCCCAAGAGAGTTGGAGCCATGTGGACCTCAGGAGGAATGCAGCTACCAAGAAGGCAGATTTCCTACAAGATAATGCTAGCAATAGATTTATGTACCACTTCACAGTGCTTTACAGCCCTCTCTAAGCAGTTTAGCATCAGCCTATTGCGCCCAACAATCTGGGTCCTGATTTCACTGACCTTGGAGGAGGGAGGGCCGAGTCAACCTTGAGCCAGACAGAATCGAACTCCTGGCAGTGGGCAGAGTTAGCATGCAATACTGCATTCTAACCACTGCACCACTGCAGCTCTTGGTGTGACGCTGCTATATGAGTACCCAAAGCTTTATTACCTTTATCTATAAAATTTGAGGCAGACTACTCATATGGTTCGTGGGAATTTACATCAGAATGGACTACCACAACCTCTCCTATAATGTGCACTGCAAGAGTTGAAGTCTTCTCCCAAAATCAGATTTCTAACTATTGGATGTAAAAACCCTTTCATCCTGCCATCTTGTATTGTGACCAGCATCAGTAGCCAATGAATTGGGGCAAGTGGCACAAAAAAAGTTGCAATTACGGGGCGGTAACAATTTCTAGTTCATGTAGGAGCACTGGTAGAGACAGGAAGCTATCTGCAGCAAAGTATCTTATCTCCTTGGGCTACTTTAAGGAAACAAGACCAGTCTCTCAAAGTCTTCTATGACAGATGATGAGGAATACCTAGGGAGGTGCCCTTTATTCCAAGTCTGATTACGTTCTAGAAGTTTAGCTGTTGTTTTTTTCCCAATTCCTAAACCATCTTCCCCTCCATGGCATGGAGTCTCTTGAACCCACAAATCCTGGACCTTAGAGTCCCCATTTATCAATGTTTCTTGCTTACCATGCTACTTTCATGTCCATTCTGTTTATGTCCCTTTTTGCTTTTCCTCTCCACCTTTCCAGAATCCATGTGAGAATATCCGAGGCCATCCAGCAGGCATGACATACGCAGCCAACATCCTACCTCACCACCCAGCCCGAGGAACTTTTGAGGATTTTACCTGTTAACTGACAACTGGATGTACAACTAACACTACCAAAGGGAAGGGGCCATGCTGAGCAGCTTTGGCCCGGGCCAGCCCGTGGACCTGCCAACATTTTGCAGGGCCTCTATCTCAGACTACTGGAGAGGCAGCCTCTCCTCATCCATCCGCCCCAGGCCAATGCAGCGATACGCACATGGAGCCAGCTGGACAGAGGTGAGGCTCAGCTGCCAGATCCACTCCAGTTTCTGTTCCAATGACGCCCTTGAACTTTAAACGTAACAGAAGTGCTGCTGGAAGAAACCCCCCCACAGTATCCAATGGAGGTGAGGGCACAGCCTTCTCCGATCCACAAACACTGAAGTCTTAACTGTGTGTCTCTCCTTCTGTATCCGTCATGCTCCTTAACCACAGTAAGCCTTGCGTGGCAGTGGTCATTGTGTGCAAAGCCCTCTCTCTCTCTGTGTCTGTGTGTCTCTCTCTCTTTTAATCCGAATGCCAAGAAGAACCTACAGGAACAGATAGAGCCAGACTGTTTCTGTGGATTCTGTTTGTAGAGGCTACTTATCTATCGAAAGGAAGTGCTGCTTCAGTTCTCTTCCCCCCTCCCTTCTGACTGTGCACTGTGGGGAGGCCAACAACAATCATAGCCTTCCCTGGAGCAAGACTGCAACCAAACTGAGAGAGCCACTTCCGTAGGATGTGCCGTCATCTGCTCATCCCATCCAACTGGCAGCTTCTCATTTGACCTGGCCTGGACTCTGCTCTTCTTGGAGCCCTTGCCTATGCCATCCATCATCCCAGTCCTCCCACAAGAAAGGCAGGTAGCAAAACTGATCCAAAGGTTACAACAACATTCGCATGATGAGCTACCTGGGCCCCTTCTGTGCATGTTATTAGGAAAGACGGGACAATTCTTAAGTAGTGAGGTTCAGAGACAACAAGTTCTGCCATTTCACATAATTCTCCGCAATGTACAAAAGAGATTGTTTCCAAAGAGGTCATGCTTCAGGGTCTGTAGCTGCTAATAGGAGAAGAAAGCAATGCACCTGTCTCTTGATTTGGGCTTCCCTCTTTATTTCCCATGGTAACAGGGGTATCCCTTGCAGGCAGAAATAATGTGCCAACATTACTTTGGCTGGCAGAAGCTTAGCGCTCGCTTTAGCAAGAAAGAAGGAACTTTTAAGGCAATGATAAGGGTCGCTTGCTTTGGTACAGTGTGGAAACGACATTGCCCCTTAGTTTTTAAGGGCAGAAATAGTCCCTTCTCACCATCAGTCAAGATTTCATAGGTAGGGATTAAGATGCCACTCTGAGACATACACATAGGGTCTCCAGGCAAAATGCATACAAATGATGCAAGGCATTTCTTTATTATGCATCATTAGCATACTGGCAAAATAAAAGAAGTGTTATGGGAAGATTTTTCTCTGGAATATATTCTCAAGTCAGACTCCCTGTTTTCTCCTAAAGAAATTTCAAGTCCTATTTTATAACAGCCACTATTACAACCCAGTCATAGTCAACTAGTTAGGGTTTCGGCCATTTAGCCATGATACCGTCAAGCCAAGATGAATGGCTTGCATTGGGGAGGAGCATTTGCAGGCTGGGAATGATGGTGGGCATTCTAGTAAAGCCACAGGTCAGGGAAGGTGGCATGAGTTTCCTTTTTTGTAGCAATTGCTTTTGTCTTGTCTTAAATCGCCTAAACAACTTGTCCATAGTGCCTGGTACTTCCCCGCTTGAGAAAGGCAGAGACATCAGAATGGAGGTTTGATTTCCTTCCCCACTCCCCCAAATCCCAAATAGGCACCATTTCAATCCAAATTAAGAAGAGCCTGGATGTGTGGTTCTGTGATGGTAGGCCGTACAGCCTACTCAAGAGACTGACATCACCATCAGTGAAAAGTTGTCCAACAGTTGCTTCTCCAAAAATGAACTGACATGACTTTGTCCTGTAAGTGTTCCACTTACTGTATTCCAAGCCATCCTGGTGAAAAGCCTTTCAGAATTTTATAATAGGCTATAGTTTGATAAGAATGAGAATCAGAAACAGTAGTGTCTTCCTCACCATAACCTTTAAAAAGTTGCTTCTGGTAGCGATGTGGTTTCTTCTCCACTGTTGTTAGTTCAGCCACTCTCCAAGGAGCCCAAATCAACAGAGCTGCCCATACTGTGATAAACACCCTCTGGAATCCGGACAGGCTAAGTTTGGGGAGAAATCTTGCTTTTTTTTAAACAACATCAGAAAAATAAGCCTGGATTATCCGGGATCATCTGTATTGATGTACTGATGCATGTTCAGCCTTGTTAAGTAGCAGGAGACGAGGTCTACACTTTCTCTGTACTTCATGAGCTTACAAGTATAAAGAGAAATGGGAAACAAATGACCTTTTGATTACATTAAGGGAATTAATTCCAAGAACTGAGGAAAAAATAAGCTTCTGTGTATTTCCAGGTGTCCATTCACAACACCAAAGGATCTTGATGGCACTTGGACTTCCCACCCTCTCTGCCATATAAACAAACTGTATTTAAACTGCCTCTAAGACTCAAAGCTGCCAGATGGGGAGAAGCCCATGGACACTGGGTTCCCTGCCCCCCACTTTTAGAGGAACTCATCCCCCTTTCAGCCTGGGACACAAACATGGCATCTAGTGCCTGCCCTAGTCTTTGGCACATCCAGCCTCCTTTTCTTAATATTATTAACGTAGACCTGCTTCATGCGCAACACCCAGGGCCAAAGTTCTCCTTATCTTTAAGAGCTTTTGCAATACAATTGCTCTTTTTTTAAGCTTTATTTTACTTGGATCCTGATCATTCCAGAATTGAATGTATTTGTTCATTGGGTGGGCTGTTGTGTTAACAGATTTCCCAAAGATAGTATGATCTGCCATGGCCAATTCCCCCACACACAAACACACACAAAACTTTCTAAAGTGTTCTTTGCCCAAAAGCATTTTGTTTATTCTGCGGTTTTTATTGGCGTCATTGTATTTTACTGCTTGAAAACTTTTGAAGATAGGGCTTACATTTTGACCTTCTGTCTCCCATTTGTCTATCCATTTTTACTATTTCATGCTCATGTTATATTTCTTATATATAAAATATGATTATATACAGTATATACATATATATATATATACACAGACACACAGACACGTGTGTATATGTATATATACATACATACACACACTCAAACACATACCCGCACATATGTCATGTCTATGTATATATCCATTCAGTAGCATCAAAAGCCTTGATATTGTGCCATTATAACTTTTTTCCAAACTACCAATCTCTGAATGCCTTCAAATGTATAAAATGTTGAATTCTCTCTGGTATATGTACTATGTACACATTTTCATAGGAAGCACAAGAAGAAGAAAAACGCATTGTATATCAAAACTTGCTCCTCTAACAATGATATAAAGGACAAAACCAACCCCTGGAGACTCAGCCTTTTCCTCTTTCACTTTTCTGTAATCTATCTTTCCTTCCTCCCTTCTCTCTCTCTCTCTCTCTCTTTCTTTGTGTTTTGATATCTTCCAGCATAGGAACATCTAGAAGAGAGATGAAAAAGTCAAGATGGCCCCAGCAACTGTCCATTCAAATCCCTATCCCTTTTTTGTGTACAACATAATTAAAAGAGACAGGGTTCTCTCTGATTGTACACAGTTGCAGCCGACATTGTGACTTCTTCACCCAATAGATAACTCTGCTGTGACAGCACCATACTAATTTAAGGTGGTAAGATCAACAAGCATCCACAAGCAAAACCAAAATAATAGCAGGTTTTTTTAAAGGCAACAATTTTGATCAAAATATGTAATGCTGAAACTCTCCAGCAACAAAGCAGAATAGCCTTCATTCAAATGGTACTAGGTAAGTTTTTCAAAAAATCTTTGATTAGTTTACATACCATGCTCAAACTACTTTAACCATGTTCACTGAATACATCAGAATTCATGCAACACAGACATTAATCCTATTTTACAAACCAGAAACCATGATGGCTGCTCTCACAAAATGTAAAGCACAATATTGTTTAGTGTAATGTAGGAACATTGTCTCTCACTATGTGTATTTGTATGTGTGTGAATGCGTGAATAGATTTCAGCGTATAATATGTGAAATTACTTTAGATACATCTGAACAATGTCACCTCCATCTGTATGTCGGTCAGAACAAAAAAGTTATTAGGAATGCTTGGTCACCCATTACTATTTTAACTTTGGAGTCCTTGCTCACAGAATTACAAACACATAAATTGCAACCTGCACTATAGATGCATTGAGCTGGTTTCCTTTTTATAAGTATCAATATCTTAGAGAAGATGGCAGAATATTAAAAAAAAATCACAGATATATTTAGAAAAACATCTGTCATTTTTTAAGAACAGTTGTACAAGTCATCAGGAAAAATTTTGAAACACAAACTAACCATCACATTTTAGCTTAAATGTGTTGGGCAAATCCAACCCAAGTCATTAATTTATCATTCAGGAGATCATGTTACTCAGAAAACCAAACTAAGTAAATTATGATAATTTTATGTATGTCCTGTGCATACAACCATAGGACTACATATTGGTAATACCAATACCGATTAACACCAATATATGGGAACGTGAATGGAAGGAGATCATTTCACCCACATCTTGGAACACGTCATGGTATCATCTGGTGATTGTGGAAAACAAAATGCTGTCCTAAATAAATCTGATTCAACATAGATTTTGTTATGTACCCTGTCGTTTTGGAAGTTGATGCTAATGTCATCCTTTTAGGAGACAGCTGTATTTTTTATGACTAAATGTCACTACAGTACTGTAAGTGGAATATTTGTATGTTGCTGGCATAGCACACATCTGCATAAAAATCACATTTAGACTGCCCAGTAGTGGCAATCACCATTTATATATCAACTGATATCATTAATGACTTTACTTTGTCCTCTGAATCTTTATTGCAATTTGCCACTCAGAATTAATTGTCCTGCTTGGATTAATAGCATGGAAATAAGATGGTTGACTACAGCTGAAGAACGCACATAGGATAATGTAAGCATGATCAGAACATGGGGGAGTCTTCCTTAACCTAATGCTGACTATGCAGGCTGAGAATCTTAGGATTTTTCTTAACACCTATGACTGGAATAGTGAAATGGATATAATAAATAGCACCTCATAAGGTTCTTAAAATTCCTCCAATTTTAATAGCTTGCCTACAACAGCTAAAACCAGATAATCTTGAGTCCGCTGCCAATCTGAACTATTTGATAATGAGCTACATTCAGCTCAAAGTATCTCATGTTATTACTGGAGTTCCTTGTGCTGTTCTTCACAAAGAGGTTTCATAAATCATGACAGATTTAGTCTGGTGCCCCAAACAAACCAACTATTCTTACCATTCTTGGAGGCTGATTGTGTAAACTATTGGGCTTTAGACTAAAGTTACAAATGGACAATGAATAGCAATAGCAATAGCAATAGCAGTAGACTTATATACCGCTTCATAGGCCTTTCAGGCCTCTCTAAGCGGTTTACAGATAGTCAGCATATTGCCCCCAACAATCTGGGTCCTCATTTTACCCACCTCGGAAGGATGGAAGGCTGAGTCAACCCTGAGCCGGTGAGATTTGAACCGCTGACCTGCTGATCTAGCAGTAGCCTGCAGTGCTGCATTTAACCACTGCGCCACCTTGGCTCTTGAAGTGGTGACATGTGCCAACACTAAAATTTTGATTGGGCATGTCCTCAATACCTAGTGATTCTAAGCCAATATTTTGCCCTTTTCGTGCATAAGCTGTTAATTCAAGTTGCACCTTTTTCTCTTAGTCAGTTATTAAGCTGCGTCCTCATTTGCTTAAAACCTTTGCTTTTTCTGATCCTCCACTAAGAAAATGCAAGTCTGGAATTCTTCCTTTTTCATATTCCCAAAGCTACTCAGTTACAAATTTGCTGTGGGGAGGGGGGTGTTTCTATCCTGCTTATGACTTTTATATTATATGCTTATGCTGTTACACTTTGGGCCATCATTTTCAAAGCACTGGTTTCTAGTTCTCAGTTGCTGCATGACTGAGCAAAATAAAATAACCTAGCAGTGCTGTCCTACGGTACACAGTTGAATGGAGAAAATATTTTGCTAATAAAACAGTCTTGAGGACAGTGAAAATATCTGATCTCTAGATGTTGTAGTTTGCGTATTTACAACTTACCTCTAGAATTGGCCACACTAGCTGAGGTTGGTGGAAACTCCAATAACATCTGGAGTGCCATATATGTTCTACTACTTCTGCACAGATAAAGGCTGTGGAAATCACAATTAAATGTGATATTGAGGAGCTATTGCTCTAGTTAACATATAATAGGCATTGAGAGAAGCCACTGTTCCTTCCATTCTATGAGACTAAAAGGCATTTTCAACATTTCTTTCCAAGTCTGTACTATATATGTAAATACGTTGCAACATAAATATGGAATTGAGATTTTTTTTAAAACCTAAACCTGCAATCCTATGAACTCTTGTTTGGCTTAAACCCTAACCCCTCAAATGAACAGTGGAACTTTCATGTGATTAGATATGCATAAACTCTTATTTCACATGTTCTAAAAATGGCAATATCCAGGCAAAAGTATGCTATCCAGAGTTAAAATCAATACTAGACCTTGCAAGAAGTATATAAACATTGGCTTATTTAAAAAAAAAAAAAAAACCCAACCCAAGAGCAAAATCTGATAATCCCATATGCTCCTACTCTGCATTCAAACCTCTAATCCTGGATCAGCTTTAGGCTGTGCTAAAGCAGAGTGAATTAAATGGCATTTTTGCATGACCGGGATATTTCTTTTCTTTACAAATTTGGGACAATATATCAGTCGCGTTTCCACCAAAGATTTTAGAAAAAAAGAGACACAAATAAATAATTTGCGGTATTTTTGCATGATGGTGGTCCATATCATCACTACTATGCTACTCGAGAAACTTACAGAAACTTACAGAAAGCACAAGGCAAATGGTTAATATTGGTGTATTCTTTTTAACCAGTGTTTAGCCAGTCGGTCATTGTGATCATTATTTCAGGGGCATTTACATTAAGACACAATATACACAATCATAAAATAAAAATTCCTACATTATGTCACTACAAATTAGCACATGCATTCCATAAAGCATATGAAGCAGCATCACCATAAAACGTTTGAGGAAAAGTAACATGAAATAATGGTCGTTAAAGCCCATGAAAGTTTTAAATTGATGGGTTCACACATTCCAGAGGAAGTTGTGCTGTAGGGCAGATACATAATGAGCCTATTTCTCATGTTGCAACTTGATTTCACTCCACCAGCAGCAGCACACCTGCCTTCAGGTCCTCAACATTTCTTCTAAAAGCAATGACAAATTCATACAGCGAAGATGTATGCACATACAATGTCCCTCCTAAAGAGCCAAACACCTTCCTAGATGTGGGCTGGAAAACAAAAGCTCAGGGAACTTCAGCAGTTTCAAAGTTGCATATTTGCCTTTCATTTTGTTCTGAAAAACTGACAAATCACCATTTCAAGGGTTTCCTTACTGGCTTCAACAACTAGGAGAGAGAGAAGAGGAAGCAGCTAATTGTAGAAAAATTAGTATTTTTATCTATAGCGTCTACCTGCCAAAGAGGACTTGAAAACAAAGATGGCTTTTCAAGTATGTTAGGTATGTGCATTGTTTCAATCTTGGCTTCTTCATGGTCATCCTTGATTATCTACTAGAAGGCAACTTGTATCAGGTTCTAGTTCCCCTTTCAATTCCAATCATAAATGCCTAAGCCATTCCGGATGCGTTTCTGGCACTGAAAAGTCACTTGAAGATTAAAAAAAAAATTGCCAAGCACAAATACTGCAGCCAACTGTGCTATGAAGATGATAAGCGCAAGTACTTATGCAGACTACAGAAACTGTGACAAATATGCTAATTCAATTCATACTTACTTGCACAGAGAAATGTGCCAGAAAATTCACATCTTTAGCCGCACACTATGTTGACCTCTATTTAATATGCATTTCCAACCTGACAGGGGAGCTGGCTGCCTTAGTTCATCCCATTATTATCCCATTCACGTGTTACAAAATATGAGAAGAGAGAGGAAGGAAAGGGAAACAGAAGCAGGAATAAGCAAGAGAAAAATCTATCAGTGTATCAGTTATGCATAATTGACTTAATTACAGCAACATAGTAGAAGCTAAGGTCCCTGGTGTAAAAATCCTCAGAGGAAATGGTGAAATCATTACATAAACAAGAATAACAACAACACTTTTTTTACTTTACCGCAAATTATGCTGCTCCAGAACTCAACAATCTGTTCTACAGCTCAATGTTCCCTAACCATGTGCCTTCCAAATATGTTGGAGTACTAATCACGTCAACCTGAATCAAGAAGTATTTAAAGAAAATTGCTGCAACTCATCTGGATAGGAAAGATGCAAGTATATGCACCCAAATAGTAATGTTGGTCTCCCTAAACTGCCTTTGGCAGATGACAAGAAAAAGCAGATATTTAACAAAAGAAATGTTCAAAGCTAGAATGCAATATGGCAGGCATATGGTAAGGAGGAGGTGGAAATGAAGTTGAAGAGTCAAAAAAGAACTACGTTACAGCAAGACCCGATCACATGTAATTTTTGTGAAAAAGGGCAGGCAACTAGACATAGGATGTAAGGATTCTAAGTTTGTTACCTATGCATAATGTCTGTTCATGCATTTTAGATTCACTGAAGGTAAATTACAAAGCAAAGTGCCATTTGTACACACTTCAATAAAAATATAGATGCAACCCAGTGCCTGCCTTGTGTATGTGACCTGTCACTAAAGATAGTATCTTAGAGTTTGAGAATATTCTGACAGAGCAGACTACAATGAGAGAGTGGATGGCAGAGTCTTCTAGTATGTGTGTGTGAATGCATCATGGCATGTCAAATATGTTCAGTGTGCCAAAAAGGATAGGAATTACCAATGGGCTTTATTTATCTGGATTACTGGGATCACCCTTCAGACCTTCCGCACAGCCCTCAAGATCTGGCTATCCCGCCAGGCCTGGGGGTAAAGAGTATAATCCGCCCCCACCCGAATGTTGAATGAATGTTGCTCGATTTTAATTATACATTGTGTTTATATGTTATTGTATGTTTTCCCCTCCCATACAAGTTGTTAGCCGCCCTGAGTCCCCTCAGGGAAAAGGGCGGCCTATAAATAAACTCAACTATAACTACATCAGTAAAAAAATCCAAATTAAAGAAAACGAATACCCATGTCAACTGCTACCCAAATTCAGAGTTGGATAATATTTTTATTGAGAACTGTCCCCCAAAACACACAAGCCTTCAAGTTTTCCAAAGCTCTTCATCAAGGAAAGAAACAAAAAGTTGGAGATAATAGAGATGTCTTAAATTTAGGGCAGTTTGTGACTACATAGCCTATATTTTAGAATTCAGATTAAAAGAATCTGGCAGCTGTGCAGACATCTTGAAGCAAAAAGGTAAATTTCATGAAGCATATTATATAGGTAGCCCTCGGCTTACAATAGTTCATTTAGTAACCGTTAAGTTACAACAGCATTAAAAAAAGTGCTTTATGACAATTTTTCATACTTATACCTTGCAGCATCCCCATGATCATGTGATTAAAATTCAGATGCTTGACAACTGACTCACATTTATGACCATTACAGTGTCCCAGGGTCATGTGATCACTTTTATGACTTTCTGGCAAGCAAAGTCAATGGGAAAGCCAAACTTACCTAACAACTGTGTTACAAATTTAACTAATTTAACAACTACAGGGATTCACTTAACACCTGTGGCAAGAAGGGTCATAAAATGGTGCAGAACTCACTTAACAAATGTCTCATAAATCAAGGACTATCAGTACAGTATTTTTAGTGGAGTATTTACATCTGTCCCAACAAACTTACTTTTTAAAAGAAAAGGAACCCAGTGAAATGTGAGGGCATACACTAGTTTCAAACAATTTGCTTCTGCAATCCCAAAAATATACTTTCGATTTTAGTTTCAGTTACTAAATCCCTGTTGTAATACATGACTTTTTAAATAAAAAACTTTTGACACTGCAGTATTCAGCCTTGCCACAATCCATTCCTGTGGTATAATGAAATTTGGAGTATGACAACAAATGATAAAATAAGATAAATAAAAACTTTTTAAAAATTAGCACAAAAAAAAACCGATTCCTGTTAGGAGTTTTAGCACAAATTGAGAAAAATCACTGTACATGACGCTGGACATTAATGGATCCATCAGCGCAGACTGGCTTATTCACCTGCCTCAATCTGGATTTAATTTAACCGAGTTAATCCAGTTCCAAAAAGTCTGTAGTTTTAGCTATGCACTTCGAGCAGTGGGACTGAGGTCCTTCAGAACTGAGCGCGCCCCTCTTTATTTGGAAAAAGGAAGTAACTTTAAGATACAGATTTCCCTCTCAGCCCTTTCTAACACCAGCGAGCCACGAGGCCCAGCGCGCCTCTCCTTGCGAGTCCCTCCTTCCCTCGCGAAGCCGAATCCGGCGACGCTCTATCTCCCGCAGACTTGCGCATGTCTATGACAAAGCCTTACTAAATCATCCCAACCCCACATCCGCCCTCCGCCTGCTTTTGTACGGCCGAGGGAGGGAAGATGGCGGCGCGGGCGGGTTTCCAGGCTGTAGCTCCGAGCGGTGGCGGCAGTGGAGCCGGCCCTGGGGCGGGTCCGCTAGGACAAGGGACGCCGGGGCCTCCCGTGCGGATGGGCCCGGCTCCCGGACAAGGAATGTACCGCTCCCCATTGCCCGGCGCTGCATACCCGGTACCGGTCCGGCCCGGCTGAGGGGGAAAAAAAGGGGGCGGCCCTTGGTGTGGGGCGGAGCTCTAAAAGGCCAAGCGTGAGCGCGAGATGCTCCTCTGCCACTGAGGGGGCTGGTGGTGGTCGAGGAGGGGGAGAGGGGAGAGGCGGCTCAGCTGCAGTGGGCGGGGCTCGGAGGGGAAGAGGAGGACGGGAGCCATTCCTGGAAGATGGAGGGCGAGAGGCGGCTGCTGAGAGGGGGACCCGCGCCATAAAGACATATAGATATATTGATATATTGACCAATAGAGGGACTATGGGGGTGAGGCTGCAAGGGCAGAGTTCTAGGAGAGAGCTCGGGGGGCTGCGGGCGTTGGCAGGGACCGCCTGCCTTCGTGGTTGGGCGGGAGAAAAGAAAGGAATGTGAGGATGGACCTAGAGGGGTGCGGGGCGGGGAAGGCATTGTATGGCTCTGGGCGGTTAATGGTGGATGAACATCTAGGATGGAAGAACTTCGGAGTGCAGGAAATACTCCTTGGTTTTGTTAAGCTTCCCATTCAAACATCAAAAATATAATATATTGAGAAAGGGGAGTAAAACTGCCTATCTCATCCAGGTTCCAAATTCTAGGGGGGGAGTGGTGGAAATCAGAAGGTGATGGCAAATTGAATCATACCACTTTTTCCCCCTGAATGATATACTCGTGTAGGCAGGAGTTGCATGGCTATATGCTTCCCAAATCAGAAAAGGTTTTTTTAAACAAAAATAGATATATGGATATTTTTCCATCAAACTTTATTGGGGGAGTGGGAATACTGAATCTTCTATGAGATGTTTTTAAAAAGAAAGTTATTTGAGGGTTCTTTTCAAAGGTGCAGACAATTTCGTTTGCTGAACTGGTACATTGAAAGGAGGGATACTACTTGATTCTGTTGCAGCTGAGAACAAGAAGCAGCAGTTGAGTTCTTAGGTATGGCAACAGTCAATTTGTTTCTTTTCTTAGCGCCCTGGAATGTTGCCTGGTAGCCGCATGACTCCTCAAGGACCTGCAATGGGACCTCCAGGCTACGGTGGGAGCCCTTCTGTCCGACCTGGGATGGCTCAGTCAGGAATGGACCAGTCTCGCAAAAGGCCAGCTCCTCAGCAGATTCAGCAGGTTCAGCAACAGTCTGTGCAAAACCGAAATCACAAGTAAGAGATTCCTCTTTTTTTTTTATAGGCATCCTAGCATTCAGGAGCATAAGTGTTCTGTTTTAAGCCAGAAGGTTTTACAATAGTACCTTGGTTCTCAACTGCTTTAAAACTCATAGAATTTGTTACTCAATGCATTTTGATGCAAAAGATTTGTCCTGGTACTCATTGTTTGTTTGAGAACTTGTTGATGTTGGCTGCCTTATGACTCAATACATTAGTCCTTATGGAAATAATTTTTTGGGTGCTCTTTTGTTTGGTACTCATCACACCTCCCAGAACCAATTAGCAATGAGTACCAAAGTACCACTGTATTGCCTTTGAGATCTCATCCTTAACTGTATTGAATTCTGCAAATAAATTTAGAGAGTTCTAATTAAGACAACTTAAATGAGAAATGCATTGTATAAAAAGAGGGGTTCCATACTGACAGACATTTTTAAGCAATCTTCCAGCAACGCTGGTTCATACTCCTTTTATCAAGCTGAAGAAACTGGAAACACAAGTTTAATGCAATCTAAATATCAATATATTGATACAATTCCTTCTCCTATTCATCCTGAACAACCTACCCATTCATACTATAATTCTTCAGAGTTAGCATTTAGTTAGGTATTTGCACAGAGCCCTCTCTGTTTCATGTGGTTTGTACACAGTTGGATTGCATTATGTTACTTAATTTGAGATCCAAAATAATACAGAGTCAACTGTTAGTGTTTTCTGTCACTCGCAGATCTTGGTATGCTGAAGGAATATGTTACGCCTCTGCACAATACAATAGCAGAGTTGGAAGGGACCTTGGAGGTCTTCTACACCAACCCCCTACCTAGGCAGGAAACCTTATACTGTTTCAGACAAATGGCTATCCAACATAGCCATTTAAAGACTTTCATTGTTGGGGCATTCACAACTTCTGGAGGCAAGTTGTTCCACTGATTAATTGTTCTAACTGTCAGGAAATTTCTCCTCAGTTCTAAGTTGCTTCTCTCCTTGATTAGATTCCACCCATTGCTTCTTGTTCTACCCTCAGGTGCCTTGGAAAATAGTTTGACTCCCTCTTCTTTGTGGCAACCCCTGAGATATTGGAACACTGCCATCATGTCTCCCCTAGTCCTTCTTTTCATTAAACTAGATATACCCAGTTCCTGCAACCGTTCTTATGTTTTAGTCTCCAGTCCCCAGTCGCCTAATATGCTCTTCTCTGCACTCTTTCTAGAGTCTCCACATCTTTTCTACATCGTGGCGACCAAAACTGAATGTAGTATTCCAAGTGTGGCCTTACCAAGGCATTATAAAGTGGTATTAACACATCACGTGGTTTTGATTCTATTCCTCTGTTTATGTAGTCTGGAACTGTGTTGGCTTTTTTGGCAGCTGCTGCACGCTGCTGGCTCATATTTATATGGTTGTCCACTAGGACTCCAATATCCCCCTCACAGTCACTACTATTCAGCAAGGTACCACCTATACTGTACCTGTGCATTTCGTTTTTCTTTCCTAAATGTAGAACTGTATTCTTTTCACCACTGAAATTTATTAGATAGTGCCCAATGTTCAGGTTTGTCAAGATCCTTCTGGAGTTTGGCTATTCCTGCCAGCTTGGTGTCACCTGCAAATTTGATGAGTTCCCAATTTATTCCCTCATCCAAATCATTGATGAAGATGTTGAAGAGTACTAGGCCTAAAACAGAGCCTCGGGGTACTCTACTGCATACTTCCCTCCATGTAGATGCAGTTCCATTGAGGACTACACGTTGAGTGTGGTTGGTCAGCCAGTTACAAATCCATCTGGTGGTGATGCTGTCTAACCCACATTCTTTTACTTTATCTAGTAGTAGGTTATGGTCTACCTTATCAAATGCCTTACTGAAGTCCAAGTAAATATATCAACGGCATTCCTCTGGTCCACTAACTTTGTCAAAGAATGTAATAAGATTAGTCTGGCATGATCTGTTTTTGACAAACCCATTTTGGCTTTTAGCTATTACTTTGTTTACTTCTAGGTGTTCGCTAATTCGTTGCTTGATTATCTTTTCCAGAATCTTTCCTGGTATTGAGGTCAGACTGATAGGTCTGTAGTTTCCTGGATCTACTTTTTTTTCCTTTTTTGAAGATGGGAACCACATCAGCTCTTCTCCAGTCCTCTGGAGGTTCCCCAGTGCTCCAGTATCTCTGAAAGATATAGTTCAGTGGTTCTGCGATCTCGTCTGCCAGTTCCTTCAGAACCCTGGATGTAATCCATCCAGTCCTGGTGATTTGAACTCGTCTAGGGTAGACAGGAGCTCACTTACCATTTTCTTCAGATGTAGAATGATTTCCTCTATTAACATATTATCCAAATTCTGTAGTTCTACACATATTTCTTAAAGAGCATGCCCCGTTGAAATCAGTGGAGCTTTCTTCTGTGTTGGTATGCTTAAGGTTCCTAATATTGACTTCTTCAAGAAAGCTTTTCCCAGTATGGCAAAAAAAGAAATACAATCCCAAATACATCGGTTTTCCTATGTGCCTAAAACAGTCTTGGTTTCAGCAGAATTTGTCTTCGATACAAAATCAACAAGGATGTTCTTAAACATGTATCAAGAATTGATATTTACCATCCAGTCTTTCTGTCTTTGTGCAGTGCCAAGAAAAAAAAGATGGCAGACAAAATTCTACCTCAGCGGGTGAGTAAAATTTTGCGTGTTTGGTCTGGCAGTTACCCGTAGTATAATGGCTGTGATGATTGACTGTGGCTGTATTGAATTCTAGATCCGGGAATTAGTACCCGAGTCTCAGGCATACATGGATTTGTTGGCATTTGAGAGGAAGCTGGACCAGACTATTATGCGGAAACGGTTGGATATTCAGGAGGCTTTGAAACGGCCAATTAAGGTAAGGAGGGAGGGTGCATACGTTTGAAACTCACTTATATGTGGCTTTCTAAAAAAATTACTGGCTACAGTCATATGTCATCCTAGCATTATTTGCTAGGTTTTAACATTGATTGAATGAACCACAATACTTGGGTTCATTATGAAATGCTCTGAATCTAAAAAGGATTTTAAATGTGCAACATACTTCCAGAATATTCCAAATTTTAATAGTCCAGTTAGAGATTAAAATGTTGCATAAAATAATGTTTTGCATATCCCTAATTTACACAATACACCTAAAATATAATCTTACAGATCACAAATGTGGGTTCACCATACCAAGATCAACAAATCACATGATTTGCGTGATATGTGAACTAGGGACATATGCATAGTGAAGGCAGAGTGGTCGCAGCGATGCAGCCCTGCACTCCATTTATCCCAGGTCTCCAGTCTTTTAAAGAAAATGTATATAATTACATGAAACCAATAGTCATAGTGAGAAGTGTTGCAGGAGGAAAGTGGGAGTGAGAAACTAATGCAACTACTAACCCATCTCCTGAGGCAGCCGTGGCCTCCACACCACTGCCACCTCCACTACCTATCCTCTGTTGGAGAAGAGATACTTCGTGTTGACATTGCTGAGAGGGAAGCCATGCATCAAAGGCTCTGGGCTGTGATAGCAGAAAGAAACATCTGGGAGATACTTCCTTCTTTTCTCCCATCCATCTTCCATAGCTGCAGCCTGGTGGAGAGGATTAGCTTCTACAGTGCCCCACTGAAGTAGTTTGTCTTATGGCCCAGAGAACTTTATTATTCTGTCTGTACGCAGCTTGCTGCTACAGAGGCCCAACAATAGGCATATCAAGGTTCTTCATTATTCTCCAGCAAATCTATATCTGCAAAAATGGCAAGTTTTTTGCTTCATACTTTTGCAGATAGCAGTAAGCAGTTAGGTTTCACAAAACAGACAGAAAAATGTGTAGCAATTTTTAGGCTTCCTCTGACTCATCTGCTTCTACTGAATAGGTTGAGGCTGCTACAAACACGAGGTGCATAGATCTCTGATACTTTAATTTTAGTAAACTATTTTCTGATGCATTCATAGCTTCCTTTCTATCAATTTTCTGAATTACTGTATTTTTCGGAGTATAAGATGCACTTCCCCCCCCCTAAAAGAGGGTGAAAATTTGGACGTGTCTTATACACTGAATATAGTCCTGTCCACCCACTGGCCCCCACCCTTTGGCCTCTGCCTCCCAGCAATTTGCTTCCTTGCAGCAAATAGAACAACCTGTTTCAGTTTTCATTTAGCACAGCTTGATTAATACAAGCAGCTGATGGTTGGTGTGATTGGCCTCCCGACCATCAGCTGTTTCAGGCTGCAGGGATTGCTATTGCTGCCTCCATGTGCCCCATTTTCCACCCATTCTGATCTCCGCCACCTGGAATGGGCGAAAAATGAGACATGCATAGGCCAAAAACGGGGCGTGCGGAGGTTGAAAACGGAGGGGGCGGAGGCGGAAATCTCTGCTTCTGCTAATCAGGCTGTGCTGAAATTGAAACTGAAACAGGCTGTTTGCTGCAAGGAGGCAAATTGCTAGGAGACAGAGATAGAATTTTTTTTCTTGTTTCCTCCCCAAAAGCTAGGTGCATCTTATACTTCGAAGCGTCTTACACTCCGAAAAATGTGGTACTTCCTATCTTAGCCTTTTATTATCTAATATCTTTTTCCTTTAACCCCAGTACAACTTCTCTCTTATATCTGGACAATTAGCAGCCTTAAGATCGCCTGTAGTCCCTAGTTTTTACCTCAAAAGACCTTTGGAAGCAATTACTTAAGACTTTTGATGAGAGTGAACTGTCCTTCAATCTGTCTTGTGGGCAGTTAGGAAGCAAAAAAAGGAAAAAGAAGGAATCACACACACACATCCTTCTGTGGTTTTCAGCCCATCTGTTATTAGCATGCAGTCTCCAACAGATGGCCTGTAAAAGCCTTCTTTTGATCTGCAGCATAGTGTCTTTAACGTCTTGACCCAAGCTTAGTGATTTCTATTACATCCTAGGTCAGTGACGGGTAACCTTTTCCAGACTGAGTGCCCAAAGCATGCAAATGCATGCTCACCCAAACCCCCAAAATGCAATACGCATGCTGTACCCCTGCCACCCCTGCTCATGCGTGCTCCCCCCGCACTCCCCCCCCCACATGCATGTGTGCCCCCCCCTGTGTAGCAGAGACCTGAAGGCCAGGTGGCTGACGAGAGGTGCAGACACATGCGCAGCAGACCTAAACTGGGGCAATGGCTCGCGTGCCCGTAGAGAGGGCGCTGCATGCCACCTCTGCCATAGGTTCGCCAACACAGTTCTAAGTATTGTTTTTCTGTTGCTTCTTTGTGGACACCTTCATGTTGTAGAAATTCCTTGGAAAGATATGTATCTTGCTCAGATGCAGAGATTTGTGAGGATAGAAATACTGCTGTTTGGGAGGGTGAGGGAATAATACTAGCAATCTCGAAATGTTGATTCTCGTTTTCACATCTATGGAATTCTGTTCCCTTTTAGCAAAAAAGAAAACTGCGCATTTTTATCTCCAACACCTTTAATCCAGCCAAGTCAGATGCAGAAGATGGAGAAGGCACCGTAGCCTCATGGGAACTCCGAGTGGAAGGACGACTATTGGAAGATGTGAGTGAGGAATGGAATTAACATCACCACATATTCTTGTAGAGAATTTAGAAATGAGGCAGAGGTGAATTATTCATTCCTGATGGTCTTGGAACGAGATAAGATGGAGAGAGAACAGTACATGTTTTTGTTTGACAAGTGTAAGAGCATGGCCAAAGAAACATTTTTGCACAAATTGTCACAAAATATTCTGAAATGAGCAATTCCACAAATTAGATCTCTCTGCAGTAAAGTTGGTTTTTTGCTTTATACACTTAAGTATTGCATTCTTGTGCTGATTGGAGTTTCATTGTAGTGGAGAAATTAGATGTAAGAGCTTTCCCGAGTACTACTCTTAAACACCGTTGGCTAGGGTAGTTTTGGATGGCCTGATCCTTCTTCATTTCAGAAAAGTCCCACATTATTCTGAAGTTTGCAGGTAGTCAGAGTCCAATTGCTAAAAAAAAGTGAAGGACATATAATTTTTTGAAATAAAGAAAAATGTATTTTATTTGGCCCTTCATTATTGTAGAAAGGGTAAGTGGCAGGGGAAATTGGGCATATAAGATTAGAAGTATATGCAAAATGATGATCGGTATTAAGATATGTTATATATTCCCCTGGAGAAAAATCACTGTGATAGTTCACAGTTTTATTTTCTGAGGTTTCAGTGCTGTTGGTAACTATGTCTATTCGGTATTGATATTGTTATCTATAAAATGATTTTTCTTCCCTTTTTTCCTCCTGCAGTCTGCTCTCTCTAAGTATGATGCTACCAAGCAGAAGAGAAAGTTCTCATCCTTTTTTAAATCTCTGGTGATTGAGCTGGATAAAGATCTCTATGGCCCAGATAATCACTTGGTGGAGGTGAGAGGTTTCATACATTATAGCAGAGTTGTGCAGCATTTCTTGGCCCCAGATATTCTGACAAGAAAAATGTGGGGAAGACGTGACAAACACTATTTTTTAACGCTTACATTTAAAATTAAATTGTGAATAAGTTTGCCAGTTATATATTTAATACATTTAGCAACATTTAAACTTAATGTTTGGTAGCATCTTTGGAGGAGGTCTCAAAATTTAGAGAGCTGCATGCTGGATTTGGCCTCAAGATGTTCATTTCTCATACAAAGCAAAGAAGATCCCAATTTTATGTTTACGCAGATCTTCCAATTTTCCTCTCTATCTTGTTCTCCCTTTGAAAGAGGCCCAAAGCAATATATTGGGATATCAGCTTTCCTCTTTCCTGAGTACTTTTCATCATAAGATTCCATGTTTACCTGTTCCAAAGTTTTATTTCATGAATCAGAATCTATCCCCTGTGCAGTGTTGGTTCTCACATTCTTTTGTTGCCTCATAGAATGTCTTCTGCTTTTCTTACTTCCCCTTCTTTTGTATGCTTTCCCTCCTAGTGGCATAGGACTGCTACAACCCAAGAGACCGATGGGTTCCAGGTGAAAAGGCCTGGCGATGTGAATGTGCGCTGCACTGTTCTCCTGATGTTGGACTACCAGGTAGGGGGCATTCCTCCCGGGGCCGAAGGGGAGGATTCAGATTGTACCTCAAATCAAAATCTTTATTAAAGCCATAGGTCAGCATGAGGAAGGTAGGATTATAAACAATGTTTTTTTTTTAAAAAAAGACCTAAAATTACACATTTTTTAAAAAAATGTATTAAAAACATATTTAAAAAATGTGTATGTATATACTGTGTTTCCCCTAAAATAAGACCAAGTCGTGTGTGCCCCTCCATCCCCGGCCGCCGCCTTTACCTGCCTGCTGCTGCTTGAGAAAAGGACAGGGAAATTGTGGAGGATTGTGGGAAGTGCATGCTTACGATAGAAGCAAAGCCCAGCCTCTCCCTTTCAATCGATTAAATGTCTGTGAGAGAGAGAAAGAGAAATGACGGAGGGGAGTAACAAGAATTGCAGGCAACGCTGTTTCCTTTCCACCATTTCTCTTTCTTTCTCTCTCTCACACACACACACATACAAGCGTACACGCGTTCACAAGACAGACATTTGTTGAGAAACGGTGGAGGGCAACTGGGTAAGGGGACTGACCTCCCCTGCCTCCAGCTTGCTGCCTGCTCAGAGTGGCACCCCGAGGCCCAGCCTCTGTGGGTGACCCCTGCACGGCCACATGAGAAATGGACTGCCTCCTTGGCATTTCATCTTCCTGACTTTTGCGAACTTTTGGCTGCACGCAAGGGAAGCAGCACAAGTCTTCGAGTCTTTGTGAGATTCGTCGTGCCACCACAGCCTTTTGGAGCAGGAGCCTGCCAGGTTTGTGGCGTTGCATGTGTGAACAGCAGCACCGCCACATGCTTCATCACACCAGCACAGCTGGCATCCTGCCACTTGCGGCTGCGCCAGTATGTCTGTGCTGAACTTGAGGAAAGGCTGACAGGCAGGAAAATCCCCCTCCCCATTTTCCTGCCATTCATCAAAAAGGCTCCATTCCAAGCGTTGCAGTCCTGGGATGTGCATCCTTTTCTCAAGCGACATTTGATCGCTTGAAAGGGACAGGCTGTGCCTGGAAAGAAGGAAGGAGAGGCAGCTCCTGGCCCTTGCTGGCTCAGCTGATCCGCGGGCCCCAATTAAGGAGCCGAGCACCCATCAGGTAACTGGGGAAGGGAAGGGCTGCCTCCTGTGCTGGCCATGCCCACCCTCTAAATTGGGGCTAATTTTTGTTGTAGGAGGCGAATTCGGCTTGGGCTTATTTTCGGGGTGGGTTGTATTTTCGGCGAAACAAGGTAAAAAGACACAAAAATAACATACAGTGAGGGGTAAAAACATTAGATAAATACAAGAAAACATAAAATTGAATATATGACTAACAATCTATTACAGTACAAAAACATTCTTAACGCACATATTTAAATATTAAGGCTAGTTAACCTTTTTTTACCCCAAAGAAAATATTCAGATGTTTACTCTTGCTCTTTTTTTGAGTTTTGCTGTCTCTTTGCAGCCTCCACAGTTCAAACTAGACCCACGTTTGGCTCGCCTCTTGGGAATCCACACCCAGACCCGCCCAGTGATCATCCAAGCTCTGTGGCAATACATCAAGACTCACAAGCTGCAGGACCCCCATGAGCGGGAATATGTCATCTGTGATAAGTACCTCCAGCAGGTAAAAGGAAGGGTAAGGGACCCCAGTCCTTGCTGTCCTGCTGAAGCTTGGCTCTTTCTCAGTGGATTCTTCTTGAACATAACAGATATTCGAGTCTCAGCGAATGAAGTTCTCCGAGATCCCACAGCGGCTTCATGCATTGCTTATGCCTCCAGAGCCCATTATCATTAACCATGTCATCAGGTAAGATGGATGGGGGGGGGGGAGGCACTTGATGTGACGACTTAAGGCTGAACCACAAACTCATGAAATATCTTTTCAGCTCTGCTGAATATTGCAGTGCGCAAACACAGCTGTTCCAGTGCATGCTTCCTATTTTTAGTATTACCTCCCGCTGTGAGTTATATCGCAGGCTAGAATTTTAAAAGTGTGATTCACTTTAGTGTTCCCAAAATAGTTATGTAACAAACTATTCAAATTCTGTTGTCAGAAATGGAAATATTCTGGATCACTTTTAACAAAGGGAAATAATTATCTGGCCAGACATTTGGCCATGGATAAGAGAGAGATTTTGAAAGCAGCAAACAACTATCAAAAATCGAAATCTCTACATTAAGAAAAGTTACCCTATTGCCTCAAATGACCTGTGTTGGTTTTTTTTGGGGGGGGAGGGGCGGTGCTTTATTGAACCAACCTTTGGATCTAGCATTTTCTCTCTTGTCTTGTCTTGTTTCCCAGTGTTGATCCAAATGATCAGAAGAAAACTGCTTGCTATGACATTGATGTAGAAGTAGATGATACTTTGAAAACCCAAATGAATTCTTTCCTGCTTTCTACTGCCAGCCAACAGGAGATAGCTGCACTGGATAACAAGGTGTGACTTCCTGTAAATGATTTTTTTTTTTTTTTTTGCTAATCTTTCTCTGTGAGGGACGTCTGAGAAGTAACACTTCTCCCCTACCCAGACTTCACTGTGTGATTAGATGTTACTTCAGTTCCTTAAATCAGTACAATCCATTAAAGTAGCAAATAGTACCAAGGTTTGGCTAAAATGTTCAGTAATTTTCCAAAAGAATCAAGAATAGGCCTTTGTGAATTCTGGTTTGGTTGTAGCTTTCCCCTTCCTATAATATGAAATTTGGCCCTATATAGGCCTCCTCAGAGCACATCTGTTGCCTTCTGTGGATTTTGCAGAGATTGGCATCTTTTTTTCATACAGCAGAAGGAACATAGAATTTTTTGTTACATTCTCAGTGTAGACTGTGAATGTTGAGTCACTAACTTTTAGATATGTATATTGTAAATGTTAATATTAAAAGCTGTTGGATGTATGGCTGTTAGAATAATGCTGCCAGGAAGATGTCTTGTTTTTTTCACAGTTTTGTAACCGACCCACAGATTAACCCGGCTTTCTCTGGTTCCTGGCCGACAGTGAGCATCTTGTTGCCTCTGGGAAGATTGCCCAGTGACAGGCATTGAAAGATGAAATGAAGCAGATTCCTAGCTGTAGGATTCTGACTCTAGGCAACAGTTGAAACATCCACTCTTTTATCCAGAACAGAAAGAGCTTATAAGGAAGGGAGAGTGTGATGTATTTGTTTGGCTCTGTAGTATTCTAGTCATAACGCCCTTTTTTCTTAACCTGAATATCCCCTGGGTTTGAAATTCTGTTGCATAAACTGTGAACAAGTCTCACTGTTAATATAGGACAGTTGCCTTGTATAGATGCATAAAATCATAGCTCTCATGTCATTCCACTTCTGGGTAATAGTTTTAAGTATTCAGTGTTCTTCGGTTATGACACTGAAGTCATATATTCCTGATAATGTGTATTCCTTTACTGAGCAAGAAAAAAATTGCCACGAGATGGTATTAAAGTTATTTCACTCTTGAAGCTATAAAACTAAAGAACAGTATCGTCTAGTGGTTGCATTGATACAAGGAAGGAAAGAAGGTTGGGACTAAAGAGGATGGTTGACTCTGGGTCAAGAGTTACAGTCCAACCATAGACATTTGTATCTCTGAAGTAGCAATAGCACTTAGGCTTATATACCATTTCACAGTGCTTTACAGCTCTCTCTAAGCGGTTTAAAGAGTCAGCCTATTGCCCCCAACAATCAAGGTCCTCATTTTACCCACCTTGGAAGGATGGAAGGCTGAGTCAATCTTGAGCTGGTGAGATTTGAATTCCTGGCAGTGAGCAGTGAGTTAGCCTGCAGTACTGCATTCTAGCCACCACGGCTCATGAGTAGATGTAGACGTACTTTGATTTGTAAAAAATACAAGAGCCTAAATAAATGAAGGGATGTATTGTAGCCTGACTCCATGTGCCTTTTCCAGAACTAACTAACTAAACCCATCCCTGTGCCTGCACCCAGTAACCCACTTCAGCAGATTATAACTCTATTCTTTTTCAAATGTATTTGTGCGGTATTTTTTCATCTCAGATCCATGAGACCATAGAAACCATTAACCAGTTAAAGACCCAACGTGAATTTATGCTGAGCTTTGCCAGAGATCCCCAGGGTTTCATCAATGACTGGCTGCAGTCCCAGTGTCGAGACCTGAAGGTGAGACGCCTTTAAGGAGAAAACAGAGGGGTGTGTGTGTGAGAGAGGGAGAGGGAGAGGGAGGGAGAGAGAGCCTTTGCTGGGTCTTCAGTTTTATTTTTTAAAGAGCAAAACAGCACACCATCTGCCAGAGGGATAGAACTGAGAGCCAAGACAGGTATTTCAGGGAGAGCAAGATGAGTAATTGGAGACTTTGCTCACCTTCAGGCTATGACGGATGTTGTTGGGAACCCAGAAGAAGAGCGCCGAGCTGAATTTTACTTCCAGCCTTGGGCCCAAGAGGCTGTATGCAGATATTTCTACTCTAAGGTAAAATGGATGCATCTAGTGGGATCTCTTCTAAATGGAACCCAGCAGCTCAGTCAAGATCCTTCAGTCCTGTTGACTTGTGGACAGATTTCCCTTTGCTGTTTCTGCAAACTGAATAGCAGATGGAGTCCAAGAGTCGAAAAGCACCCCTTCCTGCTCCTAACCCTTGCCTCAGACTAAAGCAGGCTTCTGAATGTCTGGTCCTGCAGCACCAATCCTTGACTGAGTGGGCTGTGAACAGAAGGGGAGGAGGGAATTGTTATAAATTCAGAAACTGCTGGATTGCAATTTGGGGAAAGCTTGACTTGAGCTTTTGGCTCGTAGCCTAATGCTTGTTCCCAATGCTTGAAATTACCAGAGGCAGTTCTGTTGTTCTTTTTTTTTAACCTGTGCATAAAGATGGTCTCTCTTGCTTCTTTCACAGGTTCAGCAGAGAAGGCAAGAACTTGAACAAGCTCTGGGAATCCGCAATACCTAAATGGGCAGGCCTCCCAACAGGCAGCATCTCTAATGGCTAGAAACACTGCAGGGATTCACTGCTGAGGCCTATACAATTCCTATTCCAGCACAGAACCTTCCACTAATTTCCAACCAACATCTTTTCTTTCCACTGATCCAATGGACTCCTCATTGGGGATGATGGTGTTGGTACCCAGGCCAAGGTCTTGCATTTCAGCCTGGCTCTCCTTTCTTTTTGAGCCCCACACTCCCCAGGTCCAGCTCTGCCTGAAGTTCTTCCACACTTCCATTCAGCTTCCATTCAGAGCCTAGCATGGCAGCCCAGGAACTCTTCCTCTCTCTCCCCCAGAACAGTCGTCTGGGCAGTTTCTGCGCACAGCAGGGCCCAGATTCGAGGCAGGTTTCTTACACTTTCTGGCCTCTCCTGGGGACAGGCAGGTGGGAAGTCCAATACAGGTCCGTCTGTTGGGAAGGAATGGACTCTTCCCTACGTGTGGCCTTCAGGGAGCTGCAATCCAGGGTCACGATCTTTGTTTCAGTGCGGGTGCTTGATTCTGGGTTTTGTTTTTTTTTAAGGGGAGGAAATTACTGGCAGAGGTGCCAGGTAGTCATAGGCCACCTTCTTGGTCACAGTGCATATCCCAAGTTACTGCCTTCTGGGGAAGAAAGCCTTTCCAATCCAACTCCTTATCTCTTCTTCTATCCTCCCCCCCCCCTCCCACTCCCCAGCACGAATTCTTTGTATCTACAGTGCTTGGTAGGAGATTAGCTTCCTTCAGACTAGAGTTATTCTCCTTTTTACTTCCTCACCTGACTGCACAGAGCAGGTTTCTGGGGCAAATGTAAAGGTGGGGAGCGGAGTTATGCAAGCAGGTGTAGCCAAGGCACTGCGGAGCAGACGTCGGTATGCAAAAAAGGACATTTCCGTTCTAGTCTGTGTTTTCTTAGTCTTGGGCACCTATTGGTAGGACTGGGTGGGGATGCTTTCGCATCTTTCTGCTAGCTGGTTTTGGAAACTGTAATGCAGCTGGACAGGTCCCAGCTGCTTCTATTCTGACACTATCTGCAAGAATCAAGTTACTGACAAGCCCCCATCCTCTTCCATGTTGAAAATGAGGCTAGGGACTGCTCTGAATTCAGGAACCCTAATTCGTGTGTGTATGTGCTCATGTCCACCTTTGGAGTGGGCAATTCTGACTCTTCAATCTTGTATTTGCCCTACGAAAGGCATCCTGCCCTTCTGCCCCTCCTTGCTTTGTGATCCTGGAGAACAAGGACCTTGGTTCCTTAGGTGGCTCTCAGGGCAAGTATATGTGAAGTAAACTCTGAAATCAGCTGCCTTTGCAGACTTCTAAAATCTCTCCCTATGTTTTGCATTCTGTGGTTTTCTCTTCTCCCCCCTTGGACCAATTTTTTTTGTACTGTATCCTTTTAGATGTCACCCCATTTTAATAAAAGCTGCCTCTGAAAGTAGTTGCTCTCTCCGTCCTTTTGTAACACAGCACTGTCTTTTTTCAATACTTTCAGGAGGAAACTATATCGTAAGAAAATAACCTTTTTTTAATCCTTTTTTTTAATCCTTCAAACTAGGCTAGATAGAGGAAAGCTCTTTCATTGGCCTGAAGAAAACCCTGCCTCTGTGTGCCTGCTTAAGCAATCATCAAAATATTTGGAGAGAGAGTGCAATAGTGAGAGATAACCAGTATGATGTTGAGCGACCTTTTGATATCCTGGATCACAGTTAATATTGAGAGAGTAAAGCAGCCAGAGTTACTTTACATGTAGTAGGGTTGAACGTTTTTTTTCCTTGGGGTTAGGAGGAGTGGGGTCTTTTATTTTGAAAATAGTTTGTGCTGGGACTTCTACAATGCTTACTTCACTGCAGGAAATTTATTTTTTTATATAACAATGCTACTAAAATTTGGTAATGGTGAAATTTTCATAGAAGGGAATTGAAGAGCCAAACTTTCGTTACAACAACAGTCAAAAATTGCTTTAATCATAACGTACTGTACCAGTCTTTTCACAAGAGTAAAAAGGAAACAGATCCTTATTTAGGAAGCTTGTGTGCTAAATTTCAGGAGAGGCAGATAAGGTGCAGAGGAAAAGATGTGTTCGTTCTTTTTATAGTCATTCAGAATGAGCTACAAAAAACGCAGCTATATAGAACTTGCCTGTAGGAATTAAAACTGAAGACCACTGAAAATGAGACAGGATCACAAAGCCGAGCAGGAAAAATTAAAAATAAATAAAAAAGCTATTGGCAACTTTTGAGCTGTAAGAGAATCTGGGTTGGAGCCAGGAGCAGATGAGTGAGTATTAAATACAGCCCTCACCCATTTCTGTCAGTCATTTTTATAACTGGATCTTTTTAGATAAAGCTAGTTCTCAACAGTCCATTTAGTGACTGTTCAAAGTTAACAAGTGGCACTGGAAAAAGTGACATGACCATTTTTCACACTTGGTAACCATTGTAGCATTCCCCATGGTCACATGATCAAAATCCAGATGCTTGGCAACTGACTCAAGATGGTTGCAACATCCCTGGGTCATGTGACCATCTTTTGCAACCTGACAAGCAAAGTCAATGGGGAAGCCAGTTTTACTTAACAGCCATGTTACCAATTTACCAACTAGTGATCCACTTAACTGTAGCAAGAAAATGGGGCAAAACTCACTTAAACATTTCACTTAGCAATCGAAATCCTGGGCTCAATTGTCGTTGAGGACTACCTGTACTCAAAATCTGTATGTGCACCAGAACCAGGGAAGAGGCGATAGAATGGCATGGAATTTCCCATTTCAAACAGCTGGGAAAGTTACATTTTTAAACAATCTCTGTTTAAAATGCCCATCAAATAAACAATTACTATCACAAATCACATTTATCTCAAGGTGCGTGTTGTATGAACCCAGGGCTTTGCAGTGATTTGCCTGTATATAGTTAAGCCTGGGTGTACCACAGAAACAAGGGAGGGGAAAGGAAGGAATAAGCAAGTTGCATCATGAAATAGTCTTGGAGCTACAAAAACATAAGTTTTAATACGTTAATTTTGTAAATAAAAATTCCCGGTGTGTTGCATGGTGTACTACAGGTCAGTGGATGACAATGGATGGTTTTTAGGACTGAATACAGTTTGAAATCATGTGGCAATCAGGAATGCATGGTTTGTAATGCTTTGTAGTTTCCCTCCTCATTTGGGTTTTGATGCCAATCAAACCAGAGAGATGCAGAACAAGAGTAGTGAAAACCAGGAATCGGCCAAACAACTTTGTCACTTGTGAGATTGGTCAACAAGCTATGGCTTAGTATGATGTTTGAATGCAATTGCTGATGCCATTAATCCTAGACTACCCTGCAACACCCCTTCATGGATTACTGCCTTGTCGTGGCGAAGGGGCTTGTGTAGCTCAATGAAGCTATGAGTTATGCTGCGCAGGGCCACCCAAGACGGACAGGTCGTAGCAGAGAGCTCTGACAAAACTGAAGAAGGAAATGGCAACCCACTCCAGTATCTTTGCCATGAAAACCCCATGGACAGTACCAAAAGGCCTGGAGGAACGTCGTCCATAGGGTCACGATGGATTAGACACAACTTCACAACTAACAACAACAACCCTGCAAAAATCTAGATGGCAGTCAAGAATTCGAGTTTCCCCTTTCTCAAAGCTACCATGTAATTGTAGCTTTGGATTTTTGTAACTTGCATCTAATAGCTGCAATTGATCTATTGCATTCATTCACTTTTATTTTCTCCTGGTCATTTTAACATGCCTGGTTTACACCACTTTGATTAGTGGCTAAGACACCACACCAAGCTGGAAAACAGGACACAGTGAATTCTAATCCTCCTTAGGCCCAAGGTCTGCTGAGTGACCTTGGGCCAATCCTTCTTTCTTAGCCCTGGGAAAGAGGCAAGGGAGAAACACTTCCAAACTAGTCAAGAAAATTGCAGGAATGCTTCCAGGTAGGCACCAGGAATTAAAACTGACTCAAAGGGACATTTTATTAAGATCAGGTTGTATCTAAGGGAGATTGTTGCCCCAGATGAGAGAACATGACACTCGGTTACACACACACACATGCACTCCTTGGTAGTGGTAGTGGTAGTGCTGCTTCTCACGGACCTGCCAGGAGAACAATTAACTTGCAGCCCTATAAGCATCACCCAGAAGGTGGGCTCAGAATGATGATTCTGGTAGGTGACCCTGGAAACTACCTGGGCATTGGACAGCCAAGGCACTATGGCCATGCCAGCACATCATTGGTGGATCCTTCAGAATGATATTGTCTCCTGAAGAGCTCCACATCTTCAGTGAAGCAGCTGTAGAGTCACAGCTTGGCTCCTTCCTGTTAATAGTAAGGGCCAATCCCATCCTCATTACTATTTGCTAAATGTGGCCCCAAATCTAGACTACAAATCTTATGAGTTTTGTCAACTACTGCTTTTCTTTTTTATCTCAAAGGAATGTATGTCCCCCCCCCCCCCCAGGCTCAAAAAGTCACTGCTTCTCAAACCTGGGCAAATTGTTTTCTTTTCTGGATGACACATAAACCCATTACCCAATCACAACAGGACATTTAAACTGATTTAAAGGTTTTTTTAGTTACACTGAGTAACAGGGACTTTCTGATAAGCCATTGGGTAATGTAATGGAAAATTTTAGGAAACACTGCCCTATGGGGTCTTTCCGTAATATTTCCAACTTTATATAATTATTAACTGAGTAGGATCATCTCTCCTGTCTCTCTTAAAGATGGTTTCTAGGCAGCAGATCACCTGTGTGGCCACCTCTTCCAAACTCTGACTGGTGCTTCTTTTAATTTTACAAAGCAGATGGCCAACTGACAATGCTGTCCTTTGTTGGCTTATTTGGGAGCATGCTCCACTGAGTCCTTAGTATCCTGTTTCCCTGAAAATAAGACCTCCCTGGATAATAAGCCCAATCGGGCTTTTGAGCACATACACTAAAATAAGCCCGCCCCTGAAAATATTGCAGCAGCAGGAGCTGTGAAGTGACAACGCTCGCCACCTCCTGCACCTAAAAATCGTAAGACCTCCCCAAAAATAAGGCCGTTTATTTCGGGGGTCAGTAGGTATACACAAGATTGCAGCTTGATGGGACTTTTGTGCTCTGCATAGAACAGATTTACCAAAGCATGTTGTAACCAGTTGATATACTTCTTTTTTTTCCTCATGATAGACACCTGTGTTTTGTTTCGTTTTCCTGCCTTGTCTCTTGTCGTTTTTGTCTTTTTTTTGTATTATTTTTATTTTTTATTTTAATTTTAATTTTTTATCTGTCCTTTTTTTTTTTTTTTCCCTCTCCCACCGGTGTGGGCAGGGATTGTTCAAGATTATTACTTTCATCAATATTGCTAAATAATACAGTTAAATGAAAATGGATATATAATAATGCTTTAGTTAATATGAGTTATGTTGGTTGACTGTGGAGGAGATGTACCAAAACTTATCTGTAATTGATTGATACATTTTCTACAGATGTAAAGAAAGATGTGTACCTGTTTTAAACTAAAATTAAAAAACATTTATTAAAAAAAAAAAGAACAGATTTACTGGCTGCACAACATGTGAACATTTTTTTTTGTTTAATCGCATGGCCAGAAAGGCAGAGTCCAGAGTGCAATTTTGTAGCTGGCAAGCTGCCAAACCCATGGGCCTCTATGCTACTTTCAAATGTCATTTCAGACAGGAATTTATGGTTATGGCCTTGGTAAGGAGTTATCAGGAGTTCAGTTCAGTGTGCAACTGAACTGAATTGTTTCAGTATCTCCCCCTCCCCTACACACACATGGTTATCTGGAATGCAGCCTCTCTCTCTTTACATAGGAAACTAAGACATAGGATTTCAACAACATGCAAATGAAAGAATCTTCACTTCTGAACCTGTTACTGTGTGGTATTCTGAACTTTGTCCTCGTTATCCTGGGGTTTGATGAAGAATAGAATAGAATAGAATAGAATAGAATTCTTTATTAGCCAAGTGTGATTGGACACACAAGGAAGTGTGATATGCTCTCGGTGTACATAAAGAAAAATAAAATAGAATACATTCATCAAGAATCATAAGGTACAACAACACTTAGTGATAGTCATAGGTTACTAATAGCAATCAAATTAGACTAGGAAACAAATATAAAATTTGAAGATATGAAAATATACATTTAAAGATATGAACACAATGTTAGAAGGCTTCAATTGTCCTATAGCCCTAATACAATTGAAGGATGACAGAACTGGCAGTTCTGGAAAGCAATTCATGAAGCCTCTTGCAATGGAATACAGTGGGCCACTTTGAAAGAGAAATAAGACACACATATAAACATTTGCTTAAAAGCAATTCAGAGATACTTGCAGTCCTGTCTTGTTATCCTGTCCTGTTAACATAATTCAACAATAAATAGTGACAATGAACTCTAACCATGCTCAAAAATGGCCCTCAGTCCTAAATCTTGTCATTGGATTTGTTCTCGTCCCTGGCTAGTTAGAGCAGCTTTATTTTTCCTCCTCTGCGTAAGAGTCCCCGAAACTCTAACCCAGAGGTCTTCAAACTTGGCAACTTTTAAAACTTGCGGACTTCAACTCCCAGAATTCTCCAGCCAGCTATGCTGGAGAGTTGAAGTCCACAAGTCTTACAGTTGCCATCTTTGGGGATCCCTGCAGTCCAACCAAATGCTTGCCTTTTTGCCCCCACCTCGAGAAGAGCGCTGGTCGGGGGGGGACAGGAGGGGGGAAGCACACAGACGCGGAATGAACATGAAAAACTGAGGGGCTCCGCTGTGGGCTCCCACCTGTGTGAGACTGACTTGGCAGGTGCGGAAAAACTCCTTCACCGACGGGTCAATCTGCCTCCCTGTCTCCCGGCCGTTTTGACTAAACCCGAGGGGGAAATAGTAGAAGGGACGTAACGGCAGTGCTTGGCAAGAGCGGGCGGCCACCTAGCAGAGGCTCAGCGCGCACCCCGATCACCTTTCCCAGCCTGAGCGCCGTTTGGGCGAAGAGCTGGGTGGGCGGAGGGCGGGGCCGGCCAGCCGAGGGGTTATAATGCCTGGCAAGGCAGGAGGGCGGCTGCCGCGGCTCGGAATCCAACGCTATCACGGCCATGGGCGGAAAGAAAGTTTGCATCGTGGGCTCCGGCAACTGGTGCGTTGGGGCGGCGAATGAGGGAAGTGGGGGAGACGGGGAGAGAGCGAGCAGTGGCTTCAGAAAAGGAAGGCGGGAGGAAGACCCTGGAATTTGCCGGGGTGGGGGCGTCAACTTCGATGGCGACAGCGACGAAGAGTTTTGTGGCGCCTTGAGGACGGCCGCATTTCTTCTAGGCGTAATCGGCTCTCGCGGATTAGCGTGGCACTTCATGCGAGCTGGTGAAGCGGACGCTGGCGACGTTTGTCTTGAGTGTGGCACGAAAGGAGCGCAGGCTCGCTTTGGAGTCCAGCCGGGTTTCAGAGTGGTGGCGTCCCTGGCAAACTCTATCTATCTATCTATCTATCTATCTATCTATCTATCTATCTATCTATCTATCTATCTATCTATCTATCTATCTATCTATCTATCGCTGGATCTCTCTCTCTCTCTCTCTCTGTATGTGTGTGTGTGTCCCTCCCTCTGTCTGTATCTCTGTGTATGTATCTCTGTGTATGTATGTATGTATGTATGTATGTATGTATGTATGTATGTATGTATGTATGTATTGGGTAGCCCCCCAGTCTTGAGAGAGGCAGGCTGCAGGTGTCTTAAGCAGTTTGAACTACGGGGCACTATGGACCAAGGGCTGCTCTCTTATCCCATGGCTGCAGAAACATAAGTACATAACCGGAGGGTCCCCCCCCCCAGGCATATATGCCTTGGATTTTATGCATTTTGTTGCGAGATGCTTATGGGTTGAACATCATGGGACAAAATCTTCTTTAAATCTCTCTGAAAAAGACGTTCTAAGTACAGCTTCGAGGCAGCACAGCTCCCACTTGCACTTTTAATGCATTCAAATTCTAGACTTGTAGTTCCATCCGGCAGAATTGGTTTCCCCCCAACCCAGTGCCTTCCAGATGCATAAGGGTCTTCTGGGTTGCCACTGCCTTCATCCTGGGTCAGCAGAGCCATTGGCTTCACTAGCGTTGTTCATTATAGGAGAGCGCATTATTGAGCAGTAGTGTTACCACCAATAAATCTTTCCATACACTTCTGAAACAGAAAACTCTCGAGAATCCTTCAAAGTCTGCTGAAGTCATAGGATACCTACCTATATCTGGGAAAACTAAGGGTCCCATCTGAGTGCCTTTGACTTTGCTTTCAAGCTGTGTCCTCTCTGCCAGTTGTTCAGTCGTGGCAGTCCAGCTGGATCAGCCTCTTCCCTGAATAGCCTGTCTTTGGTAGCCCTTCAGTTCTGGAGAATTTCAGGTCTGGCACTCTTTAGTAAGCAGAGACAGAGGAAGATGAGCACTTAAATCCAACCTGTCTCTCGAGCACCAAACAATCAGCATCTCTCTTCTCATTCTTCTTTCCCATCAACACAACGATATGTATGTGCAGAGTGGTGGAGACAGCAGCTCTTTGTGTGAAGTGGTAGATAAAAAATGTGTGCCTTTTCCTGCATGAAAACTCTTTCTCTCAACAGTAGTAAAAGTATAGGTTTCCAGAGTCCTCTATATAGTTCCTTGATATGGATGATCCAATGGGATTGGTGTGTGTCTGTTTTTTTTTAGTTTTAAACCCTTATGAAGGGATGCGGTGGCTCAGTGGCTAAGACGCTGAACTTGTCGATCAGAAGGTCAGCAGTTTGGTGGTTTGAATTCCTATTATTGCGTAATGGGAGTGAGCTCCCGTTACTTGTCCCAGCTTCTGCCAACCTAGCAGTTCAAAAGCATGTAAAAATGCAAGTAGAAAAATAGGGACCAGATTTTGTGAGAAGGTAACAGCGTTCTGTGCGCCTTCGGCATTTAGTCATGTCGGTCACATGACCACGAAGACGTCTTCAGACAGCTCTGGTTCTTCAGCTTTGAAACGGAGATGAGCATTGCCCGCTAGAGTCAGGAACGGCTAGCACATATGTTGAGAGGGGAACCTTTACCTTTATCTTTAAGCCCTTGGAGTTTTCTCCCTGTGTATGGGCTCTGCAAAAAGAACTGAGAGTTTTATGACATCTGAAAAGTAAATGCACATAATTATAACATTAAAATCCACCCTATCGGATAGCTGACCTATTGACTAAGGGTCATCGTTCATGGCAAAGTCAATTGTCACAAATTAATGAAATATTTGCTTTTTCTTAGTCATGTTATTACAATATGGATCTGACTTTCTATGCAAGAGCCACTCAAGCTGGCCACCGCATGATTTCCTAGCTGGTTTTGAGTATATTATGGCACAAGGGCCTTCCAGGCTCTGCAGAACTTGCAACTCCCAGCAGCCACAACCAAAATGGAGAGCAGGAAGGGCTGCTAAATGGAACGGTACCTCCAGTTCAGTGGTGGGATTCAAAAATTTTAATTACCGGTTCTGTGAGCTTGGCTTGGTGGGCATGGCGCGGCTTGGTGGGTGTGGCTTGGTGGTCGTGGCAGGGGAAGGATGCTATAAAATCTCCATTCCCTCCCAATCAGCTGGGATTCGGGAGGCAGAGAATAGATGGGGGTGGGGCGAGTCAGAGATGGTATTTACCAAACTGCTCAAAATTTCCGCTACTGGTTCTCCAGAACTAGTCAGAACCTGCTGAATACCACCACTGCTCCAGTTGCAAAAAAAGTTGAACTTTGAAAATAATCTTAGGGGATTCCATCTTTATGTTACAGACGATTCTCTCCAAGCGGAGACCTTTGCTAGAATTCTGGTCTCCTGATGGAAGAATGTGGGGGAAACGTAGTCCCAGGAAGAAGGAGGAGGGTTACATCTCTGTCTCTCTTCCTGTTGCAGGGGTTCAGCAATTGCCAAGATTGTGGGCAGCAATGCAGCCAAGCTGGATATGTTTGACACCACGGTGAAGATGTGGGTGTTTGAAGAAGAGATTGCTGGCCAGAAGCTCACCGAGATCATCAACACACAACATGAGAACGTCAAGTATTTGCCCGGCCATAAACTTCCGCCCAATGTGGTGCGTTTGGCAAGTTGGAGGTGCAGCAGGAGCTTTTGGGGAACTATACGCTAGGCTCAGTTAAGGGGTTCAAATTATTTTACTACCAGTTCTGTGGGTGTGGCTTTGTGGCGTGGCTTTGTGGGCATGGCAGGAGAAGGATACTGCAAAATCCCCATAGCCTGGGGGTTGGGTGCCGAAGGCCAGTAATATAAAACTTCTTAACAAAAATAAATTTTAAATTAAATTAAAATTAAAGAAATGTATACCCCCAACACTGCAGAACAATGAAAAATGAAGCATACAAAACATAAAAATAAAACAACAAGCTTTTAATAATTAAAATAAATCACAATTCATTAATGAGGCTGAATATTATATATGTACATGCAGACATTAAATAATGGACTTCCTGTCATGCATAATTGACATTGATTGGGGCATCTCATCTTCAGAACAGGGAAGAACGGATCCCACATAGAATCAAAAGGCTTGGAGGTGAAATGTGGAATTGTCCACTAGATCCATCCTTAAAAGCTTGCATTGCAGTTTACAAAATGATATTTCACTCTCATTGTGTTTATAATATTGTATTGTCCAGAACCTTAGGAAGTGGGCTTTTATTGAATATGAGTCTCAGCCAGCCAGTGCGGTCCACTCAAACCATCAAGCAGTACCGCCAGGATTTCAGGTGGAGAGTAAAATCTTCAACCAACTCTCTGAGGAGATGCTGGGACTGAATATAGAGAGTTGAGATTTAAAAGACATGCTGTATTAATTAGCCATGGTTCCACTCTGCATCAGGGGTCATCAACCTTTCGGACCTCAGGAACCATTAAATTCATAATTTTAAATCCCGTAAACCACTAATATGATCTGCCTAATGACTAGCTGGGTGGGTGTGCCTAGGTAGTCATGTGACTGGGTGCGTGTGACAAACTCGATATTACTTGAGGGGCGAGGGGCACCTCACCAGCCTCTACTCACCCCTCCCCTTTCAGCCACTCCTTACCTGCCCATCTGAGCTCCTTAGGGCTCAAACAGGAAGAAATTGTAGGAGCTAAGCAGCCACCATGAGAAAGAGTTGGCAAAACAGCTCAGTTCAAATTGGATCTGACCAAGAAGGAGGCATCTCAGTAAGGACTACGAGCATAGGCTTTCCAAGCAGAGGGAAGACCTGCGGGAGTGCAAGGCCAGATATCGGGGCATGGAGGCTGAGAGGGCTCAGATGGTCAGTTCCAGGCCACGATGCAGTCCCACTGGAACAAGGTCCTCTGGCTCTTCTCCACCAGCGGTGCTTCCCTCTAGCCTTTGCCCAAAGCCCCACACCAGGAGGCTGACACAGACCCTGAGTCAGAATTTCTGTCCCCCTCTGATCCACACAAAAAGATCCAGAAGGGGGAGACTCTGCAGCACCACAAATGTTCATTGTACGTATCTGGCCCAGGGGCCATAGTTTGAGAACCCCTGATTTAGTGCAAATAATTTTTCTGTGGACCACCAACATTTTCTCGCGGATCACCAGTTGGTGCTCTACATAATAGATTTCAGATTATCAGATGGGCATCTATGAGTGTACACCTTCCCCCTTCCCTCTCAGTGATTTAACCATGTCTCAAATTACTATTAGCTGTTGTTTAATTACCTGTCATTAATTACAGTCATTTTGCGTAATGGCAAAATATGCCTTGTAGCTATTGCTGAGAAGTATTATCATCAGCTCGAGTCCTAATCAGGAGTTGCACTGTACATAGAAAATCTCTATTTTTCAATGTCATCTATTCTAAAGGAAGAATTTGAGAAATTCCCATCATCTTTAAAATGGACAAATTTCTGCTTAAAGCTGCGTAACCTTTAGAACTCCACATTTTAAGAGAAGAAACAAAGCAGCTGCTTCACTTCTCTTAGTCAATTGAAATCTGGGGAGATGGTAAAGTTCTTGGATTTGGCTGGAGTTTGGCCAGGGTCATGGATTTATTCTCCAACTTAAAGATGAATAAGGGAATTTTTGCCAAAGCTTTTCAACTCTTAGTGACTTTGTGAAATTTTTAGTCATTATTATGCAAAATATATAATGGTAAATACAAATGGAAGGGTAAAAGAGAGAGATTGATTGCAATAAATTTCAGATGACTCAATATTTCTGAGATTTTGACCATTTTTCTAAATTATTTTAAATTCCTTTAAAATCAAGTTTTTGTACTCACAATGCAAAATTTTATGTTGTCGCTGATCCTTGTTTTAAACAGCTGGTTTTTTAAAAACTTATATGGTTTATTTTTTATTTTATTGGTTGTACATGTATATGGAAACATGCCACAGCTTAACGGCTTAGCTTCCCCTAATGAATAATAGAAAATTGTTTGAGAAGGAAAAAAATCAATTAAAGCTATTTAGGAATGTCAAAGAATTTATTCTATCTACTTCAACTTCAGTCTTCTGTGCCTTTTTACTGTGTTGGATGATAGTTTCCATTAGTATACTAACTGAAACTTTGGAGTAGGTTTTGTTTTGTTTTCGAGGTGTGATAGCCTTTGAGTCAGTCTTAATGCTGGCAATTGCCTGGAATTGTCCCTGCAGTTTTCTTGGCAGGGTTTTTCAGAAGTGTTTTTCTTGGCTTCCCTCCTAGACTGAGAGAGAGAGAGACTGGCCCAAGGTTACACAGCTTGCTTTGTGCCACAAAGCAGGACTAGAACTCACAGCCCCCCTCCCTCTCCCCTGGTGTCTAGTCTGGTATCTTAACTACTAGCCAGTTTGGTGCACTGGTTAAGACATCAGTTTAAAAAGTGGGAGAGCTTGAGTTCTAGTCCAACCTTAGGCACAAAGGCAGCTGGGTGACTTTGAGCCACTCCCTTTATCTCAGCCCTAGGAAAGTGGCCAAAAATTAGAGACGTTCTATCTCGGGGCGTCCTTGTTCATTTCCTCTCTGCTGTTAAAAAGCTTTTGGTGAACTCCTACCCAAGGCTCACCTTCTGCAGTAGGGCCTTGGCTTTGCCAGGAGCATGGCCTTAGATGGCTTAGCCCCATCATGGTTGTAACTTTCTCTAAAAGCAACACATGTAGGGTTCCCCACTTTTGTTTTTGCAAGAGTCTACAAAAAAAAAGACTCTCTCAGATTGTTTTCATTCACTTCCTTTAAACTTACAGCGGTCCTGTTTGATTGTTTTTAATTCAAACTGTTTTTTGCCATTTTAATATTTTGCTTTATTGAGGCGAGCTGCATTTCTTTAAAAAAAAATAATGGAACAGAAATTTACAAATAACATGAAAATGCATGCCAATGGTGGGTTTCAAAAATTGTTCGAACCTACTCTGTGGGTGTGGCCTCCTTTGTGGGAGTGGCTTGCCACCCATGTGACCGGATGGGAGTGGCTTGCCGCCCATGTGACCGGATATGAAATTATGAATTAGTACTTAGGTCGGTCCAAGTAGCTATTCAGAAACTCTGGCATTGAAGCATGCAAGTCTTAAAGCTGTCAAGTTACAAGATCCTTGCACCCCTAACCCTTTAGAAAAAAAATAGGGGTCTTCAAACCTGACAGCTTTAAGACTTGTTGACTTCAACTCCCAGAATTCCTCCTCAAGTCACGTTGGCTCAGGAACTCTGGCATTGAAGCCTGCAAGTCTTAAAGCTGACAAGTTACAAGATCCTTGCACCTCTAACCCTTTAGCAGTGGTGGGTTTCAAAAAATTTTGGAACCTCTTCTGTAGGTGTGGCCTGCTTTCCGGGTCCACTGGTGGAACCTCTTCTAACCGGTCTGGTAGATTTGACGAACCGGTTCTACCGAATAGGTGCGAACTGGTAGGAACCCACCTCTGATGCATGCTATTGTTTCCTGGTAATGCTCTTTAGCTTGCAGGGATCACCCACCCTGTCCCCATCCCGAAATCCTTTTAACACGCCCTGGCAGTAGCAAAGCACACTTGTGCCTCTTCCAGCAAAAGGAAGATCCAGGAAGATGTTGCCTTGGTAACAGAAATAATAAATAAACCTGTCACTGCTTAGCAATTAATATGGTTTCCTGGAGCTTAGCAGAGTGTCAAGGAAGCCCACTTGCTAGAGGAAGGCATTACAGCCATCTAAGCTTTTGCAACAAAAAGTCATTGTGCCCCTGCTGTTCTCAGTGTTCCAGTCCCATGTTCTAGCGTTGGTATTCATGAATTGGGGCAGAACGTAAATATTGCATCCGGTCCTCAGCATCTCCAAAGAAGACTAGAAACATTCCTGTCAAAAACAATGGGGAGCCAACCTAGCCAATACTAAGCCAATAGGCTGGATCTGTTGATGGTGATGGATGTTACCAGTGGCATGGGGGGACATCAAATTAGGAAGGGCAAACACAGGAAAGGCTCTTCCCCTCTTCCTATTTCTTAAGTTGGATTTGCACCCTAGGACTCCTTTCAGCATCCCAGTCACATGCCTCTGAAAGCTCTCCAGCCTATCAGCATCCTTTCCTAGGATGGAATGGGGGATAGAACTGGCTGGAATGGACGTCATGTCAGATTTGTTCTAGAATTCCAGCACACCATTCATGCCTAGCAATCTGGATAAAGTGGTCTGGCCACTAAGCTGCTGAAAGGAGTTGGAAGACGTTGCCAGTGCCTCTAACGCTGCCTGTGTTCTTCTATGGGCCCATTTCCTTTGGGGACTCAATTCTTTGGGATGACATGACCAGAATGCTGTGGCTTTCAAGGAGGATCAGGCTAAGAAACAAGTGTCTAGCATTTATGGTCTTCCAATGTGTGAGCAACAGCCGGTGAAATATTCAAGCATAATCCAGTGGAGCTGCGTTCTGGCTTGAGGCTTTCAATTTTGTTGAGCTCTCTGCTATTCATTACTATGACACATAATAACTGCAGGCAAGCTGGGTAAATATATGGTTTGCATTATTTCCACAAGCCAGCATTCAAAAGCAATAGAGGGTTTCATGAATATATTGAGTGCATGGAAGTGTCCACCAGATGAGCCCATTTTTAGTCTCCTCTCTGAACATCTGAATGAAAGCAGAGTTCCCTCCTGGGCCAACAAGCTAACTTCTTTTTCCTGGCTCCCGGATTGCTGCAGGTAGCTGTGCCTGATGTATTGAAAGCGTCCACCGATGCAGATATCCTCATTTTTGTGGTGCCCCACCAGTTCATCGGGAAGCTCTGTGAACAGATGAAAGGACATATCAAGAAAGAAGCAATAGGCATCTCGCTCATCAAGGTGTGAGTGTGGCTGGGGTCAGGGTTGGGGGGATTAGCTGGTATGACCTTTGAAAGGACTAATTGGAAGATTTGGCCAGGCTTTGCTGGGCGGGCATTTCACCACCATGTGAACGGATAGAATAAGGGAGATATCTGCAGTTACATATAGTTTAGTAAGGATGCTCTTTTATTAGAGAGCTTGACTTGACTTGGCCACATGCTTGGGCGCTGAGCTCTGATCTCCAGTTCATGAAGGAAACACGAAGTTCCTTCACCTCTCTGAGCATCCAGCAAAGACGCAGTCCTCTCTCTGAAATGTCTATTATTTTAATTCCTTCACCTGGGAAGGAAGAATGGCTAAATCCAGAACCATTTCTGCAGTCTCTTTCCTCTCCCACAATTATATTGCTAACAATCACATAGTTAAAGAGGGAGGGGAGCTAATTTGTTTTAATGATTTAATTGTATTGATTTAAAATATTTCTATTCTGTTACGCTGGTGTGTGTGTCTCCTGCCAGTTAGATTAATTAGATTGTATTTAAATGCAGTAATATAAATTATGGTGCTATTACAGAAACTATTCAGCTCGGCCACCATGAGCTCCGAAATGCCAAGTTAGATGAAAATAGCATACCAAGTTGATACAACGTTTAGTTTATTTTGGAAACGAATAGAGGTAACTTAAATATTGCAAATTAGAAGGAACCATCTCTTTACAATTAATCAGACAAGTCACTTTTGGTTCTCAGCAGTCACTTATCCATATCAGTTAATGGATGGCTCAGGATGGCTTGAATGAACCTTCTCTATTTTTCAATGGGCTTATTATAGTATATGTTGTTATAAACCATTTAATCAGAAAAGCGGGTGCTATTCTTGATAGGCAGTCATATCAACAGTCAAATAGTGTGAAAGTTGTGAACAGTGAGCTCAAGTGGCCACAAATGTGAAAAGGGCAATCAGTTCCAAGCAGAGGGAGGGTCTACTTAGGACATTTAGTGGCATCCTAATAATGTTAGCGAAGATATGATGCTAAGAAATGAACTGCCTTTACAATCCTACATTAACTGAGTGCCTAGGAATGTACCTAAGTCCTGAATCTTATTGCTGGAGTGGCACTGAGTCAGTCAAGCAGGACTGTTGCAGAGTCCTTAGTTGAGTTAATTGATCTGACGTGACTGGTATGTTTGGCTTGCAGGGTGTGGACGAAGGTCCTGATGGGCTGAAGCTGATCTCAGACATCATCCGTGAGCAGCTAAGCATTGAAATGAGTGTGCTGATGGGAGCCAACATAGCCAATGAAGTGGCAGAGGGGAAGTTCTGTGAAACCACCATTGGTAATGGACTTGAGTTTATGATTCACATGGAAACTGGAGACAAGCTGGAGATCAGCTCTCCGGATATGTGCTTTAAATGTTATGCTACACTCCGTCATTCCTTGAGGATTTTAGTATTGGGACATGATTGTAACAAGAGCCGTTCCACCCAGACATATTACTGGCTGCTGCTGAGAAACGAAGATGGCCATCTACCAGCCCATACATTAAAGATGTATGTTTAAATCTCCCATTGAGATGGCAGTAGTTCCATCATTCTACTATTGTGAGTAGCTACTCCTGTGAGTAGCAATAGCACATAAGACTTATATACCGTTTCACAATGCTTTACAGCCCTCTCTGAGCGGTTTACAGAGACAGCACATTGCCCCCAACAATCTGGGTCCTCATTTTATTGACCATGGAAGGCTGAGTCAACCTTGAGCTGCTCAGAATTGAGCGCTCCAGTATTGCATTCTAATCACTGCGCCACCACGGCTCTTACCACGGGTAAGTGGTAAGGAGAAAAATGTCGTGCAGGACAGGGAAAGTCACCTTGCTCAGTTTCATAAAGCACTTGTCTTCTGCTGGTAGAGAAGATTTGCATCAGCTGAGCCAACAGATTGGTAAACAAGGAATGCACAGAATGTTCCCCCATGGTCTAGTGCTTTGCTTTGCTTTCTTAAAGGGAAAGGAACCAGGCATAGTTCAAACAAAGAGAGACATTGTCAGACTGGAAGGGAGGGTGAAAGTCTTCTCTCAAGACCCATTGCAGGCTCAGTCTACGTTAGATTACACTTGCAATCGAGAGAGATTCCCCCATTCTTGCTAAGGGTTAGTTGGGGGCAGTGGTAGGATTCTTTTTTTTATTACCAGTTCTGTGGGCGTGGCTTGGTGGGTGTGGTGTGGCTTGGAGGGCCTGGCTTGGTGGGCATGGCAGGGGAAGGATACTGCAAAATCCCCATTCCCTCCCGATCAGCTGGGACTCAGAAGAATAGATGGGGGCGGGGCCAGTCAGAGGTGGTATTTACCAGTTCTCCAAACTACTCAAAATTTCTGCTACCGGTTCTCCAGAACCTACTGAATACCACCTCTGGTCAGGGGGAGGGAGGGCTGTGCAGAGATGCACTTCCATTCTTCTGTCACTCATTTTCTCTGGCATGCAGGCATCCAGATAGGTCGCATAGCAGCGAGAAAGCAAATGACAGCAACAGGTTGGGAGCCGGACAGCCCTGGCCACCTTCTCTCTTACTACGTATCTGATATCAGGCGAAGGCAGTAGTAATATTAGACTCAGCCATGAGACCTTACACCGCTGCATATACATTTTCCACAACCAGTTGGATCACACTGTCAGATCCTGTTGCATGATTGCTGCAGAAATAACGAGGTACCACAGTGCAATGCAATGCAATTTTCAGAGTCATATTTAGGCTGGTTGCAGCTCCTCCTTCCCCAACGAAGACTTTTAGCACCTTCAGGATTAATAAAGATTTGTTGTTGACCCAAATGCCCTTCTGCTGAACCATTCCCCATTATAAAGCAAATGTTTGGATTTTCTCCTATTCCTCTTCTGGATAGGTGATTGTCCAATAATACTTCTTAGTTTGAGAGATCACTTTGCTTGGTGCTAGGGAAGAAACCAATGCAGAAATCAATGGTTAACATCATATTGATTGCATGTTTCATTAGCTAATCAGATGGCTTTGAATGGTGCCGATAATTCATTGCTGAGAAGAGCTGAGGTGGTGCAGTGGTTAAATGCAGCACTGCAGGCTATTTCAGCTGACTGCAGTTCTGCAGGCTGTTCAAATCTCACCGGCTCAGGGTTGACTCAGCCTTCCATCCTTCCGAGGTGGGTAAAATGAGAACCCGGATTGTTGTTGGGGGCAATATGCTGACTCTGTAAACCGCTTAGAGAGGGCTGAAAGCCCTATGAAGCGGTATATAAGTCTAACTGCTATTGCTTCATTTAGAATAGAATGAATGAGCTGGAAGGGACCGTGGAGGTCTTCTAGTCCAGCCCACTGCTCAAGCAGGAGAACCTATACTATTTCAGAGAAGTGATTATCTAGACTCTTTAAAAAAATATCCAATGATGGAGCACCCACAATTTCTGGATGCAAGCTGTTCCACTGGTTAATTTTTCTCATAGTTAGAAAGTTTTTCCTTAATTCCAGGTTGCTTCTCTCTTTGATTAATTTCCAACCATTATTTCTTGTCCTGCCCTCTGGTGCTTTGTGGAATAATTTGATCCCCTCTTCTTTGTGGCAGCCCCTCAAATACTGGAATGCTGCTATTATGTCACCCCTAATTCTTCTTTTCTTTAGACTAGCCAACTCCAAATCCTGCAGCCATTCTTCATATGTTTTAGTCTCCAGGCCTTTGATCATCCTAGTTGCTCTTCTTTTAACTTTTTCCAATCCTGCAGCCACTCTTCATATGTTTTAGTCTCCAGGCCTTTGATCATCCTAGTTGCTCTTCTTTTAACTTTTTCCAAAGTCTCAACACTTTTTTTTGTAGAATGGTGACCAAAATTTGTTACAGTATTCCAGGTGTGGTTTTGCTAAGGTTTTATAAAGTGGTACTAATACTTCACATGATTTCAAATTCTGTTACTGGTAAAGGACAGTATTTCACCTCTGGAAAAAAGCAGCCCTAAACCATCCAAGATGTCTTTAGCTGTGTATGCATCTGTTCTGCCCCCACTTTTCCTTGGATCTCAGGGACTCAACAGCACTTCTCTCTGCCTTTCTTAGTGCTGACAGTTTCCAAGGGACAAGCCACCGCCTAATGATAGAGCAAAGTTCCACATTTAATGTATCACTATGTCACTGTGCTTTCCTGCTTTTTGGGGGGAACTGTGTACATCTGATCAGCCCAGCCTTGACTGCCATCACATTTTTTCTCTAGTATTGTCTTTTTTTCCCCAGGGCTGCTAGGTCTTTTGGTTTACTTACGATGTTTTGGAGGGCTTTAGTTGGTTTGTGTGCTGTGGTAGTACCATGGTTTTTGTTGTCTGTTGGTGATTTTTGAATTATTTTTTTTTTAATGTATGGCAGTTAAATGTCTGTGGAGATTCTCAGTCATCCAGGTCATGGTTGTCCCAAAGGTGCTTTTTCAAGAGGCAACTGGACTTTCTGGTTTTTCTTTGAAGACATTTCGCTTCTCATCCAAGAAGCTTCTTCAGCTCTGAAGAACCCGAAGAAGTTTCAGAGCTGAAGAAGCGTCTTGGATGAGAAGCAAAACGTCTTCAAAGAAAAACCAGAAAGTCCAGTTGCCTCTTGAAAAAGCACCTTTGGGATATGTATGGCAGTGTTAACCTTTTTACCACTTGTGTTGGTTGTGCTATATAGGGGTTGAGTGGTCAGGCACTTTTTGATAAAGTTGCATGGATATACATCCATTTTATTGGAAGATGTTGTATAGGTTATCTATTTCCTTACATCACAACCAGCACAAGGATGATATAAAAAAGGATAAAGCCCTCCAAAACACCCTAAGTAAAAAAAAAGACCAGCATCCCAGTGGTGGGATTCAAATTTTTTTACTACCGGCTCTGTGGGCGTGGCTTTGTGGGTGTGGCATGGCTTGGTGGGCATGGCAAGGGAAGGACACTGTAAAATCTCCATTCCCTCCCCACTCCAGGGGAGGGTTACTACAAAATTCCCATTCCCTCCCGATCAGCTGGGACTCGGGAAGCAGAGAATAGATGGGGGCAGGGCCAGTCAGAGGTGGTATTTACCGGTTCTCCAAACTACTCAAAATTTCCGCTACTGGTTCTCAGAACAGCAGGTCAGAACCTGCTGAATACCACCTCTGCAGCAGCCCCAAAAGAAAAGACAGGAGTCATCTACAACATACAGTTAAGAACTATAACAGCCGCTATGTAGGACAAACATGCAGAAGACCAGCAAAGTGCATTAATGAACACCAATTAGCAGTTAGGTCACATGATGAAAACTCCTTAATTTCATAACACATGGATAGACTTAACCATAGTTTCAACTGGGAAACAATAAGCATCCTAGATCAAGCCAAATCCAAAAATGTTAAGAGAGTTCCTAGAAGCATGGCCCTCAGAGAAATCAGCAATCAGCAGGCACATAGAGATAAAGAACATCTACGTTATCAGCTGCCTTGGGGCTCTGGTGAGAGAGTATCATGGTGGAGGTAGTTGATACTTTAACAATAGATCCCACCTCCCCCCATCCTACTCCTGCCCTCCCCATCTTTTCATTGGCGTGCAATATTTGGATCCTCACAATATTTTATCTTTATTTCTTATACGTACGTACGTACGTATGTATGTATGTATGTATGTATGTATGTATGTATGTATGTATGTATGTATATGTATTTTTTAGGCTGCAAGAACCTACAGCATGGACAGATTCTGAAGGAACTGATGCAGACACCCAACTTCCGAATCACAGTGGTGCAGGAAGCAGACACAGTAGAGATCTGTGGTGCTCTCAAGGTATAGGAATTAATTTCCCCCTTTTGGTTGACAGATAAATGGTCAGAAGCAAATCTCAAGCTATCGTTCAGGAGGAGTTTGGTTAAGGCCACTATTTTATCTACCATGCCTGGAGATGGTAGGGAGCAGAGGAAAGATACAAGATAGGCTAGAATGTGGGGTTCTCAAACAGTGTCATCTCAGTGGGCTCATTTGTAACTTTATTTTGTCTACCAAAGGCTGCTGTGTTGAATTGATCTTCAAAGCTAGCTAAGTACCGAACCTTTCCTAGTTACCAACACTTTGCGTCCCTTCTTTCTCCCAGAACGTGGTGGCTGTTGGAGCTGGATTCTGTGATGGGTTAGGCTTTGGAGACAACACCAAGGCAGCTGTCATCCGTCTGGGCCTGATGGAGATGATTGCCTTTGCCAAGCTCTTCTGCAAGGGACCTGTCACTTCTTCCACCTTCCTAGAGAGTTGTGGGGTTGCTGATCTGATTACCACCTGTTATGGAGGCCGTAACCGCAAAGTAGCGGAGGCATTTGCCAAGACTGGCAAGGTAAGCTAGCCAAGCCATCAAGGTGGTTTTATGATTCAGTGGTAATATATGACTACCTAAGACATAGTTTCTGGAATAAATCACTGTTAGTTGAGTCCACCCCAAAATGTCTGAGGCAGCAATTGTATCAGGGAGGGAATGCTGGTAAATGTGCCAAGATTTATTTGGACATTTGACACAATTCCATCACACATCTCGTTATGTTCACTGCCAACTTTCCAGGTGTCCTCACATCCTAATTTCTGCTAGTATGTGAGGGGGGAAATCAATTCCTCCTACAACCTTTTCTCTTCTCTTTGGAATGACTGTACCACTAGTGTGGCATAGCTTTGGGGACAGATGCATTAACTTAGTTGAATCATTTCACCAAGTGTAGCAACTTGCCCGTGACTAGGAAATGAGTCTCAATTTCTAAATAGGGTCTTTGAAGGATGAACTTATATAATAGTCTAGAACCAGAATGTGATACCTTGATCGACCAGCAATGTTGGAAAAATAGTTGAGACTCTTGAGGGCTTTGCCTAACTATAGGGAAAGGCCTGGTGAAATCATGGTATAATAGTTCAGCTCACTTAAAATAGAATTGAATAGAATTCTTTATTGGCCAAGTGTGATTGAACACACAAGGAATTTGTGCTTATGTTCTCATGTACATAAAGAAAATATCAAGAATCATGATACAACACTTAGTGCTAGTCATGGGTTACTAATAAGCAATCAAATTATACTAGGAAACAAATAAAACAATACAAATTTTAAAGATACAAGCAACATGGTTATAATCATATATGGAAAGAGATAGGTACTAGGAAGGAAGAAAAGAATAGTAATACAGTCTTAGTAAATAATTTGATAGTGTTGTGGGAATTAGTTATTTAGCAGAGTGATAGCATTTGGGGAAAAACTGAAATACTTATATGAACAACTGGAATTATTAGGAGGCGAAAATGCACAGTAATCAGTGGAACAGCTTGCCTCCATAAGTTGTGAATGCTCCAACACTGGAAGTCTTTAAGAAGATGTTGGATAGCCATTTGTCTGAAATGGTGTAGGGTTTCCTGCCTAGGCAGGGGGTTGGACTAAAAGACCTCCAAGGTCCCTTCCAACTTTGCTATTGTATTGTATTGTATTAATAGGAAACAAAAGGAACCTGAAAAGGGCATCTAGAATTAAAGGGCTTTGGATTTAAGGGCACGAAGGACAGGAAGGTTGTACTATAGCAACTGAGAACAGCTGAACAGATTCCAGGTAGGTAGGTAGGTAGGTAGGTAGGTAGGTAGGTAGGTAGGTAGGTAGGTAGGTAGGTATATGTATGAAACTCAATGGCTGCCAAAGAGTAATGGCTGAAGTGGAGATTTTTCCTCCCTTGCAGATTGCAAGTATTTCAGAAAGAGATTCATACTGCAGTACTTGATCTGCAAAGATATCAATACATTTTGCCAAGGGCATGCATATATATATAATTGTTGCAGTGTTAACCACAATTAATTGTTGTTCTGATTGCAACATTGAGGATTTCACAAAAACTAGTATTTATGTCAAATCTGAATTGGGACAAAGGACAAGGCCTGGAACTGGATTGCAAGGTCAGTAAAATTTGGCTGAAAGAAGCCTGACATCAGAAGTGGCTGAAAAGCACAGAAAGAGTAAACACCTCGGTTTCAGGCAGCAAGGCTGTTAGTGAACCAATATATGGTGGCATAACGTAAGCTGCTTTGCAGGGCTGCAGAAGTTGGAAAGCATCTTTCAGATGGCATAGAGGATCTTCTGCAATATTGTGAGAAAAAAATCCTGTACCATGTCTCTTGAAACTTATAGGGGGTACAACTTGAGTTCATCCTCTTTAATCTGGCCCCAAATGAGAAGTAATTCTAAACTCCGGCCTTGGAGAGCATTGGCTAATTTCATCTTCAACTTTATTTTTTAAACTCCAAAATAGAAGCATTGTTCTGCTATAAAGCAACAATGTGCAATCTCTGGGTGGCTAGAGACCATGTGTATTGATTTTTGAGGAGAAGGAAACCTGCACTGAGGAGATGATGAGGTCAGTGGGGCTAGATTATGCATCTAGGTGGGAATAGGATTTCTTTTTTTTTTTTTTTACCATGCCTGCATATTTAAATTATATTGAAACTATTTTAGGATGATGCAATTTTCATGAGTTTCCTGGTTACTGTGCAGGAATTGGGGCGGTGGTAAACATGCTTACAGTTTTTATTATACTTATACAAAGTATACTTACAGTTCTGTCTGTGCAACCCCAACTTTTAGGTTGACCATTCTAAGACGAGTTATCCATTCATGTTTGTTTATGTTTTGCTACTGCTATGACTTTTCATAAACATTCTGGAAATCATGGTCACTAAGGATGCCAAAACCTGTACTCCAGTGTTCTCTACACCAAGGGTCTTCAAATTTGGCAACTCTTAAGACCTGTGGACTTCAACCCTCAGAAATTCTCAGTGTTGAAGTCCACAAGTCTTAAAGTTGCCAAATTTGGAGACCCCTGATCCAGATCATATATGCAAGCATAGTTTTTTATTACTAAACCATGGGCTGCCCCTAAAGAGAAATGAAGACATGTGGAGTTTAGGTTTGTCCAAAGCAAAGGAAGCCACTGTAAATTTTCCCCTTAGAGAGTCACCAATAAAGACTCAATAAAAGCTACTTGGAATATCCAGACCATCACTCACAAGTGGGGCTTTGTCTTGTATTTCACAGTCTATCGAGCAACTGGAAAATGAGATGCTCCATGGACAGAAACTGCAAGGTCCTCAGACCTCAGCAGAGCTGCATCACATTCTGAAGCACAGGAATCTGACAGACAAGTAAGTTTAGCAGCCTGCCTTCCCATTTTGCTTGGCATCAGTAACTGGGCTATGCTGACACCCTGCAAATTTGTGTGATGCTTGGTAAGAGTTTTTAACATAGAGGGATGCGGTGGCTCAGTGGCTAAGACGCTGAGCTTGTTGATCAGAAAGGTCAGCAGTTTGGCAGTTCGAATCCCTAGTGCTGCATAATGGAGTGAGCTCCCATGACTTGTCCCAGCTTCTGCCAACCTAGCAGTTCGAAAGCGCATAAAAATTCAAGTAGAAAAAGAGGAACCATCTTTGGTGGGAAGGTAACAGTGTTCCATGTGCCTTCGGCATTTAGTCATGCTGGCCACATGACCACAGAGACGTTTTCAGATAGCGCTGGCTCTTCGGCTTTGAAATGGAGATGACCACCACCCCCTAGAGTCAGGAATGACTAGCACAGATATGCGAGGGGAACATTTACCTGGTAAGAGTGCCGGCCAGTTTGTAGAATGGCTAGCCAGTTAAACAATATGCGACTAGCAACTACCAGCTCTTTAGTCGATTAGTCAATCATTCAGGACATTAGCATTAGATTATAGATATCCAGACTATCTTCATTAATAAACAAAAAGTTATTATTTCTATATAGGAGGAAATGTCATCTGGTTTATTTAATATAACTATATTTACCTGAAAGAAAGTCTAGGTCTTCCCCCCCCTCCAAATAACTTTGTAATGAAAAATAATTTTGTTCTTTCTGTCTAGCCTTTCTTGTTGGGATGGGACATTTAAGAAAGGTTCTCTTTTGGTCTCTTTTTGATCATTTTTCTTCAGTTTGTTACCTGTATCTTTCCCTTGCAGATTTCCCCTCTTTACCGCTGTCTATGAGATCTGCTACAAAAACAAACCTGTTTCTGAGTTCATTACATGTCTTCAGGACCACCCTGAACACTTGTGACTGCCTTTAACTTCTCTCCAGCAAGAAGTAGAAAGATCTGTCTCCCCACCAGCTTCACAACTGCCACCCTAACAAGGGAAAGGAACCAACAACAACCATGGCAGTCTTAAGCAAAGCATGCTTGCGAGGCATCCAATGCTCACCAGCCATAGAACTCTGGATGAAAGGAGGAGATTCCTATCCTTTTCCAGGCCTGACTTCGGTATCTGCTGAATTGCCTAGGCTGACAATCCTGCCTGTCTCATTAGCTCTCAGTTCTTGTTGGAGTAAACCCCATCCTTCCTTTCGTAATATCCACAGCAGCTTTGGATCCTTACCTTCTCTCTTAAAGAAACGTTTCCTTGCCCTGCCTCATTTCTGCTCCATTTCTCTGACCTGAGTTTAACTGGGTGCAAACTGGATTCTTGATAGTTTTACCTGGCTAAAAAGCTGTTAAAACCATGGAGTAAATTCTTATTTTGCGCCTCAGATCAGAAGTACTGTGCCAGCCATATTTAACACTAAAAGCTCATTCCTGGGTCCTTTTTTTCATGACAAGGTGCAAAATCTCAGAGTTCTTGATATCCGTAGGTATGGGAAAGCGAATGTGAATCTTGTTATTTTGAAGAATAAATCTTGAAATGAGAAATGTTTGATTCCTGGCCTCTGGACTATATACAGGCCAAGACTGAGAGGATGATACTAAGCTCCTCAGCAGCATAATTTTGAAAGGGAAAGAGGACAAATCAACATAGAAGGAATATTTCAACACTATAATTGTAGGAGCTAAACTGTCTTTTACATGAGAGGTTAAGAAAGTGAAAGAGAGGCATTTGTAATACAGATACAAGATTCTGGCAAGTAAACGGATGTCCTCTTCAGTCATGTGAAAATACCCTTAACATGTATTCTTGGAGGCTGAGGTGACATTTGAGAATGTCCTATTAAATACAGTTAAGTCTTAAGAATTTACTGTACTTATTATACTTACTGCATTTGGTAGCACCCAGCATTAGGGATCTTCTGAATTACTGTAGTTAATCAAAACGGTAATGCTGTCCCTTCAGAGATTTCCAGACACTTTTCTTCTTTCTGTACTTGCTATAAAATGGAGATTCTCAAGATTGCCAGGTACGATAACAGTCTTGCAATATTTGAGAGCCTGCCACAGAGAGGAGGGGGTCAAGCTATTTTCCAAAGCACCTGAAGGCCAGACAAGGAATAAGGGATGGAAACTGATCAAGGAGAGATTCAACCTAGAAAAAAGGATGAACTTTCTGACAGTGAGAACAATCAACCCTTGGAACAGAAGTTCCCTTAGCAGATGTGGGAGCTTCATCACTGGAGGCTTTCAAGAAGAGACTGGACTGCCATTTGTCAGAAATGGTGTAGGGTCTCCTGCTTGGGCAGGGATTGGATTAGATGACCTACAAGGTCCCTTCCAACTCTGTTAAACTGTAAAGATGAGAACAAAAGAGAGCACAAAGTACCTGGATACCAGGTGCCAGAAAAGTTCTCAGAAGCTTTTAGGCTCCAGACTTGGCACCGGAGAATAGAAGGTGGATTTCCTAACGGCAGAAGGCTTTCCCACCATTTTTGCTAGATGTCTTTCCCCTTTCTGAAGTGACCTTTTCAGTCCTGCCTGTCTCCCAATAGCAATTTAATCTGCTGATAGGGCAGAAGTCATGCCTTTTATTAGACACTCAAGACACTATTTGACCTTTTAATCAGTCAGTTAAAAGAATTAAATTAAAGGGGAGGGAGGAGAATATGTGTGGCCTCACAATTTCTGCCGGTGGATTCATACGATTCATGGGACTTCATCAATTCATACAATTCATACGATTCTACTAACTTCTCTAGAATTACTGTAATAGAAAGCACAATTATTAAAATTCCACACATACACACACACCAGGGAAAATCAGGTAAACCCTGTATGTGAGTGTATGAAACAATATAACATCATGCTATGAAGACTTAAGGGAATTTGGATGATCAAATGAAACAAACAAAATGTTAAAAAGTTAGGATATTTACTGTATGTAGTTACCTACCAAGCACATCTAAATTATATAAAGATAACCAAAATATCTGTTATGTCACAACTTTTGAGCACCCCTCATGTTTGGCAATTGAAAGCTGAAAAATTTGACTGGCCCTAAAATCTTACAACACTTCCAAAGAGCCATAACCATGCTAGAGGGACTTCTTCCAAGTTATCCTCAGTGTTATCTCAAAAATTATTCCTCCCTCCCCGCGCCCCCCCCCCCAGCGATGGGCTTTAAAAATTTTAGCAAGGGGTTCTCTGCCCGGTTGCTGGGTGGGAATGGCTATGGTGGGTCTGCCTCCTGCACCATGGGGGGGGGCATTTTTGCTCTCCCCAAGCTCCGGAGGCTTTCCTTGAGCCTCTGGGAGGGTAAAAACGGCCTCCCCAGGTTCTGGAGGCCAGTTTCCAGCCTTCACGAACTACCAGTAGTTTGGGGGTTCTCTGAACTGCACAGAATCTTAGCTAGAAGTTCTCCCAAACCCCTGCGAACCTCCCCTGCCACCACCCAAGAAAAAGACATCAGTTAGTTACAGTCTAGTAATTAGTTTGAGGAGGACCTCCAGCCAAATGATGAATGATTTCAGCCATGCTGTTTTTAGCAAGATGATCTACAGAGGACTAGCTTAGGGCATTCTTAATTTCAGCCTATTTTCTCTCTTTCTTCTGATTTAGCAAAAGGACAAGGCACACTTCTGCATAGCAAATTTTTGTAGGGAACCCCTAGAACGCCCTCCCCTTCAAAACAAACATACAGCCTTGGTGAATCATTTTTCCAAATGGCATTTAAAAGTAGGTCTGGCAACATATTCATTATGCAGCTCAGAAAACATACATGGGATTTTCACAGAACCATAAAAACAGTCCTCGCCCCATCAGTTTTTTTTAAATCAAAATTTCAAAAACAGTAAATGGAAAACGTGTGCTTCTATTGCCACGTTTAACAAAATAGACATTATTTGAAAAAAAATACCCATTTTCTCTGTATGCCAACTGTTCTTGGGTCTTCAGGTATATATTGAAGAATATTGCAGCCAATTAGCTTATGAAATGGGATCAACCAAATGCCCTTTTTACATGAAACTTGAACTTGGTTATTATTCAAAGGAAGTAACCTTAATCATATTTCAGCTGAAAATGCCATTTCTACAGTGGCTTCAGATTAACCAGATTAGTAAACTTTAGCTACAATATATCCAGAATCTAACCTTCCTGAACATTATAGAATACAATGTGTGATTTTTTTCCAAATGGCAAAATCATTTAGTTAGGTATCTCAGACTTTAGACAATTTAAAAATATGTGACTGGCTATTAATGTCTGTAATATTTCCAGCCATGCTCACAAATGATTTATCCGATTGATGTTTGTTATTATAATTGTCTTGAACAAGGCACCAGGGATATTGTGCAAGTATTTAGGGCGGTCAGTTGGAAAGAGATCTTTCTAGTAAAATTATTCATATTGAGCAGGGATTTAAGATATAAATATATGTTTCTGAACCACTCAATGATAAATTCCCAAATTCTTTTTGTGACTTACTGCTTATGAAAGCTATAGGAGATTTGCTTTTTAATTTGACAATTCTAACTGGCTTTCAATTATACTAGTAGTTGAGGGGGAAATTATCTTAATGCTGACCACAGCTGAGAAATAACAGTTACTTAAGGGAAATGATGAACTGCCCAAATGGAGAAAGCTGTGCTCTGAAATACTCCTAGGTCTAGATAGCAATTCTCCTGCCCTTTGCTGTTGCTATAAAAAGTTCCCTTTGCCATTTGGAGTTATGTTCTGCCAGCACAGCAGTCTGTTAAGGGCTGTTCTCTGTCTTGGGAGAGAAAAAAACTGGACAGTGTAAGCTACACAATCCAGTATTTGTTGAACTTGGGAGGATAAAAACACCAGAGTTAGATCCCTTCTTTCTCAGAATCTGCAAATGATCATTTAATCAAGCAAAAACTGCATCACAAGGCTATATATTTTTAGAAGGTGTGGATCTGTTTAATGAAAGACAGTGTTGAGAAGACCAAATTACCCTGTTTCATTGTTTCCAAGGTGAAGAATAAGTAAAACTGTTTTTAGAAGAAAAAAAAGCAAGCATCATGCTAGAGCAGAACCAGAGAAGCCTGCAAAAACAAGCATAAATAGATCTTGTTCTCTGTCAACACATAATTAAAAATATCCTTACACTTCCATGACTGTTCCTCGGTGACAGAAGTGAGATAATTGATACAAGGCAGATGAGCAAAACTACATGCTCCGAGTTATGAATGCAGGCCTCAGGTTTTTGAGATGTAGTAAGTATCTCTCAGTATGCATGTAATTTCTAAACGTCTTCGAAGTAGACATCCATGGTATTTAGAAAGAGATGGGGGCGGGGGCAGAGACTGGTTGTTGTAGGAAAGTAATGTTACCAATCTTCTTTCCAAACCACCATATCCCTTTCATATATGTCACTGAGCTCTCAGCTGCCAGAGAAGCAGGGTGAAAGCCTCCCGGTTCGGCCTAATTCAGCTGAACTGGTAGGTAAGATTGTCCTTGGTTCTGCGAACCGGTAGTAAAAAAAAAATATTCCGAGGAGCGTGCGGCTCAGCTGTGAGCCACGCAATCGTTGGAAGCTATTTTTTAAAGCTTTTTAATGCATTTCCCCCCCTGCAAATTCAGCCAAACCAGCAGGGGGAAAAATGCTTTAAAAAGCTAAAACAATAGCTAAAAGTGGGGGGGGAAAGACCACGCCCACCCAGTCACATGATCACCACCACCACCAAGCCACGCCCACAGAACGGTGTGTGTGTGTCAGATTTCACCACTGTAGAGAAGTATTGAATGGCTCTGGAATGGCAAATATATATAAATATATATCAAGCTTTAAGGGTAGCTATAGGTAGCCCTTTCTTAACAATGGTAACTGGGACCAGAAATTCCATTGCTAAGCAATGTGGTTGTAAAGGGTGAGATCACATGATGACATTGCTTAGCAACAGCAGTCCTGGCAGTCCCCTTCGTGGTGCTTGAGCAAGCCCTTCCTCACAACTTCCAACAAGCAAAATCAATGGGGAAGCCAGTGGGAAACTGCAAGTCCCAGGTGGCTTGCAAGCAGGCCAGAGGCCAGATAGGTGGCTGTTGCCAGGTGAGGGAGCATGTGGAAAGGAAAGCTTCAAAGATTCAATAGACTTCCTCAGTACATTATTAATTTCTAGAGATGTGACAGTATTAGACTGTTGTAACAAAAAGCATGTTCTTGGAATATTCAGCTTTCACTTTAAAAGTTCTTGTAACTTTTCTACTTTTTATTATTCCTAGCGCATTATCATTGTGAAGGTTGGACTGATATAAGTAGCCTCAAATTTTTCCCAATCCCATTAATGATATGTTACAATATTAATAATATTGGACACATTTAAGGTAGTGCATTTTCCATGTATGTTAACCATATCCCATTGTAAACAAAAGGACTCTTAAGGCATGGCTTAAAGGATGTCGTTTTGCTCACTGGAGGCTAGCAGCCAGACCATGTTTATGCTAGTTTCAAGTAAATGATAAAGAAATATGAAATATCTGAGTATTAAAATTCAGTCTCAGGGCTCAGTCGGAAGTGGTTTGGATAAAACAGAGCCAGGGAAAAATCCACATCCACCACATGGTGGGAACAAAGAGAGTCTCTTGCATCCTTGCAGTGTCTGGATTTTTGCAACTCCAACATGGACAGTAGCCGTAATCCTATTCCAGACCAATGCTAGGAAAATCCACAAGTAATCGTAAAAAATATCATGGCAATAGCATCCATTTTGTTATAATGTAAACGTGAGCCAACCCTCCACATCCCAGTTACAGTGGTGATGAATGACCTGGAAACCCAGGTTAAGGATAAAGCATCACAGAGAAAATCTACCTACTGGATATGGTTGCTAGAAGTTGTAAATGACTTGAGGGTACCTCAACATAATCTAAGAGTCCTCACTCACCGGGATAAATCAGCCTATGCAATACCTTTCTGTTACGTATTGAAATACGTAAGTAGCTTCCTGAAGTTCTCACTCAGGTCTGCTATTGAAGAAGGGAAAAGTACGTTGTTATAATTGGTTGACCTGCTACCAGCCTCCAGCCTCCTTTTATTTTGTTTTGTTATTTTTGTTATTTTTTTTTTATTTAGTCGCTCATGTACAAGATAACAGGAATAAGAATAAACATGAATAAGAACACAGGAAATGGGTACAAATAAATGGGGATAGTAGCACAGGGATGGTAGGCACGGTGGTGTGCTTATGCACACCTCTACTGACTTCTTAGGAATGGGGTGAGGTCCAGGGGTGGGTTCCGGCAGTCACTACTGTCGGTTCGCTTATGTGCGTGCCAGCTCAGAGCAATAAAAGTTGCTCTGCGCAGAAGCAAAAAACAAGATAGACACCGCCAAGAGAGTCGCTTCGGGGATGTGGCAGGACTGGGCTGCTGCCAGTTCCAGCGACCCAGGCCACCAAAGTACTACTGGTTCAGGCGAACTGGTCCGAATCGGTAGGAACCCACCACTGGTGAGGTCAACATAGACAGTTTAAGGCTAAAGTTATGGGGGCTTCAGGATGTAACAACAGAGTCAGGTAGTCCATCCCAGGCACTGACCGCTCTGTTGCTGAAGTCGTATTTTCTGCAATAGAGTTTGGTGCGGTTTACCCTGAGTTTGTATCTATAATTGAGTTTGCTGTTGTTCGGATGAACTAATAAAGAGAGAGCTTTGCTGAAATCACTCTGACTCAGCTTCCATTCTCACCCGAACATAACACTTTCAGTAAGTGTTCCTTTTTCGTTTTGGACTTCCTAACTTGTGGTCCTAAAAGAATAACTTCCCTGTGTTCCCTCCGTTTCTACTTGGGTGTAAAACGCTAGGTCACTCCAGCGGTATTGCTGCGCTTAACTAGGGCTATTTATATTGGGGGGGGGAGCGGACCGCGAGATACTGATGAAAGAAATGTCCTTCTGGGTTCGGCTCCAAGTGGGGAAAAAGGCACTGGAGACATGGAGGCTGCTTGGAAAGATGGTTTATTGGTGGACAGGACCACGGTGATCACATGCTTCAATGTTGGTGGAGATGAGAAGAAGAGATGGGCTGAGGGAGGGGCTTGTTAGGCTTTTTATAACCTGTTCAGTCCCACCTCTGTTTCCTGTTCCTGTGTAAGAAATGTATTCTGATTGGTTGTCAGACTCCCATGGGTCCATGCAGGGGCTACTCTCTAGGCTGTGTTTTGAAGGCAGGTTTGGTTGAGTTCTCAGATGCCATGTGGTCAGTTGAGTAAAGGGCCAATATTATCATGCTTTTACTCCCATCCCCCTGGAGCTGCAGTGGAGAAGTCTTTATTATGTAAAGAGACTAGCTTGGCCTTCTTAATGGCCCATTGATAAAGTGGGGATGGGCAGGAAGCTACAGGCAGCTATTCTGTCTTTTAAAACATGTTTCTTTCTTTTTACATCCAGAGAAATATTCTGCCTTTTCAATATTTCCTAGGATATTTCATTTTTCTGAGAAAGGGCTGGGTGATAACTTCCTGCAATACCAATAAGGGACAAATATTGGTTATAGGAACAAATCTATTACCAGCTCGTGATCTGTCTGTATATTGCGCATCAGGCACAGTATCCCTATTTTAACACATCCCCACCCACATGGAATCGGAGATCCTGAGGGCTGGTAAACTCATTAAAAACTACAAGCCCCAGTATGCACCACAGCATCGGTACAACCTAATTACAAGCCTCGTGAAAAGACACCGGCGCATATAGAGTTATAGCGCTAAGACTCAACCATGGATTACAATATATTATCGCCTTTAGAAGCCGTGCCTTATAGATGTGGATCCCTGGGGAGGCTGACTAGAAAAAAAGCTTTTAATGCTGCAAGCCGTCCAGAGTGGCTTCGCAACGAGACGGGAGGCAAAGGAATCTAATAAATGAAAAAGTATAAATAATGCATCGAGTAGCATCGTATCTTGCCTCCTGGTTAAAATATATTACAGATTAATACATAATAAACCGCCACTTTAAAATGGCAATCATGGAGAAAACCTATGCGGTCGTCAGGAAAAAGGACTCCGATGGCACGTAAATTAATGTTGTAAAGCTCATAAGACACACGAGTGTGTGCAATTTGGCACGGACGACCGATTTTCACGTTCTGGGCGTGGAACACGAGGTTGGGCCGAGGAAGTCAAAAAGGCTGCTTTCGTTTGAGGCCTTTGTACATTGCAGCGGCTTCAGCGTCTAATTCGAGAAAAGCATTGCCTAGTAGGCTGCTTTAATTTTTTTAAAAAAACATTTCCTCAAGTAATTCCTAAGCAATCCCTTCTTGGTTGCTGTCTTTGAGTTTGCACGAGAGGGCGGGGGGAATGGGGGAGAGGGAGAAGGGGGGGTTATGAAAGGAGGGGGCGGCAGAGGGAGACCCAATGGGCCAGTGGCTCTTCCACCCCACAGACGGGGGTCTCAGAAGGGAAGGGGGGGAATCAAACCCCAAGTCAGCGTTTCCCAAATTTCATGGGGGCAGGAGGGGGGCATTGAACACTGGAGGGTCACCAGAGAATCAATTGTTTCTAAAACTCCAACTTTTAATTCACTGGGGGGGGGGGTGTTTAAGAAAAGACTGGACAGCCATCTGGCATAGGATGGCATAGGATCTCCTGCTTGAGCAAGGGGTTGGACTAGAAGACCTCCCAAAGTCCCTTCCAGCTGTATTCTGATTCAAAATAAACCCAGGTCCATTTAAGATTCTAAATTTTAGAAGCATCGTTTCACGATCCTGTTCCGGAGGAAGGCTGGAGGAAAAGGAGAACGAGCGAACGGTCGTTTCTCAGACGTTTTTCCGTTGGCAGACAAGGTAGGTAGGGAGATCTCCACTTTTTCCTACGTCTATGCAAACCACGGCGGTCCTCCTGATCGGAAAAGCCCTTTGGTCGAGATAGCCGAGCGAGACTTACTCCGCAGCCGCGTTGAACTCGGAAGTGCAAGAAGCCTGGCGTTGCAAAGTCGCAAAGAAAGCCAAGCGGCGGCAGAAAAGCTTTGCGGGTATGTTTGGGACTGGCGGGCTATAACGGAGGGTGGAGTGAAAGCCTGATACAAATATCACCCGGAGCCCCCGGCCGAGAAGATTGTAAGATGCTCGCGGTCGCAGCCTGGGCGTCACGAGACGTGGGGAAAACCCCTGCCGGAGTTAATCCTCGTGACGGTGGGAGCTGGGTGGGGAGGGAAGAGGCGCTTCTGATCCGTGCGGTCAGAAAGCCCCGTTAGGCTTTATTGAGGGGGGGGGCGCGGAGGGCTGCGCCTTTGAGTCAGTCTTGGTGACCATACAGAAAAGCCCCTCAAGATTATAATTGGGGGTAGGGTGGGGTGTCAAGCTTTTGGAAGCGACTTGCTCGTGTCTCCTTCCTCCTGTACGTCCCAAAGGTGCTTTATTTTAATTTTCCAAGAGGCAACTCGACTTTCTGGTTTTACTTTGAAGACGTTTCGCTTCGCATCCGAGAATCTTCCACAGTTCTGACTGGATGGTGGTGGGGAATGGAAAGATTTATACTCCTTGCAGACAGCTCCTCATTTGCATCCTTGAGAGTCCTTGTGGCCACCTGGAGGTTTATCTGTGTCCTCAGGGTCACTGGTGCCAATGAATGTGGAGCCTTCTTGGGACTGTTGAAAGGACTCTGTGGTAGACTGGAGATAAATGATCTAGGGTTCAGTGTGTGTGTGACTGGCCCAGGGTCACCAGGTTGACTTTCTGCTAAGGAATCTGGTTAGACTAAATTGATATTAGTATGATTATTAGAAAGTCCAAACAAATAAAATTGTGAAAGTTACTCTTTACAACTCTTGCTTCTGTGGTCCCCAGTCTAAAATTGCTAGGATCACCTCATGGAGGTTTAGCCCCTTAATTGCTGCCTGCTTATGAAGTAAGGACTGTGCAACTTGGTCCAGATCGCCAGAGCACCTCCCCAGCTGCTGGCCTCCTTCCCCTTTTCCTGCCAATCATTCTTTACTTGGGATGGCAGCACAAACACACAGCCCCAAAATGTTCCATCTGAAGCATTCAGCCTTGCAATCTGAAGGGAGGAGTGTCTGTGCTGTGGTCCCAAAGAAAGAACTGTGTGTGTGTGTGTGAGAGAGAGAGAGAGAGAGAGAGAGAGAGAGAGAAATCCGATCCAACCTCCAGGAGTTATCCAGAGCTGCCAGCAATGTTCTTTCCGTGCCCCCCCCCTCAAACACACACACACACACACACACACCCCTCCCAAGGCAGCCACATCCCTTCACTATCCTGCTTTCCAGCTCCGTCCTCCACCGTCCTGTGCATCTATTAGGCCTCCTGACCCACCAGTCAATATCACGTGGCCTTAAAAGGCAAAAATAGTTCTTTTCTTAACTGTCTTTGGTGAGAAGTCTTTTGTCCTAGCATCCCTATAATCCAGAGGGAGGTGCCCTAATTATGATTTTTCTTCGCTTTTCCCTCCCAGTAAAAATGATTTCTGCAAAGCAGCTGGCTGACCTTGGCTACAAAACATTTTCGAGCTCCATGATGCTTCTTACTCTATATGGTGGCTACCTCCTGAGTAATGGTGTATATCAAGCATATCAGAGAAATAAGCGACTGAAGGAACAAGGGATAAATGCTGATGATGCTAAGCAATGAACACTCAACATCTCATATGGAATGGAAGGCTGGTGTGCTTTATCAGAAACCTCTGGGATTTTCTGCCGTGAAGAATGGGAATTTCAAATTGTGTTGAAAAAGTGGAAGTGTTTGATTCTAGTCATTTGATTCTTCGCTCAGTTTCTCTCAATCCTACAGTAGAAATTGTTAAGCAACCACATTAAAGATTTATTTACAGATAATTTACATTATTTCTTTCTGGCCTTAAACCCGCCCGCCCCTCAAATAGAATCATTAGACCAGAGTAAGGTTTTCATTCTTACCCACTTCCTGTCCCAATTTTAAAACAATGTCTGTATCTCACATCTCAAACAAGTTGTTTCTTCTGGCATAGGGAATAGCTTAAGTAGCTCTTGAAAGATGTGAATTTCTTGGATGATTTATTCCCTGACCATTCTTCAGTTGATTATAGCTGGATCCTTCTATTCCATCAGTCCTTTAAATCTATTGTGCTACCTAGCATGCAAATGGGTTTGCTATCCATTTCCATTGCACCAGAATAAAAATAAAAAGTAATGAAGAAAATTATATTTAAACAGTCCGAGAGCCAATATAGGATCATCATCCACAGCAGCAGAAGATCATGCTTAGGTTTAGATCAGCAATCATACCTACTGAGACACAAACATGAGCTATTTGTTTTTCAAAGTCAAAGTAAGTTCTTTTTCGTCACTGAATCTTAACAACAGCAAGCAATGTTGTCAAGACCACAGTGAAAATTACCTTTTTCAATAAAACAAAATCCATAGATCCTATTCATCAAGGATTTTTTAATCACAGAGTAAACAATAATATAAAATGATAATTCAGGGGATTTCCAAAGCCCAAGTCCTATCAACACTTCCCCATCTTCCATCTTCTTTGAAGTACCATTGAATAAAAGGCAAGTGGGGGCAGGAGACCCATCCAGTCCCTGTGAGATAGCCATTGCATCCCAGCAGTATCATACAAGATTGAGGTTCATCCAGGGTATCACTTTTCTGAAAACATGGGAACGTTTGCAACTTAGCTTTATGGGACAATCACCAACAAACACTGGTCATCCCTATCTATAATACTATTGCCGAAAACTACTCGTTTTGTAATTTTTAAATGAACTCAAATCCAGAATTGGTACGAAAAGCAGGATTGTGTAAGAAATCACAATGAAGACTTTGGAAATGCTGTACCACTCAAGGAAAATAAATGTCAGCTTCATCTTTCTTATCACTCAGTAAGATGACATGAGGAAAAAAATATTGGTCATTGATATGCCATGCTCTAATAAGTAAACCGTTCACTCTATCTGTACCACAATCCCCAGGTTGTTTAGGTGTAGCCCAGTAGATCCTAGAAGAAATATGGATTGATAGATCGTTGTCCAAAAATTCTGGAATATCATAAAACAAAGAATCTGTTGATGATCAAGCTTAACTCCCCCCAAAAACCCCACCTGAAGCCTACTTTTTCTCCTCTTACATATTTCAACAAACATTAAATACAAAATGGCTTATTTTTTTAAACATTAAAGTTGAAAAAGGTTTTGCACTAGTAAACAGCTTCTTCATCCTGTGCAAAACTGCCTGTGTTGTCCTGTTTCAGATTCGTTGGAGGGTTTGGGAGTGGTGAGACAGTTGATTAAAAATTTCTTGTAACTGGGCATTTCTAGATAATTGAGTTCAAATCTTTGGATTGTGGAGCAGCTGTCCCCTGTTTTTATTCTTCTGCCCACTGGTCACTAGTTACATGGCCATTGATCCGATTGTGATCATTGCTTGAAGTGTTAATAATTCCTTTTCTGTTGTTTGATGTCCCACCATCATCTTCAGAGCTGCTCTCCACATCGCTGCGCTCATCTTTTGATACCTGATAAAAAGAAGCAGAAATATACCACAAATAAGGACTTTAAAAAAATAGCTAAAACAAGCTCATATACAGTAGACACGTTCTTTAAATGGTATGGTTTAGACATTTAATTATGGAACTAAAGAACTTTTAAAAAAACCAACAGCACCAGGAAGCTAGACGTCCTCAGAAATAAGCTTTCTTTGAGAGCAAGGTTTGCCCAAAAAATGAAATTTTTTTTGAGGGAGGCAGAATCATAGAGGTACATGCTAGTTTAGATCATTCTATTATAGTGAACAGAGCAGATAGTATTAATTATAGCTAACAATCAAAATGTTAATATACTAGTAATAAATGTACTACTACTAAAAATTAGCCTTAAAAAATAAATAGATTTAATGTTCTTAAGTATATTTAAAGTATCTTTAAAATAGCTGATACTAAAATTAAAGGCGTCAGATTGATCTGCCAAGATACAGCGTTCCATAACCTGCCCGACAAAACATTTCAGATGAAAGAGAGGATACTCCAGAATTTATCTTGAAAAAAAGCAATATCATAAGAGAAGATAGGTAATTTCTAACCATTATTCTGAGTTGAACTCATCTCTTTCACCGTAGGGTATTCAAACAAAGTTATGGAAAAAATAGCCCATCTCCTGACACTTTTATCTTTTCCCATTTTTATATTAAGCAAGTCAATGAAAGAATCATGGGAACCGCAGAGCAATGTTGCCATAAAATAATCAGATACAAAGCAAATGAGAAAAGACTGGCCTGAAACAGAGAACATATCTCAGCTTGCAATACAAAAAAAGCAAGTAGCTGTAGAATAATAAATAACTGTTGAAGAATTTGTTAACGACAGCCTAGAACTACAGAAAAATATCTGATAGTATTTCTATTCTTATCATGTTTGTATTATCAGAATACCCTGGAGTACAATTTTTTATTAGGTATACATGATCAGTTCAGAATCAACATGCATTAAATTGGGAAAGGAAAAAGAACTGAACATATCCACCAAATTTACTGTATTTTTCAGACTATAAATACTACCGTATTTTTCAGGCCCATTTTTCACAAAAATGGGAGCATTTTTGCCTTGTCCCAGCCTTGCTGAAGCCTGCAGAATGCTGCTAGGGGCTGAGAGAAGGCAAAAAAAGTCTCTGTTTTTGCAACAACAAAAAAAAAAAAGTCAGTTTTTCACAAAAATGGGATGCGGGGGTAGGGCTTCGGGAAGCCAAAAATGGCTGTATTCTATGTCTAAGATGCACCAATATTTCCACATTCTTTTAGGGGGGGAAAGGTGTGTCTTATACTCCGAAAAATATGGTAATTTAAAGCTGAACAAAAATATTCTGCAATAAATTCACAGCTATCAAATTCACAAATCTGAAAATAATTTACATGATAGGATATATTTAGCATGATCAGCTCCTGGCCGACCCTGGTGATGAAGAAGTTGTCTCTTCTTCTAATTCTCACTATAATATCACTTTGATAATTACTTTATCTCAAAGAAATTGCAAAAATGTGAATAACTGAGACAGTTAAGATAAACTATAAGACACCAATATTTTGATATAATAAAGACAAACACAATAAAGAGACCAAGAGAGACATTTAACTGAAATGGAAACAACCTGAATAAAATAGAAACATTATGCATGCCATTTATTTTCCTGAATATCATCTTCTATGAATGAATTTGATAGTCCTTATTGTAAATGGTGCCATATGACGTAAGAAAATGTAACCTGCTAATAAAATTATAATGTCAGTTGTATCAAATGTTGGAGGAAATAGGCTTTGCATTCCAAATCACTAAAAATGATCTAAATATAGCAATGTTTCCCAGTATAATAATTCAAAAGTGATTATATTGGACTGAAAGAGGGAAAGAAAGCAGAATTCCATAAACCTCATAGTTTTAGCAGTTGGCTTGCCACAAGGTGGCAATATATCACTGCTGAAAGAAAAGGAAAATCATTAATTGAGATTAATAAGCAAGGCTGAACTGCTAAGATCCTAAAGAGCCAACAATGATTTTATATTATGATTTGAACACTTGCCAAGGGCAGGTATACCTCTGATTTAGCAAGGCTAAGAAGGGTAGGATATGTTCAGACTAGCCTCACCCCGGATTACTGTTAGCCAGGTGTATGCACTTTGAACAGCCTAAGCAAGGCACATAAAAATCAGAATAAGGCCCTACCAGTGGCAAGTTAATGATTGTTTAGGCCAATTGGAGAGACCTACTTGAGCTGTAAATATCCTGCTCTTGCCTGACATTTTTTGCACAAGAGAAAACAGAAAAAAATGGACTGTGATCGATTGTTAATTTATGAGTATTGTTTTCCTGAAGCAACTGTAAGAAAGCTATTGGAAAATGCTTTAAAGCATTTATATTCTGGAATTCTGTGCCAATTCCAATTACAAGCTGTCCCAATAACTTTTAAATGCGATGTTCCCTTGGTCCAATGTGCTGAGGGCATTATGATAGTTCCCTCACCTTCTTATATCATCAGGAGGAGACCTGGAATTGTGGGCCCTATACAGCCTGTTAGATAAAATCTCATCTTCCCAAGATGAACAAAAGTATTATTTTGAGAAGCAATGAGATGACTAGGATTTTATATTTTGCACATTATAGTTTTTCATCATAAAGCTTATCTGATCTAAAATAAAATATTTTAACATTTTACTGTGCCTGGCCTTCCTAATTACTTTTTTTCTTTAAAAAAAAAGATTTATTAAATAAAAATAACTTTAAAATCAATACAACAAATAGTTACAGAGGTGAATAATACTGAAGATTATAACTTTCTAGTTTAAGCTTTGATTTTCCTTCAAGCGGCTTTCAGAATAATAACAATTTAAAAGAGATGTGTGAAGCAGTTTCCACTTGACATTAGGCAGCTCTGAGATTTAATTTCTGATGATAGCATTTAAAGCCCAGAAGTGGAGGGGGAAGGTAGCCCTCCCCATTTCCCTACAACTGTAGCAGAGATGGCACTTACATAAAAAAGAAGAGAGACAGCTTCAGTCTGGTACAGAGAAAAGGAATGAAAGAGGATGGAGATTACAGAGAAGAGTCCACTCCTGACTAGGAACCTGATCAGGAGAGAAAACCAAAGAGAACCCCCCCAACTTGGAAATTATTTGTAGCCATTCAGCAAAAATACACACATACACTTTTAAATTAGTAACTATGAAATAAAATTAGAGAAAGCAAAATAGGAAGATACAAACAAAAAATAAAGATAATTTGAATACACAATACAGAAAAATCATCCAAACATAAATGTATTTGTAAAAATATTGGTTTCTGAGACTATAGTCCAACACTCTAATCATAAGTCATTTAGATTCCTGTATTAAATGATGAATTCAATGATTGTAAATTGTACAATCCCTTTCCCACATTACAAATAAGCCCTGTCCTACATTACATCAGATGCTTAAAGCTTTTTTTTAATGCCGTGTTTAGCTAAACCACCTCTCTACTGTATCAGGAGATTTAATGTATAAAACCCCATTGTCTCTGCTCTCACTTATTTATCTCAGGAAAAAAGAAGTAAAACTACTGTCTCAAGGAGCTGTAACCAAAGCAAGCAATTTTACAGGTTGCAGATGTAAAGAATCTCATTTTTAACAGCACCACTGCAGACACAGTCCTGAAATAGTCACTATACAAAGGGAAGGAGGGTTCAGTAGCAAGATGTTTTGGTTTGTTTATCAGAAGCTTTATTTCCCTCTTGTATTCAGACGTAAACTAAGTGTGATTTAGGTATTCTCATGGCACAAATTCCTGAGAGATTATCTTGAAATGAGAAATGTAGTTTTTACATAGGCGATTCTTACATAATGCTTCAATAAACTGCACTGTGTTTATTATTATGGAGATAATATTTCTCTCTTCTCATAAAAGCTTTCAAAAAATATTTTCTTTTTCTTGTACATTAGCAGTTATGGTCCTTGTCTCATCAGCAAGTAGATGAAGTTTTCAGATTAACTCTAAATCTCTTCATTTTTTTAATAATTAGAAGCATGAAAGAGAATAATTAATCTGGAAGAATTCTTTTTATATAAAAGCAAAAATTTCACACAAGATAAGCATGCATTGTGACTTTTCAGTGAGAGTCCCCTCCCTCTCCTGATAGTATAAAATCTGAATTTAAACATTTTTGCCATGTAATCTTCATTTTTTTAAAATTTGATCGGGGTAGCTGTTTGGCATGATAGCAATAGCACTTAGATTTATATACTGCTTCACATTGCTTTACAGCCCTCTCTATGCTGTTTACAGAGTCAGCATATTTCCCCCAACAATCTGGGTCCTCATTTTACTCACCTCGGAAGGACCTTGAGAATCGAACTCTCAGAGTGAGTGGTGAGTTAGCCTGCAGTACTGCATTCTAACAATTTCACCACCACGGCTCTACATGATGTCCCATGTATAGTTTGTAATTTCACAGTATTTGACGCTTTGGAGCTTGTTTTTCACAATCATTATTTTAAAAGCTTGGTTTGAAAATATGTAAGAATCCAAAGGGAAAGGCGGAATCGATAAGCATTGTTTCCAAGCAAAAGACATAGCTTCAGTGACTCGCATAACCCAGCATAGGTTTGTAACTCTTTCTATCAGCGCAACTTGTTCTTTCTAGATAATTGATGCTACAGAAAACATCAGGTACTCTAATTACATAAGCTTGCCTTATATTAACTCAACTTTACACAGACCTCTAAGCACGCAAGGAGAAGTGGCATCTTTCCCTGTCCAAGGAGTGAGCACTAGGATTGCATTTCCAAAAATGAAACAGAGAGAATGCAGCAAGGAGTTCAGGGATAGCTGAAGGAGTCTCATCCCCCTTCATATGAAGTTAGCCATAGCCTGCATCTGGTGGGCTTGGCCCAGAATATGAATAAAATATCACCAGTTATCATTCTTTTACACAATGTTTGGAGGACAGCTGATTCAATTCCAGATTATTTTAAAAAACAGAATTACTCAATATTTCCAGACTGTAATGGTTTCATAAGCAAGTGTCTATACATTTTATATGTTATTTATATTTCATAATACATTAATCAATGAGGAATCCTTCCCCATGATCATACCCTTGCAACTACTTATGTCTACCTTTCCTGCCCCCATTTCCTTTCCTAGTACAATAAAGTACTGTGAAAACCAGGTATTTTTAATAAACTCAACTTGGGTCCCACATACATGACTAAAAGGCATGAAAAACTGATCTGACTTGCAAAGTAGTCTAGATGACACAATCTAGCTGACCTTGATGATCTCAAAAAACAAATAAATGTACAAGCCCTACAAGTTGAACCTTGTTTACACTTGGATGAAATACTGTCAGGAAATATCAATGCTGAAGATTAATATGCGAAGTTGAAAAAAAATATGGAAGAAAGTTGTGGCAGACCATTTCCATTGTGTTGTCAAGAAAACAATATTAATGAACCTTAGTATTTACTAGAGTCATGTTTGTCTGAAATAACCTTTGCTGAGTATTACAATACAGAATGTAACTAATGTATGCATTATAGTATAATTTAGGATGGCAACCTTCAGTGAGGTGGCAACCCTCTTTCTTCAGAGTGATCGACTCAAAAGACATTGTGAAGAAAATGAAAGCCATATTCATTTTTGTGGTAATGAAATTAGTCATGCATACCTTTCCTCGTGCCATAGCTTTGTAGGCAATGCGAATGATGAAGTAGGACCATTTGATATGTAATACTTGTATTGTTAAGAGAAGGCCATTGAACAACCACCAGGATGGGTAGGGGCCAATTAGTTCCCAGCTTTCAAACATAGTAGTATTCAGTATCCTAGAAATCAAACAAGAAGAGGTTTGCATTCATTGTCTTAATCTGAACTTTAACAAGACCCAAATTCTAGACTGGAAACCAGTTATCTAAATCAGGGAAACTTCTCACCCATTACATCCCCCCCCCCCAAAAAAAAAGAATGAAAATGCTTCAAATCTCAGCAGGTAACTCTGAAGAGATACAAGTTTCCTCTCTACTTTGTTTTCTCCCAAATCTGGTGAATTGCTTACCAATTTCTTAGATAAGAACAGTGAAAATGGTCTGATTTATTTTGTTAAATGATTTTCAGGATTTGGAAGTCATAAGTCTCACAGAATTAGAAAAGTTGTTTAAGATAGGTAACTATACAAATCTTTAAAAAAAAAAAAGTGTGATCAACCTATAGTAGGCTTTCCATTGCCTAGATAGCTTCAAAAAGAGCCACACAGAAAGTTGAAGAGGAAACTAATGGAGTCAGCTTCTTTTTGTAGAGGGAGCTTGCGAGACTTGGCAGCTCCTCTCCTGCCAGTCTTCACTAACTACGTTTGCCTCCTGATTTTTTTTGAGGAGACCTTTTTGCCAGGAGAGGGAAACATTAGCTCATTCTTTGCAATCTAAGGTGAACCATATGATATTACAAAATACATAGCAAAAGAATAGCAGAGCTACTTCCCAGTGGTAATCTAAGAGAAACGGACTCCATTAGGAAATCAGGGGATTAAAATAAGGGTAGTGAAAATTCACTGCTTTCCTACTATCCACTAATGGCTTGCTTAGTGATATAGCAAATAATATGGCCTAATCATTAAGACTGGCACATATAGTAAAAAAAAAGTCCTTATATGCAAATACCCAGAGTTCCAAGAAAATTAACTAGGCAATAGAATCTCAGTGCACTCCTTTCTAAACTCAAGGAAAAGCTTATCATCGGAACTGAATATTGAAGACATATTTCTCTTCAAACTAAAATATAACTATCTTGGGCAAGAAGCAGGTCTTCCAAGGATTCAGTGCAACTTTCTTGCCTGAGGACTTCTCGTCTATCCGGATTTAAACAGGAGGCAGGAATGTTTGGTATGTTGCTCAAAACTAAAAAGCACCACCAACAACGAGTCAATTTGGATCCATCTACATGTAAATTTAATTACTCCTCAGATCAACATTATTCTCGAGGAGCAAATATTATTCAGTGGAGCATGGGGTGCCTTGTGAGAGTTCCTGGGAGGCCTAGTGCCCCAGTTCATACATTGCTGTTTTTATGGAGAGGATGTAGCGAAATCTCAGAGTGGGCACTATTTTAGAGTGGCCACAATTCATTCCCCAAATGGCACCTGTTTCTAAGACAGTGCCATGCGGCCTCTGTACTGTATCCAGAGGCAGATCAACTGCTTCCTGAAGATCTATGGAAAAAGTAAGTGGACTGAGCCATGATGAGGGTGGATGGGGAGAAGAGCATGAGACCCAGCAGGGTAGGAAACAAGCCCAAGGCCTGAGGCTATCCTGTAGTGCAGAATTTGGGGATGGGGGGAGTGTAGATGGACAGTTGCTAGATCATTCCTGTACTCCAGTGACGTGCAGTGAGGTTTATACCTGGTGAGGCTCAGCTGGGCATCCTTTTGCGAAGCAGCTCAGCAGGGTAGCGGTCGGCCTCGGCCGGGGGGGGGGGGGAGAGAATTTGCATTGCGGGAGCAGCCAAGCACCCGGGTCTGCAGCAAAGGCGCTTGGCGGCTCCCGCGATGCAAAGTGCCCTGCTGCCCCCGATGCCGCCACCCACCCGCTGCCCCGGCCTGCGGCTGCTGCTTTTCCAAGCTCTGCCGCTGGAAGTCCCAGATCGCCTCTGGGGGAAGGCTGTGTGAGAAGCGGAGCGAAGCTTCTCTGCGGCCTCCCGGCACTACGCAGAGGCTCTCGTAGGAGTGCGTGCCAGCAGCCGGCGGCCCGGAGCGGCCCCGGCTGCGAGACAAGGCAGCGCTTAAAGCAGCCGCTGCCCCGCCGGGCAAAGGAGGGGTGGTGGCGGCGGCAGCGGCTGCTTTAAGCGCTGTCTTGTCTCGCAGTCGGGGCCGCTCCTGGCCGCCGGCCGCCGACACTCGCTCTTGCGAGAGCCTCTGTGCAGCGCCAGGAGGCCGCGGAGAAGCTTCGCTCCGCTTCTCACCCAGCCTTCCCCCAGAGGCGATCCGGGACTTCCAGCAGTGGAGCCTGGAGAAGCAGGCCGGGGCAGCGGGTGGGCGGCAGCATCGGGAGCGGCGGGGCACTTTGCATCGCGGGAGCTGCCAAGCGCCCAGGTCTGCAGCAAAGAGCCAGCCTCCTCCTTCTCGCCCACTCCTCTCTCCTCTGAAGCACGCCCCGCCCAACGTAAGCGTGCTCAAGAAGATATGATTCGCTGCTTCCAGATCAGGAGGCGGGAGAATTAGTGCCTCTTTTGCATCTGAACTTTTTTGCCTTTTAACTCTTTTTTAACTTTTAGAAGGCGAAGAATTCCCTATGGAAAGGAGGCCCCGAGTTCTCTCGCCTCCTGCTTTGGTTAACACTAAGCAGACACCAAGCCACTGTGACCTGGAATCTGATAGCAACTATCTTGGCTTTAATTATTTAAAAAAAAATATTTAAATTTCTTTCTTTTTCCTGAGGAGACTGGTGAGGCTCCGCCTCCCTTGCCTCTAATGACTGCACGTCCCTGCTGTACTCAGTTGTAAAAGTGGGCAGATTGCCAGGGGTCAAAATTTTATTTATATGATCTTCAGGCAGATGTCATAGATCCTTTCATTTAGCATCTTCATAATTTTGAATGGTCACAGAATGATCTTAAATCATTCCAAGAGCCAAGGTGGCGCAGTGGTTAAATGCAGCACTGCAGGCTACTGCTAGATCAGCAGGTCAGCGGTTCAAATCTCACCGGCTCAGGGTTGACTCAGCCTTCCATCCTTCCGAGGTGGGTAAAATGAGGACCCAGATTGTTGGGGGCAATATGCTGACTCTCTGTAAACCGCTTAGAGAGGCCTGAAAGGCCTATGAAGCGGTATATAAGTCTACTGCTATTAAATTGAGAATTACCTGTAAAACTATTACTAAGAACAAAGACAAAAGTATACATCCATCTTCTAAAATCTGATAACTGGTTAACAGTCTAGCTATAATCAACAATAGAAAATCCATCAGATCAGTAACTGAAACATCTGTCTTGTGGGGTCATCTAAGGGCCCATGGATTCTATATCTATTGATGAGCTCATATAATTATTAAGGATTTAATTATTTGTTAAATTCATAGAAGGCACTAATTCTCTTTTTACAAGAAAATGTATTGGAGCTACTACCAAGTTCCAAAACTTACTGGCCCATTTTCCTGAATTTCCCATTTTTAGTCAGAATGGTAGCACAGCAACATAAGCATCATTGAACATGAAACTACAAAACCAGTGAGACTGGACAAGTGATAAAAGAGTTTCATCGGGCCTTGTGGAGTGACTCTGTAGCCCGAGATAACTAATAGCAAGCTACATAAGGAAAATGTTTCTTTCCACCTTTGGCTCACAAATTATAGGGATTCCTGTAAGAATTAATCAAGGCTAAGTGGAATTCTTGAAACAATACAGTAAAAAATTCAGGAAGAAATCAACAAACCATATTCAATTAATTCAGGAATTAGTAACCTTCACAGATCCTACATGCCCCTAGGTAATAGTTTAAAGCTATTATAATTTTCTGTGAATGATGAAAAGAGTAATGTTTATATGTGGAATAAGGAATTGGAATATTCAGTTCCAAAATCAATGGGTGACAGTTTAAAAAATGTAAAATAGGACTTCTTGTGACTAAGACTTGAAATCAATTTCTCAGAAAACTTTGTGTTTATTGGACTTCTCAAATATATATATATTTTTAATGAGTTTCTGTTTTGGCACTGTAAGATATTTGATGACTTTTGACCACATAATTTGGCCATGTTCTTCCATGACTCTCTTCTGGTCCTAAATCAATGTATGTTTGCCTGCATGCATGTACAATAAACCCCGGGGGTGGGGGGTGTATAGTAGTTATATAGGTCATGCTGAATTATACTCCAAAATTATGAAATTCAACATCTGGATTTATCAAGCCTATGATTCAATAAAGAGAATTATCCCATAGATGGAAAAAAAATTACACTGAAGTTAAGAGATGTATTCTTGATTAATGTTTGAAATGCTTTTATATTTGAAAACTGAGAAGACAACTTTCTATACAGCTTTGATTTAATATTATTGGACAATTTTTAATGAAAATTTTATGGATATATATATATATATATATATATATATATATATATATATATATATATATATATATATATATATATATATTCTCTTAAAATTTAACTTTCAGGATCATTAAGTATAATTTTAATTGAACCATTATTGACATATTATTTTTCTGTTTGTTATATTTCACAAATAAAAATTATACAATTTAAATAACCTGTTTACTATTTCTACCTTTGAGAACACTGCACTATTAAGTCTTCACCAAACCACTTCCTTGATCTTTCCAATGTATATAATTTACAGCTGGGTGTCCCTCATCATACTTACCAGACAGGAAACATCCCCAAGCGGGTAATAAGAAACGCCACACTAAATAATACAAAGGTGGCATCACAGAGTCGCTGATACTTCGCATAGTTGAACAATTTTGCAAGCTTGGAAAAACAGAAAGCATTAAAACAACTCTAGCTACACATCTAACAAAATTATCATTTAGAAAACAGATTCTACTGATTTTCTTTTTTAAGAGAAAAAGTAACTATGAATCTGATTTTCTTCAGAAAAAATACAAAATAGCCCAATATTCTTTATTTTCAAAATACAAGTTTAGAAAGAACTAATAGAAAACAACTATGGCAAAGATCAAGAACTCTCAAATAACAGCCTCTCAAATTGAGAAGTTTCAGGCCTGGTGTTATCCAGTAATATCAGTCAGAATCAGTTACTAGTACAGGCAAGCCTTGTTTAGCAACCATAATTGGGACTGGCAACTTGGTCATTAAGTGAAAGCATGACTGTGTTTATCATTTTTTTTCCAATTTTTTATTTTATCAATTTCATCTATACATTCACAATTATATGATCTCATAACTGTTATTAATAATATGTATTTATAACAATTTTTTCCCTACAGTTGGCAATATACTTGAAAATTGCTTTCTTACCATCCCATAGATCCATCTTATCTTACAACGGTCCTACTTCTTCTTCCCTCCCTCTTTCCTTCCCTCGTTTCTTCTCTCCTACTCTCCTTCCTTCCCTCCCTCCTTCCGCCTTCCCTCCCTCCTTTCTTCTCTCCTTCCTTTCTTCTCTCCTTCCTTTCCCCCTTCCTTTCCTCCTTCCTTCCCTCCTACATTCCCTCCTTCCTTCTCTCCTTCTCTCCTTCCTGTGTTTATCATTTTAACTCAGCTTTATTTTGCTTTACAGACCTGCAAAGGCCATAAATGCGAGGACTGGTTGCCAAATTGCCTTTTCATCACTGCAAATGGCTGTTAAATAAAGCAGTGGCTAAATGAGGACTACCTGTAGTGACAGTATATATTCTAAACAAATGCTCCTTACGTATCAAAGTATTTGCTGTTAATAGTGATTGACATGGAGGGCAGGGGTAGTTTTTGGCTGCTTTTACTGCGGGTTCACTCCGGAACGCAATGCATGCGTGTGCTATGCATGCATGTGCAGCACTATAAAAATGCTTTTGCGCATGCGCAGAAGCAAAAAACAAGATGGTGTCGCCTATGGCACCGCCGATAGAACCGGTTCGGGGGTGTGGCAGGCCGAGTTACTACCTACTCAGCTGAACCAGTCCGAACTAGTAGAACCCACCTCTGATGAAGGGTCATTTAAGCATGTTTAGATGATTATCTATTTGTATCCCATCTTTATTATTTTTACAAACAACCCAAAGTGATAAACATATCCTACACATCTTCTCCTATTTTCTCCATAACAACAACCCTGTGAGATGGGTTGGACTGAGAGAGTGACTGGCCCAAGGTCACCCAGCTGGCCTTCATGGCTAAAGTAGCACTTGAACTCCTGATCTCTAGTTTTCTAGCCTGGTGCCTTAAGTACTAAGCCATTCACAAATTATTTCTAAAGGGCACTCTTGCCTTAAATGGACTACTTACAAATAATCATGCTATGTATACATAGTATAGCACATTGTTTTAATCTCTCTTTTTTGTGAGGGAACAAAAATCTCATAAAAATTAATGGTAAGGAAAGCAATACGGTAGACTGAATTATGGTATTAAATAATAAAACCTGGAGTACTCACTTCTAATAATATATCTGCTGAATCATGGAGACATAAGACCAAAGTACCTACTCGCACCATATGGTTTATGTAGGAGAAGATAATGAGTGCAACAGTAGCCACATGATGGACAAACATCATGAAGAAATCCTGAATTTAGAGGAAACAGGATAGAAATAGCTATAATGATCAAGGAATTAATGTACTCTGACAAAAAGAAGCATTCAGAATAACCCAAGTTTGAAAAGGTTTTATGGCGTGCTAACTGCTGGATGGCACAAAAATATACTTTCAAGTTAAGACTAATTACCAAGAGCTGGTTTTCAAATCTTACTCAGTTATGCTCTTAAGAGACTATACTATTTCCTATAAAGGTATGACAGAAGCCCTGACTAGTTTCCAAAGCGTGATTAAGTTTTCAAAGCTCTTTAGTATTTTGTGGAGAAAAAAATGACTTTTAGGTAGTTCCTCTGCTGCAAGGAGTCAGAAAACAATCCTAATCCCAGAATATAATTATTTTCTCTTTATCAAGGCAGTTAGTTTGAAGAGGGTAGCATTTCATTTTATGGGAGAAAACCTCTGATGGAAGAGCGGGACTATTGATCTTTCTTTAAGAGCCCACCAATCTTACTTGTGGAGTTTGTGTGAATGTTGGATAGCCTTTCATAGGTTTGTCCTGAAATAAGTGTCCAACATTAGAAATCCCTTCTGAAGAAGGAAGACTGCTCACAACCTTTGCAATTTTAGTAATGTTAAAGAATGAGAAACACCAATCCTACAACGCTCATCTTAAATCAGCCTCCCTGATTTAAACTTAGTGAATTTTTTTTAAAAAAAAATTAAAACATCTACGGTAGCAGACATTTTCTGAAAAAGAATTAAGCAATTTATTTAGTGCTACAGCCGAATACTCCAGATGTAACTTTTAGAATTACTGCTTTAGCCAAATTGAGATATTTTAACCCTTCTGACTTGTGGTGTAATCTGCTATAGTATTTAATCAAGGACAAACAGTTGTATTGCTATTATTATGGTCAGATTTTTTTCAACCTAACTAACTAAAAAGGATTCCTTTAGGTGCTTAGAAAAAAACTTGTTTCTTACCTTTCGTTTAATATCAGTAAACTGTGAATACATAAGAGACGTGTAAAAGGCCAGTTCGATGACATAATAGTAATAAATGCCAGCTGTTATCGGCTGAAAAACAGAAAAGTAATTTTATTTACATGGCTCGTCCAACATAGATTGGTCCATTAGTTAAGGCATCAAGCGAGAAACTAGGAGTTCTAATTCCACTTTAGGCATGAAAAACCAGCAGGGTGACTTTGGGTCAGTTACTATCTCAGGATAGTTGAAGAAAAAATAGGAGGAAAGAATATTAAATGTGTTCACAGTCTTGGTTTATTTATAACAATAATAAAAGTGGGATAAAACTAAATAAAATAAAATCTCTTATTTATTAAATCTGTCTTATTCTTATCTGTGCAAAAACTGCTATCAGTCTTTAAATAGTGGGAGGTAGGATCACAACCATAATATTCTTCTGAAATGATGTTAAGATGTAAGAAAATATATCTACTGTATTTTTCGGAGTGTAAGACGGACCGGAGTATAAGATGCACCAAGATGTTGAAGATGTAAATTTTAAAAAAAATGTTTTTGCCTTCTCCAGCCGCCAGGAGCACTCTGCAGGGCTCCCAAACCCTCTGCATGCCTGATTTTTTTGTGAAAAATGGGGCATGCAGTTTTGGGGAGGCCTGCAGAGTGCTCTTGGGAGTTGGGGAGGGCAAAAACACCCCGTTTTTGCAAAAAATAGGCCCGTTTTCCCCTCATTTTTGCCCCTCTCCAGCCCCCAGGAGCACTTTGCAGGCCTCCTAAATCATCTGCACATCCATTTTTTGTGAAAAACGGGATGCATGGGGTGGGGTTTCGGGAGGCCAAAAATGCTGTATTCAGTGTATAAGACACACCCAAATTTTCACCCTTTGGGGGGGAAAAGGTGTCTTATACTCCAAAAAACATGGTATATCATAGATGGCAAAAGCAAAAAAGCAAAGCAGCATCTTCTTTCCTATTAAAAGCTCTTGGTGAGCAGGTGAAAATTGATGTTTGCAATGCCTTCCCCACAGAACTTCATGATACAGGATGAGCATGGCAATAGAGATGTTGCTCTACTTACGAATGGGTTATGTTCCTAGAGGCTGTTAATAAGTTCATTTTGTTCACAACAAGCATTAAAAACAGGCAGAGTTACTCTTGGCTTCCTCTTGTCTCTCACACAGAATGTCCAAGTGGACATTCTCCTGATGATGGTGGGGCATTTCCCTACTGAAAGCCTCTCTGGGGGTATTCAGGAGAGATGTGGGCATGGTGCACCTCAACTTGTTTTTTTACTTCACCACCTGATCAACTGTGGACTCTGCAGACCAACCCACTCAGATTGGTATTCAAGCAGGTATTCCTCACCTTGGTGACCCTCTCCCTGCCTAGGGTGCCCAGACCCTCTTTTGGGCAAGTCCTTGTCCACTTCCGCCCTCATGAGCTGACATTGGCTCCATGACCTCAGATGTGGGATGTAGCTGTCCTTCTCAACAGATGGTTCATGCAACAGTACTGCCAAGCATACGTATGAAGTACATCATAAACTAACCCTGTCCCACCTTCTCCTGACTTCTGGGACTTTCTAAATTAGAACTGAGGACATGTTTGTTCATATCAGCAAAAGTTCACAACTCAAAAGTTTGTAAGTCGAGTAATATCTTTAGAGAGCATTTACCCCTTTCAGAACTAACTGAAATAAAGCGGAGGGAGGCACTTATTTATCCTCATCCCTGAAATATGTGTTTCAATGCTGACTAGGGAGCAAAAGGATGTACAAAAAAAATGAACTCAGCCATCTCTAAGGCAATAAAGGATGTGAGAATAGGAGATGGAAGAATAACAGGAAAATGGTTGGAAGAAAGAATGTACTTGCATATCTTCCTTAGCTCATTAAACACAATATGCCTGACTAGTAATTAACAATGCTTGTTTCATTTAACTGAGGACCATGAAAAGAGGCATATTAATGTCCTGTGTTTGCTTTGGATGGCTGAGTATTCCCTTTCAAAACATATTTTAAAAAGAAAATACCAAGCAGCATTCAACATCAAAATTTTAATATTTTCTTGAAATTCTTCTGCACGAACAATTTTTACGTGAGTTGTTTGAGTGAATGATATGAAATGAAAACGCCACTAGTTAAATGCATAACCCAAAGAAAACCTCCAGCCCTATTTCCTCTAATTTAATGAATCATTCAGGGAAAGGAGGCAGTTCCATTAAATCTAACCTTATATCATTTGTGTTCATTTGCATTATTTGCACAATGATCAAATTGATAAAACTATTTGCAGCCAAACTTCAATTTAATGGATCTTTAACTCAATGGAAAAGGGGATGCGGTGGCTCAGTGGCTAAGAGGCTGAACTCGTCGATCGGCAGTTTGGTGGTTCAAATCCCTAGCGCCGCGTAATGGAGTGAGCTCCTGTTACTTATCCTAGCTTCTGCCAACCTAGAAGTTCGAAAGCATGTAAAAATGTAAGTAGAAAAATAGGAACCACCTTTGGTGGGAAGCTAACAGTGTTTCGTGAACCTTGGGAGTTTAGTTATGCCGGCCACATGACCACGGAGACGTCTTTGGACAGCGCTGGCTCTTCGGCTTTGAAATGGAGATGAGCACCGTCCCCTAGAGCCGGAAACGACTACCACATAAGTGCAAGGGGAACCTTTACCTTTAACTCAATGGAAAGCCCTTCAATTTGAAGGGTGAGTTATTAAATAGGGAGGCTGGATGAAAAATGTATGCTTGATATTAGAGGTCCCCTAAACCAAGATGAATTAAACCAGGGGTTGGCAACCTTAAACATTCAAAGAGCCACAAAGGTCCTAAATGGAAGCACCCCCCCTTCAATTCTGGAGCCAACTCCGGTTCCCCCACCACAGAGTCTCCTCCTAGTGCAGCATCCTTTTTCCTCTGCCAACTGGAAGTCTGGTTCCCCCACCATAGAGTCTCCTCGTAGCGTGGTATCCTTTTTCCTCTACCTATCCTAACTGAAAACCCTATCAATTTTGGAGCTGACCAGCAACAGGGAGCTACAGAAGAGGGATGAATGTGGCTCCAAAGCCATGGGTTGCTGGCCCCTGTATTAAACCAGATATCCAATTCTTATATAGAACTATTCTCTCAGCTGCGTTCCAAGCTCAATAAAGCCAAAGCTCTTCATAAAATGTCAAACCCCATATTTTAGGAGTATAATTCAGTATCACATTTACATCTGTAACTACTGTATTTTTTTCAGCAGCATGTTAACACACACTATGTGCACAATTATTAGGTAAGATGTATTTTGGAGGATTAATTTTATTATTAAACAACTACAGTGTTCTCGATCAATCCAAAATGTTAATAAACCTCAAACCTGAATATTTAAGAAAGTAAAAGTGAGGTTATGGCTTTCTTAGGAGAATATCTATGGGTGCACAATTATTGGGCAACTATTAGTGTGCAGAATCATTATGCAATTAAATTAAAAATTTCCCATCTCACTCATTTATTTTCATCTGTTAAAGTGAGAATAATAAACAAACGACTCAAGATTTACAAATAAAAATTTCTGACAGTTCAAAAAAGAATACCAGTGACCGATATAGCCACTCTTCTTTTCAATAACAGTCATAAGCCTTCCACTCATGGAGTCTGTCAGTTTCTTGATCTGTTGACTGATAAACTTTTTGTGCAGCAGCAACCACAGCCTCTCAGACACTGTTTAGAGAGGTGTACTATTTTCTTTCACCATAAATCTCCCGTTTAAGAAGGGCTCACAAGTTCTCAATAGGGTTTAGGTCAAGTGAGGAAGGGGGGGGGATGTCATTATTGTTTCCTCTTTAAGGCCTTTACTGGTTAGCCACGCAGTAGAGTACTTTAATGCATGCAATGAAGCATTGTCCTGCATAAAAATCAGTCTTCTTGAAAGATGCAATCTTTTTCCTGTACCACTGCTTGAAGAAAGTGTTTTCTAAAAACTGGCAGTAGGGAAGCTGAGATCAATGTAGAGATATTCTAGACGGTGATTGTCAAAAAGTTATACCATGTATGGTCTCTGGGAAGTCGGGAGGAGGGAAGGGAGGTGGGGATCTAGGGGGAGGGGGAAAACATAATATGTGTTAAACTTTAAGGTACATGATTGCACTTGTATACTGTGGCTTTTTAATGTTAGTGTTAAAACAGAACAAACCGAATATATTGGAAGGTAATAGAAGTATACCGAAGGGAGGAGCTGAGTGAAAGAAGAAGGAGGGTGGAGAGAGTGAGAGAGAGGAGGAGGAGAAGGAAGGGAGGGAATGGATTAAGAGAGGGAGTGATAGGGTCAGGGTTAGATAGAGGGGAGGGGAAGTAGGTGTAGAGGGGTATGTGAGAAGGAAGAATGAAAGTTGGAGGGGGTTGAAAGAGGGTGTATGGTGGGTCAAGGTGGTATATTCGGTTTGTATTGTAGGGGACACTTTCTATATAAGTGAGGGTTGTGGTTATTACTCAATGTTATATGCCCTGGTTATGCACAGTAAACATGTGATTGTATAGAATGAAACGGAAATAAAAATATTATGCAAAAAAAAAAAACTGGCAGTAGGTTTGGGAGTTGATTTTGAGTCCATCTTCAACCCAAAAAGGTCCAACTAGCTCATCTTTCACAAGCCCATACCAGTACCCCGCTTCCACCTTGCTGGCATCTGAGCTGAAGTGGAGCATCTAGTCCGTCAAGAATCACTCTCATCTCATCAGTCCGCTAAACCTTTGAGAAATCTGTCTTCAGATATTTCTTGGCACAGCTGTTTCAACTGATGTGTCTTGTTCAGTGGTGTTCGGATTTCAGCCTTCCTTACCTTGGCCATGTCTCTGAGCACTGAACATCTTATACTTCTGGGCAGTTCAGGTAGGTTGCAGTTCTGAAATATGACAGCTCTGGAGGATAATGGGTTCCTGGTAATTTCATGTTTGATTCTGCTCAAATCTTTGGCAGTCTTTTTTTCTCAACACGTTTCTTGCAACTGTTGACTATTTGCAACAAAACGTTTGATGGTTCTATGATCACGGCCAAATATCTTACCAATTTCAAGAGTGCTGCATCCTTTTGAAAGACTTTTTACAATTTTTGACTTTTCAGTTAAATCTCTTCTTTAGCCCATTTTGCCTGAGCAAAAAAATTGCCTAATAATTATGCACACCTTGATATAGTGTTGCTCTCCTTAGGCCACACCCTCCCTTGTTACACAAATACACATCACCTGATCTGCTTATATTCACTAAGCATTTATGTTTATACAGCTTGAAAGTGGACAATATGCATACAAAGGATGATATGGTCAAAATATTAACTTGCGGAATAATTGTGCACATGGTGTATACCATAGCATAAAATCAAAAGGAAGCTGTGGCTGGACAACAACGAATCATGTTAAGTTAAAGAGATCTCAAATTTCTTACAGTGACAATACAACACACACACCCCATAATAATCTGCATTTATTGCCCCTTTTTTGTTTACATTCTAAAATTAGGAGGAGGAGCAATTAATTTCAACATGATCTAGATTTAAAAATATATTTCAGGGTTGAATTAATCTTCTGTTGAGACGACATAGATCTCCTTCCCCTGCTTTCATTACAGATGGCCCTTGGCAACTCCATCATGAAGAATGTAGTCATAAAGTGCCAACTTACACCAGCAATTGCAGTTATTAAACGAATCGCATAAAGCTTGTACACTTTGCAATGTCAATCTTTATTTGCAATTATTTTCGATTTCCTGCCAGCTTCCTCTTGACTTTGCTTGTCGAAAGTCAGCAGTGAAGATTGCAAATGACATACATGTATCCATAAGACACTGCTACCCATCACAATTGCCTCCCAAATTGTGATCACATCATCGTGGAGATGTGGCAATGGCCGTTAGTCTCCTTGTTCAACAAGATCATATTGTTGGTCACTAAATGAATGGTTGTTAGTTCGAAGACTACCGTACATGGAGTTACTTTTTCTTCATTTATGCTCAGTTTAAGCACCATAATGTATGTCACTTTTTCACTCTAGAATCACTGATGTATCTTTATTTTTTATGTTGTTACAGTTTATTAATTTTAAAAAATGAACTAATTAAAAAGATATATTGAACCACAGATTTACTTTAATGATTAATATAGTAAGTCACATATATTTTAAAATCAAATATGTCCAAATTAATGTGCTCAAGCATCATGGTACACTGTAACTACTTCATGACACTCATGAAGCTCAGTATCTCTATCAATGTTACAGTGACACAGTGCTAGCTCAGAATTTTAGTGGGGGCTGGGGAAATGTTGGAAATGACATATTTATAGTCAGCACAAATGCAACAGCACCTAAACCAAATTATCTTATGAAAGTATTTATGTATTAATTTAATTTATATGCCACCCATCTTTACGATCAAGTGAGTACAGTAGTTTACAACACCATAAAAACAACAATATAAAACATTAAATTAGCATTATATTGGCATTGCAACAAATATTATTAAAGAAAATGGATACCTGAAAAGGATAGCTATACCAGCATTGTTGTATATCCCACAACCAGGGTGACTACAATAAAAATAAAAATAGAGTAATACAGAGCATTCAGGATTTCAACATCTAAATGGTTGCTTCAGAAAGATGTTTTGATTTCTTAGTTTAACTCAGATTGGAAGTGTTTAATTATACTTAAAAATCAAGTTACTTATTTCCTTTAAATTATCCATTCAGCCCTATCAACAAACATTACATTTTAAAGGTATGACATCTCCCATAATCGGATAGCAATGATATTTTCATCAAATTTTAATATATTTATATCTAATCTCAGCATTTTCTTTAAACCACCGAAGAGCAATATATAAGTATAATGCTTTAATAATGAATTACATGCAGATACAGTCATACAAGACACTGGGAAATCTATATGCTTGTGTGCTATAGATCTATAAGGAATAATGTATTGCAACTCTCAAACAAGTCCTACTGGTTCTATAATAAAAAAATATAAATGAATTTCTATGACAAAGCATAACTGAAAACTACTTTTCCAGTTCTGTTAAAACAATTAAATAAAAACTGAGCATCCAAATAAAAACACTAGGGAAAAGCACCAAGTATCAACTCCTGCAATTAAGTTATTATCATTTCATTAAACATAATTTAAAGATGTCCAACATACTCACCGACCAAAGAAATCTGAGTCCATATATAAAAATAGATAAATAAAATGTAAGCCTCCACCTAGAATTAAAAAACAAGAATATATGGCATACAAATATTGATCTAATAAGAGCAAAAAACCTGTTATATAATAAAGTAAATCTCTTCATGCTAAGAGAAAATGTTTGCCCAATCAAAATTTCAGATTCAAAATGTCTTTAATTTTTGAAAACTCTTATTATTTATCAAACAGATTTTTATAGTGCACAGAAGATGGAGAGTCCCACTCACCTATGGTATATATCTTGGGGAAGTAGTCAATGAGGAAGAGAGGCAGAAGCCATAGAGGCAGCAGGCAGGAAGGCAAAATGCTCAGATACTATAGTGATACAAGCCATGCATTAAAAAAGTGAGAAAATAAATTTAAGTAGGACAGAAAAGACAGAGACAAGAGTCTATAAAAAAGAATGCTTAGGAAAATAACCCCAGACAGTAAAAGGCAACTTGATAAAAGACACAAATCCTGCAAATAAATAGTTAGATGTTTTTATAGCTGTAAATTCTACTGAATAACTAAGAAGAGATAGCATTAACTAAGATATACCACAGTTTGGATAATGTGGAAGAGATCCAGATATAGGATTGTGTCTTCAACAGTTCTTTCTGTTGAGGGTGTCTTTACCACTCTAGGTATCTCTACTGGTATAAATGTTATAAAGATACTATTTTTTATATTATGCATTACTAATTCTATATTCTGAAATTCTATTTGATCTATTTTACTTTTAAAATAAAGAATTCAAACTCTTCACACAAACCTACATGCTCTCACAGAACTTTGTAAGGGTGCTTGGTTTATCCTGGTTCCTCCGGTGACGAAACCAGCGCTGGATTTTTCGGACATCCCAATCTAGTTGTTTGGACAAACCTTCTAACCGTCTTGCATCTGGACACTAGGAGATGATCAAACAGGTATAAAAAGAGCTCTCTTTTGTTTGGCTTATCACATTTCTAAAATAGGTTCTGCCCAATTGCCTTTCAGTCCGCAACCTGCTGGATATTACCTGGAACTGTATGTTTTGCTAGGAAAGGCAAACAGAGGAAATACTCAGTCTGAGAAACAAAGTCCTTGCACAATTATACCAGAAAAACTTCCAACTATTTTCAAAAGCAGGTAGTCCTCAACTTATGACAATTGAGCCCAACATTTCTGTTGCTAAGCAAGATAGTTGTTAAGTGAATTTTGCTCCATTTAATTACTTTTATTGCCACAATAAGTGAATCGCTGCAATAGTTAAGTTAGTAACACAGTTGTAAAGTAAATATGGCTTTCCCATTGACTGTGTATCAGAAGGTCACAAAAGCTGATTATGTGACCTGGGACAAGGCAGCCATCATAAATATGAGCCAGTTGTCAAGCATCAACATTTTGATCACATGATCATGGGGATGCTGCAATGGTTGTAAGTATAAAAATGGTTATAGGTCACTTTTTTCAGTGCTATTGTAACTTTGAGCAGGCACTAAACTAATGGTTGTAAGTCGAGGGTTACCTATATATTCAGTACTGCTGAAGTCTTTTCTTCACAATTACAGACACTTCTCCAAGTAAATCATTCTGATTACTGTACCTGCAATTTTCTCAGCAAAATCTGGATGTAATACTCAGGCAGAGGTATGGAGTTTTTGTTTTTGGGGCGTCTATGGAAGTGGGTTTCAGGTCTCTTGTTGCACTAGATTAAAATCTTATTTCTCCACTAAGCAAAAATGATACAGGGCAACCCCAACTATGATATATATAGCATAAACAGTATAAAGACTATAGATGTGCAAAAGAAGCACATGTATTTGCATGTTCCACATAAGCAGGAAGCCTACACAAAAAACTTCCTATCTTTCCCCCTCTATCTAATGCAGTTAGAAATCCTTATTTTAAGAATAATTAGTTATTAAATATTTACTAGACTCTTACAACATACATATATACAATATGAGTCTGACATTGAGGGAGGGCAGAGAATAGGCAGTAACAAAAAACAAAAGAATAAATTAAAGGAGTGAATTAAAAGATAAAAGTAATTATTTAGACCAACTTAAATTAATTTTAAATAATTTAAAAGCTTACATACTTCTTCCATACTACAATTCCACAATAAGAAAAGAATACCAAATCATTTTATATCATAGCACTTGCCCCAAGGAACTAAATGCAGAACAACTTACTTTAGTGATGGATGTAAACACTTTTTCTAAAATTGCATTAGATTGAGCTCTGCGTGGTTTATTGTCTTGAATGTCAACATGCACAGCACAGGGTTTGGCAAGAAACCTGGGGACCCAATTCCAGAGAAACAATCATACACAAAATACTACCAATATTGTGAAAAGGTAACATGAACATTTAAACATTCTCAATTACATGCTGGACATCACAACAATAGCTACATGGTTAAGAGCTCATCCACATGAAATTTAAAATGTTAACATTTGAAAATGTTTTATTTCTGAAGATTTTAAAACTTGTAAAATTTGTCTAAAGCCTAAATTATTTGATTGAAATGTTACGAACCACCGCTTACACCTAATCATTAATTAATCCTTTGATTCATCATGCTATCTACTTGACTACTGTAATGATATACAATGTAACAACCATTTTAAAATTCATTGGCAAGAGGGGAGAAATCCCATAAACAGCCTTTCCAAGTAATGTGCTCTACAACAATGCCATTGATAGTGGGAAGATCCAAGTGAAGCAATTCTATCCAAAACTATGTAGGGCATTTAAACTATAAAGTTGTGTCTGGAATATAAAGGAGACCCTATAATAGTCTGCAGAGGGCCCAAGTCTAGCTGTAATATTTAGCTCCTGCTGCAGTTTCCAAACACATTCCAGAGAGCCTTTCCCTAAGATATATCCAATGTCATCTTGCTTTCTGCTTTTACTTTCTGCTGCTTTAAGGTGGGAACTGGTGTAATTCTTACTGCTGCCCTTATTATGTTTTGGATTGGCTTTAACCTAATTGTGGATGTTTTAATTTTTGAACATATAGATTGCAAGCTAGTGAGTCGTTTTGACTGCAGTTAACACAGATGTACTGTTCCTTCATATATGCCTAATCTTATTTTTGTCTATTCTTCTTGAATAAAATATACTCTAAGTCAGTGATGGCTAACCTTTTCTGGAGTGAGTGCCCAAAGCGTGTGTGCATGCGTGCACCCAAACCCCCAAAATGCAATGTGCACACACACCTCTTGCCCCCGTACACGCGTGTGCCCTGCACATGCACAGCAGACCCCTAAGGACCATCTGGCTGGCAGGAGGCACAAGCGCATGTGAGGTGGAGCTGAACTAATGCGACAGCTCACATGCCACAGAGGGCGCTGCATGCCACCTGTGTTCGCCATCACGGCTCTAAGTTCTTGTAGTCCACTCATGAAATTCATCCTACCTGCTTTCAATAATATCTACTAAAACACGTTTGCCTCTCTGCACTAAGACATGTAGATCTTGTTTGTTTCCTATGCCCTGTGAATTTGTATAAGAAGAAAGGAATCTTTTGATCATATAACTGGACTATTCCTTCTTCTGCTTACATGCTCTTTTTTCAATGCCTTCATATGTTGCCTATTCTTCCAAGCCCCAATTCTTGACACTGTACTGTTTTCCAGCATCTCCCTCTCCCCCACCCGGTTTTTCCACAGGGTTGTTTTAAAATTCCCCCCACCTCCAAAATAAGATTTACAGGGCATCTTCCAAAATATATTCTTTCTGGTTTTCCTGAGAGATTCTCTTGCTTGAAATTCTACACTTCAGAAATGCATTTTGGCAAAGAATCCAAACTATTTATAAGGGCATCATCTCCATAGTCAGTTGTTTATTTCCAATTCTTCTTCCTGAATCCTATTATTTGGCAGGGTGAAATAAATAATTAAGATACACCTTGTGCCTCTGTTTACTTTATCTTCCTGCCCAATGTATCAGTGTCTTGAAGTGTCTTCAAGGCTGTGTCATTTGTTTCCACATGGATCTACAGGAAGAAATATTTGTCAAAAGCCTTTGCAGAATCTTCAGGGAAGATTTCCTTAATCACCAAAGCTTCTTGTTCTTCACCCAGGAGTCTAAAAACATCAATGGCGAGGCCCTGGAATTCATTCAGTAATAAACCTCCTAAGAGGACTGGACATTTATGTTACATTCTTCTGCTTCTCTGCCCGGTTGCTTGATTTTCTCCTTTCTTTTTTGTAGGATTGTTATCCCTTTACAAGCCATTCCTATGACTGATTCATTAATTATCCATCTCCCCTGATAAACTGAATGCAGTGGATATATGGTATTTTAGCAGTGTGTGTGTTAAAGCAAGAATATGAATGGCCAATGAATGAAAATGGATTAGATAAAAAATGACCAGCATGAAGAAGTACCGTATTTTTGGACTATAAGATGCATCAGAATATAAGATACACCAAGATTTTGAAGAGGAAATTTTTTTTTAAACGTTTTTGTACTCTGTAGGCCTCCGTAACCCTCTGCACGTGTTTTCTGTGAAAAACTGGGCATGCTGAAAGTTTGAGAGGCCTGCAAAGTGCTCTTAGGGGCTAGATAGAGCAAAAATAAAAGAGGCCAGTTTTACGCAAAAATGGGCCCATTTTTTTGCAAAAATAACCAGGGCATTGCATAGGCTTTGGGAGGCTTGTAGAGTGCTTCTGGGGTGGCAAAAACAAGCAAAACGTGGCCCGTTTTTCACTCGTTTTTGCCCTCCCCAGCCTTCAGGATCACTTTGCAGGCCTCCCCAAGCCTATGCACGTCCATTTTTGTGAAGGGGTGGGTGGGTTCGGGAGGCCAAAAATGCTGTATTCAGTATATAAAACACACCCAGATTTTCACCCTCTTTTTGGGGGGGGAGAAAGGTGCATCTTATACACCAAAAATATGATATGTTGATTAAACAGAGACAATGGACTGAATTCCAAACAAATATATGCAGGAAATATGAAGGGAGGAAGGGGAAGGCCAAGAAAATTGCAGCTGGATGGGGCTGATGAAATCCTCAAAAAAAGCAATGAAAAGTTTAAAGAATAAAAGCCAATTTATGAATCAGTACATCTTTTTAATAGTAATATTACTAAAAATTGCAATTGAAAAGAAAAAATTTCAAAAAAATAGAAGAAAAATAGTGAAACATCTTTTTTAACTTTGATCAAATAAGCCAAGTTTATATTCCTTGTTTTTACTTTTAAAAATTTTAATCCTTAAATCTTTCAAAAGTGTTCTGGATCTAGAACTTGGTTTTTTTCATGTTTTGTTACTTCTCATAAAATTCTTCAAACCTTTAATAAGTTTCTTTTGTAATCCCAATATAGGAAAGTTATCCAAGTCACTCTTTTGGTTTATTTTAATTACCATATTTTTCAGAATATAAGATGCACCTTATTCCCCCCTAAAAGAGGGTGAAAATTTGGGTGCGTCTTATATACTGAATGTAGGCCCCCACGCCCATTGGCCCCCACCCTTTGGCCTCTGCCTCCCAGCAAATGGGGAAAATGGGGCTTGCAAAGGCGGCAATAGGCTATGGCAATCCCTGCAGCCTGAAACAGCTGATGATCAGGAGGCCCATGCTGAAATTGAAAGTGAAACTTGCTATTTGCTGCAGGGAGGCAAATGTCGATTTTTTTCCCTATGCTAATCAGGCTGTTTGCTGCAAGGAGGTAAGTCAATAACTATAAATGCCTATAGAAGGTTCAATTTTTAGACTTATTTTTTAAAGACTTCTTTATTATTGTTCTAGACAACTTAACAAAATGAAAAAGCTTTTTAAAATAAATGCTTGATCTGAAAAGGCCCAGTGCTATTTATCGTCTTTTAAACAGCAGAGAATAACATATACTTCCAGAAAGCCACATCAATTTTAACAGTTTCTGTACAAGTATAGTCTGAAATGTAACAGTGTCCTGTTGTCTAATTAGACCCTGACTTAGTCATGTTTGGAGTAGATCTATTTAAATAATTGAGAGCAGTTATGTGACTACATTTAAGAAAACTTTCTGGTATTAATATACTGCCATAATGTACATTTCTCCAATTCTTTGCTATTTCTATGGGTTAGGCACACATGCACACAAATACACAACAAACAGTGTATATTATCTGTACTGTTTGCTGTTTTTGCAAGGAGGCAAATTGTTGGGAGGCAGAGGCAGATTTCCCCCCCTTGTTTTCCTCCCCAAAATATAGGTGCTTCTTATACTCCCAAAAATATGGTATTAAGAAATCAACTAGTTTCATTTATCCAGTGTAGCATCCTTTTCCATATCATTCTTGTAACCTGTCATTTTTAAATCCACTTTCAGATTAGTCTTCTTTCTATAACATCTTTTAAACATAGTCTATCTATAGAGGCAGTCACAATTAAGATTAACTTCTGGTTGCCCCAAAATATCATTTAGTAAGTTGAAGGTTATGATATTTTGCTCCATTCTATTTTGTAAGTCAAATTCAAGTGTTGTTCTCCTTTAGTTGTAACCTTAGTTCCTTCTGGTTCCCTCTCATGTCTAACCTTCAAAATATCATCCTACCATGGAATTCTCCTTTGACATGGAAACGTTTTATTATAATTAATTCCAAAATTTTATTTCAAATCTGTCTCAACCTGTTGTCTGCTTGTCACATTCCAAAATCAAAGTTCTAATTACACTTTTGCTGTTTATTTCAAAAGAATTTAAGTCCTTAAACTTGCATTTAAAACTTCCCTTCATAAGGATTGAAGGAAACTCACTCAGTGATTCAAACTTGTCAATAAACAGATTTCTAAAATCTGAAAAGAATTTAACCAGTAATTTCCAAAAGTGATTAGAAAAGAAACTGTCAACTGTGCAAACCCATTGACCTTCTGAAAGGTGCCAACTGCAATTTGAATGAAATATGCTTTCCCTCATCTCTCAGTAATCTAAATCTATCAGGGACTGTTGTCTTGCAGTTTCTTCAGGAGGACCAACTATATGGAGTACTTGTGGGCGACCTCAAGTAGTCTCCTTGTCCAGAAAGGTGTGAGGTTTCCAAAAGATGCCCTCATTAATTACAAAAAGGTGAGCTATTTGCCAGCTCTTCATTCTGCTGTGGCTTTATTGGTTCTGTCTTCCCTGGCTCTGTTTTCAGTTTACAATTTCTTCCCTGGAAGTCCCTGTATAAAGCAGTATATCAGTGTAATGAGAGCAAAGATTCTTTGCAAGGATAAAAGGTATGGAGAGATATAGCAAAGTTTGTTCCTATTATTTCCATTTAGTTCATTTTCTTTTGTTATGCCTTAATTTTTGATATACTATTTCTTACTATGATTTATATAACATTTCTTAACCAAAAAGGGAGAAGCATGATGGAAGGGACATATTTGAGATTATATTTGTAATCTTTTGGTTAGAATTTTGGTTAAAACTCCTAGAACAAATTTCAACAACCTCAGATATATTAATGATACCACAGTGATGGCTGGGGGCAAGAAAGACTTAAGGAAGAAAGAAGTGCAAAACCTGTCCTATTGCTCAATATAAAAAAATAAGAGTATGTTAACAGGCAGGCCAATCCAACGCATATAAGTAAAGAAGTAACAATGAACTTTGTCTTCATAGGCTCAAAAAATTATATGGTGACTCTAGCCATGAAATAAAGAGAAGTTTGTTTCTTTGGTAAAAGATAGACTTTAGTGAAAGACAGAGTTAGTGAAAACATTAAAGTGCAGAATCATTACAAGGTCAACACAGCTATACATCATCAAGGCCAAGGTTATTCCCAGTTGGAATATTTGACAAAAAATGGGCACCACCACAAAAGATTAAATAAAAAGAAGCTTCCTGTTTATGTTCCTTTTTATTGTGGTGAAAGAGAAATACTACAGCAAAGCTTATATGTTTGGGATATATAATGTGAAAGCAAAAGTCTAAAGTGTCTTAAGCATAGTTGGAAAAAATGAAAGTATTCAGGAAACTGGCTGACAGGAAGTAAGATGGTTTGCTATTACCATTCACAACACAATCATAACCTTACAAGAACTCAAAGAAATAGTTACTGAGACAATCTTCATGCACTACAGACCAGCATCCAACTATAGTTGGACAGATATCTGGTTTAGTAATCTTTTTTAATTAGAGTTATGTATGTATGTATGTATGTACGTACGTACGTATATGAAAATACTCATTTTTAGTATCACAATTGAGCTTGTTGTCCTGAAAATAAACTCCTTAGTTTTCATCCCATCTGCAAAGTCACTAGGTTGTTGTTTACCACAGGGAATCAGAAATATTTACCCATTGGACACTAATCATACAAAGTTCTATCAGCAGGTCTACACTTTCGATTTTCTCTGCATTGACCTGTAAAAGAATGGACTGCAGCATGTTTTATAAGGGTCCCGGCCACTACAAAAGCTGTTTCAAGCTGTCACTGCTGAAGGAGTATCTGTACGTGTATTAATGAAGTTTCTCAGTCATCCAGGTAGAGTTGTCTGGAAGTTGAATAATGGCAACTGCACTTATTTTCTTGTTGGTGTGAAGGGTTTTGCTGCTTATTTAAAATTGAAGAAGCTACTTAAATAAGCAGTGAAACTTTTTGAACCAACAAGAAAAGAAATCCAGTTGCCATGCCTCATCTGTACATGTATTTATTTTCCACAGCCAAATGTAGCCAATGTATGTACTGCTAATAAGAATAAAATAGAACGTAATTATTTATTGGCCAAGTGTAATTGGACACACAAGGAATTTGTCTTTGATGCATATGTACAGTGCATACAGTGGAGCAAAAAAGTATTTAGTCAGCCACCAATTGTGGAAGTTCTCCCACTTAAAAAGATGAGAGAGGCCTGTAATTGACATCATAGGTAGACCTCAGCTATGAGAGACAAAATGAGAAACCAATCCAGACAATCACATTGTCTGATTTGGAAAGAATTATTTTTTTTGCAAATTATGGTGGAAAATAAGTATTTGGTCACCTACAAACAAGCAAGATTTCTGGCTCTCACAGACCTGTAACTTCTTCTTTAAGAGGCTCCTCTGACCTCCACTCATTACCTGTATTAATGGCACTTGTTTGAACTTGTTAGCAGTATAAAAGACACCTGTCCACAACCTCAAAGTGTCACACTCCAAACTCCACTATGGTGAAAACCAAAGAGCTGTCAAAGAACACCAGAAACAAAATTGTAGACCTGCACCAGGCTGGGAAGACTGAATCTGCAATAGGCAAGCAACCTGGTGTGAAGAAATCAACTGTGGGAGCAATAATTAGAAAATGGAAGACATACAAGACCACTGATAATCTTCCTCGATCTGGGGCTTCATGCAAGATCTCACCCCGTGGGGTCAAAATGATCACAAGAACAGTGAGCAAAAATCCCAGAATCACGGGGGGGGGGGGACGGGGGACCTAGTGAATGACCTGCTGGGACTACGTAACAAAGGCTACCATCAGTAACACACTACACCGCCAGGGACTCAGATCCTGCAGTGCCAGACGTGGCCCCCTGCTTAAGCCAGTACATGTCCGGGCCCGTCTGAAGTTTGCTAGAGAGCATTTGGATGATCCAGAAGAGGATTGGGAGAATGTCATATGGTCAGATGAAACCAAAGTAGAACTGTTTGGTAGAAACAAAACTCGTTGTGTTTGGAGGAGCGAGAATGCTGAGTTGCATCCAAAGAACACCATATCTACTATGAAGCACAGGGGTGGCAACATCATGCTTTGGGGCTGTTTCTCTGCAAAGGGACCAGGATGACTTATCCGTGTATAGGAAAGAATGAATGGGGCCATGTATCGTGAGATTTTGAGCGCAAACCTCCTTCCATCAGCAAGGGCAATAAAGATGAAACGTGGCTGGGTCTTTCAGCATGACAATGATCCCAAACACACTGCCCGGGCAATGAAGGAGTGGCTTCGTAAGAGGCATTTCAAGGTCCTGGAGTGGCCTAGCCAGTCTCCAGATCTCAACCCCATAGAAAACCTTTGGAGGGAGTTGAAAGTCCGTGTTGCCCAGCGATAGCCCCCAAACATCACTGCTCTAGAGGAGATCTGCATGGAGGAATGGGCCAACATACCAGCAACAGGGTGTGCCAACCTTGTGAAGACTTACAGAAAATGTTTGACCTCTGTCATTGCCAACAAAGGATATATAACAAAGTATTGAGATGAACTTTTGATCTTGACCAAATACTTATTTTCCACCATAATTTGAAAAAAAAATATCTTTCCAAATGTGATTGTCTGGATTTGTTTCCTCATTTTCTCTCTCAAAGTTGAGTTCTATCTATGATGTCAATTACAAGCCTTTCTCATCTTTTTAAGTGGGAGAACTTGCACAATTGGTGGCTGACTAAATACTTTTTTGCCCCATTGTAAATGGAATCTCCTACTAGGATCTCTTATTAAAAGCACATATGCCTTAATGTAACAATATATTGTCAACGAGAGAAATGCTTTATCAAAAATCTATAATTTCAGCTATTGCTTATATTCACTTCAGTATGAAGACAAACTGTATTTAGTGATATGACCACACATTATTTTTAAGGTTAAACAAATTTCTTCAGCAAAGTTACATGTATTTGAAAGATTTAAAAAAAAAAATACAAATATACTGCATATTTCTTCCAGACCCAAGAGAGAAAAATGTTCATAGAAGTATCTGGGAAATAAAATAGATATGTATTTTGTATTACAGCAATATAAATATTCACCACTGGGACAGACTAGATGGGCAGTTTCATTCATGTTGGATCTTGCAGCCCTGATTAGGTGTTATATGCATTGTATGTACAACCCAATTTTTTCTTCTTTTTAAATGAGGGCTTCTTATGCCTCACAAGTTACCAAAAAACCCACCAAAATCTGTTACTGTATATACTCGAGTATAGGCCGAGTTTTTCAGCCCACTTTTTGGGCTGAAAAAAGCCGCCTCGGCTTATACACAAGACCCAGTGGAAGTTCTCTGCACGAGGTGAAACGGCCGGCAGCAGCCTCGCTCTCCTGCCGCGGCTTCCGTTTCAGTCGCGCAGAGAACTTCCACTCGCTTCCCAGGCTTGTGCTCTGATGAGGGGGAAAGAGAGGACTTTCCTTACGCCCGCATCAGAGCTGGGGGGTGGGGGGGTGGGAGAAAGGACTTTACCCCATTGATTAAAGTAATTTCACCCGCAGATCCCAACAACGCTGTCAAGATTAAGATCTCTTGAATTAGATTCCGCTGATGAGGCGGGCGGCGCGGATTGTAGCAGGGATGACCACCGATTGCAGCCTGGCTGCGCTGGCGGGGACGGGCGGGGCGGGGTGGGATGGGACTCCCCACTCGCCAAGATCGTAGGACTCCAAGTCCCATCCCCTCCGCCCGTCCCCGCCAGCGCAGCCCCTGCCGCATCAGCCGGAATCTACCGTAATTCAAGAGATCTTAATCTTGACAGCATTGTTGGGATCTGCGGTGAAATTACTTTAATCAGTGGGGTAAAGTCCTTTCTCCCCCCCCCCCCCAGCTCTGATGCAGGCGCAAGAAAAGTCCTCTCTTTCCCCCTCATCAGAGCTCGGGCGAGCGAAAGAAAGAACTTTACCCCACTGATTAAAGTAATTTCTTCACCGCAGATCCCAACGCTATCAAGATTAAGATCTCTTGAATTAGATTCCGCTGATGTGGCAGGCAGTGCGGATTGTAGCAAGGACGGCCGCCGATCGCAGCCCAATTGCGCCAGGGGGTTCCGCTGGTTGGAAGAAAGTCCTCCGCGCCACGCCGGCGCCCCAAACAGAGCTGGGTCCAATCATCACGCCTTTTCTTCCCTTTTTATGCCCTGTCTCAGACGTGCGGGCGCGCATGCTGTGGACTCGCCCACTTAGACGTCGAGATTGCTGCGTGCTTAGCTGTGGCCATATCTCCTCTTGTTTTTTCCCCTTCCTTTTATATGCTCCCCTTGGTGCAGCGGGCTAACGCCGGTGAAAGGAGTGAGGTGGACACAACTGGTAAATTATAAACCACAGATTTTAATCCTATTTAATTTTTAATGGTATCAAATTTAGCTATAAAGTGGCTTTACCTACTTTTTTTTCCTGGGCCTGCTAAATTCTAGTCCCTGGTGATACAATGAGTTAAATGAATTCTGGCCTGGATTTCCTATTGTGCAATTTGTGTCATGGACTTAATCATTTTAAATTCTATAAAATGCCAGTACAAATTCTTTCTGCCAAGAGATCAGAAAAAACAATGCTCGAATCTTCTGATATTTAAATGATTTATAATTTGTTTAGATATATAATTTGGATTACATTTGAAAGCTATGCATTGATTAAATACTACGGAATACAATCCTGTGGCAGTTCTTTCTTTTTTGGTTTTAGAAAAGGATAATTCCCTTTTTAGCCAGGCTTTTTGAATTAAATTAACACCAGTTTTTAAGTAGATTTCAATTTTAAAAAAATCCGTTAACTGCTTTGAATACCTTGATGGGGTACAAAACTTAAATAATAAAAAAATTGTACATTCATTTTGAAAAATAAATGCAATACTTGATTAATTTCATATCTTTATTTAAAATAGTTTTGGCATGGCATATGATTTTATTGACTCAGTTGGGCTGCCCTATGCATTTGCATGTGTGCGCTGGAGAGAGAGTGAAAAAGAGAGGGAGAAATAATTATATTAATTAGATAGATCAGTGTTTCTCCACCTTGGAGACTTGAATGTGTGTGGACTTCAACTCCCAGAATTCTGGGAGTTGAAGTCCACATACTTTCAAGTCTTCAAGGTGGAGAAACACTGAGATAGATGATGAGATGAGGGAGGGAGAGGGAGAGAGAGAAAGCGAGACCATAACTAGATAGACAGATAGGCAGGCTGTATAATTAATGGACACAGGGCAGGTTGTATATTCAATGGGCACAGGCAGGCTGTATATTTAATGGGCACAGGCAGGACACTGGTAGAATGTATATTATGAGCCCTAACACAGGCTGCTCTATGCAAACAGTCATGTCATCACTTTCTGTAATATCAGCCTGCATTAGGCCTCAAAAGGTACGGTACCCGAACAAGTCTTTTTTTTTTTTAATCCTGTTAGAAATGGATCCCAATACTTCTACCGGTAATCCTCGGCCAAAAGAAAAACGCAGGTCATTCGAAGCTGGTTTCAAACTTAAGGTTGTGTCAAGAGCAGAAGAAAGCAATAACAGTATTGCAAGTAGGGAATTTTGTGTTGATGAAAAACAAGTGAGGGAATGGCGGAAAAAGAAAGCTGACTTGGAAAAGATTCCAAAGTCAAAAAAAGCTCAACGTGGTTTAACAACTTCATATGGGGCTCTAGAGACTGAATTGTATGAATGGGTTATAGAGTGTCGTCGAAATGGTTACTGCGTAACACGCATGGGAATTCGCTTACGTGCCCTTCAAATGGCACAAGATGACAAATTAAAAGCACCAGGCATTGAAAAATTTGTTGCGTCAGCAGGATGGTGTACCCGCTTCATGAATAGGTTTGCCCTATGTTTGCGGCAAAGAACAAAGATTTCACAGAAGTTGCCAAAAGACCTTGATGAAAAAGTGATGTCATTCCATTCATTCATCATAAAACAAAGAAGGATCCATAACTATGACCTGGGAGATATTGGAAATATGGATGAAACACCTATGACCTTTGATCTTCCAAGCAACAAAACTGTGGCAAGTTTGGGAGACAAAACTATTTTTCTCAGAACCACAGGAAATGAAAAAAAACATTTCACAGTTGTTCTATCATGTTTGGCTAATGGAACTAAGCTGCGGCCTGTCATTATTTTTAAAAGAAAGACCTTGCCTAAAAAGGTCAAATTCCCACCACGAATTACAGTGCGCGCACATATGAAAGGCTGGATGGATGAAGACGGAACAAAAAAATGGCTGGAAGAAATTTGGAAAGAACGACCAGGAGCAGCCTTAAAGAAAAAACCATCATTGCTAGTTTGGGATATGTTCAGAGCCCACACATCTGATGACATAAAAAAAATGGCAAAATCTTCTCAAGTTTCTTTGGCCGTTATTCCAGGTGGGCTTACATCTGTATTGCAACCGCTAGATGTGTGTTTAAATAAACCTTTTAAAGACCATGTGAGAAAGATGTGGCATGAATGGATGTCATCTGGTCAAGCCCGACTGACAAAAGGTGGAAATCTGATGAAGCCCGACATAGAATTGATAGCAAAGTGGGTTTGTGATGCATGGGAAGAGATTCCGGAGGACATGGTGCAACACGCCTTCAAGAAATGTGGTGGACACTGGTAGAATGTATATTATGAGCCCTAACACAGTTACATTAGTAATGCTATGGATGGCAGTGAAGACAGCGCTTTGTATGAGAACGACAGCTGTGATGGTGATGACTGCGAACTCAGTGATGATGACAATGTCTATGCTGATAACCTCACACCAGCTAATGCTGAAGCTCTGTTTGGACATACGGATGATGAGGAGGAATCCAGTTTTGAAGGATTTTAACTCTTGTGTTTTAGCTTGGTTGCTGAATGAGCTAAGGTTTTTGTACTTTTAAAGTTATTGTTGATACCATATTGTTTTTATTGACCCTCTTTTCCACTTACAGAGCTAGTTTACTGTTTTTCTTTGAAATAAATATTCAAACACATTATTGGTATCTATTTTTATTTTTGAAATTTACTGGTAGCTGCTGCATTTCCCACCCTAGGCTTATACTCGAGTCAATAACTTTTCCAGTTTTTTGTGGTAAAATTAGGTGCCTCGGCTTATATTCGGGTCGGCCTATACTCAAGTATATACGGTATCTAATGCCTCCTAGTGATCAGTAGTGATGATCACTGTATAATGTTAAAAATTATACAACTCTAGATCTGAAGTTTCTAGTAGGAAATCCAGACAAATTACCACCTTTAGCTCTCCTTTAAGAAAGGAAACAAATGTTATATCACTCACAGCCTATAAATTAACATTTATACATAGTGTATGTATAGTACCTAGCCTCATAAAGCCTTCTGCAGTCAAGAGAAAACTGTAACTGTTCTTTTTCAGAATCCTTAACGAGACAGAGTAATTTTCACAATCTGAGTTTAACAACATCACTTATTGCTAACTACAACAACATATACAGCAGAAATATGTCACAGAGACCACTGCAGCAGGTTTCTTCTATTAAGTTATTAAGGTTTTGTGTCTTTGACAATTATCTGGCAACTGGGAATTACACTGAATTTGTCATTGCATTTAAAACAGCTATTATCATGGGGTTCCAAACAGTTTGCAGTACGTTTCTAAGATTTATTCATTTATTCCATGTGTACCCTTACGAATCAATAGAGGTTAAAATTCTGGTTCTGATATGTAAAGGTCTAAGAACATGTTCTACAAATGAGATTCCACTCTGAGGAACTGCTTCAAATGCATCTTATTCTGAGACGGTATGTTATCAAAAAGACTAAATGAATATTCAGTGTTAATTTCCAAGGCAGGGATTCTCTCAAGGGCATCTTTCCCTTTGTGTGAATGTGTGGGAGGAGAGGAGAAAAGAAAGAAAAACAGAGACCAATCAGAGAGAGGAATCGGGGCCTTTTAAATAATGCTCTGTCTTCAGAATTTTTTTCCTTGAAGAGGTTTTCATGGCATTTGCTTTCTTTTCTTTTTGGCAGCTGGTATAAATCTTGGCCTGTCTTGCAGTTTTGGATTTTTAAAAAGCTATTTCGGGTAATCCTTGATTTATGACCATAGTCGAGCCTCAAATTTCTGTTGCTAAGTGAGACATTTGCCAAGTGAATTTTCCCCATTTTAGAACCCTTCTTGCCAGTTATTAAATGAATCATTGGAGCTGTTAAGTTAGTAACACAGTTAAGTGAATCTGGCTTCTCCAAATCTTGACTTTGCTTGCCCAAAGGTTGCAAAAGGTGATCTCATGATCCTGGGACATGTGACCTTGGGACATGTGACTTGCAACTCTCAAGCATCTTAATTTTGATCACATGACCATGGAACGCCACAATAGTTATAAGTGTAAAAAACAGTCATAAGTCACTTTTTCAACGCTGTTGTAACTATGAATGGTCATTAAACAAACCATTGTAAGTCAAGGACTACCTGTAATGGGTGCTTTAAGTTAGTGTGTGTGTGTGTGTTTGAGTGTTTTGTTTTGATTTTTATTATTCTTCAACAAAAATTACAAATTCAAATGAGCAAAATGAAAAAAAATACAATGTGATAGGCACTTTAGTGCACTTACACACATCCTCTTAGGAATTTCTTTAATTTTTTAAATTAAATGTGAGGTCCACAGAAGTTGAATTAAAACTGTGAAAGTCAGTAGCTGAGACAAAAAATGATTTTTTTACAATCAAATTTAAACTTTTAACATTATAGGCTGAAATGAAGGCTGATCAATAACTGAATATCTTAACTGATTTTTTTAAAAAACCCATACTATAATAGCAATACACTTCATAGCACCAATAGTGTATCATGATCAGCACAGTTGCTTATGAAAATCCCAGTCTGTATTAACTGCCCCACAGAAATTATGGTTTTCTAATTTCCTAAGGAAGTTAAGGTCAACATGCAGATGTAGTGTTTTGCTCCCAGTTGGGCAATGCTCCCTGTTCTCCATAATAAGTTAAGAACGATTAACATTTTGCATTCTTCCTTAGTGGACAAGATCTAATTTAATGAGGTAAATATTTGCTACTTTTCTTCTTCTGTTTAAACAAAATGGAAATAGAAAAGAAATCTTAACACTTTCCACCAAACAGATTTTAGTAAAGACATAATATTGTATCTCAATAGAGAACTTCCAATTAGCTGTAAATAAAAACAAGAAGCAGTTTGGTGCACTGGCTAAAGTAGTGACCTAGAAACCAGAAAGCCAATTTCTATGCCTGCTTTAGGCATGAAAGCCATCTGGGTGACTTTGGGCCAGTCTCTCTCTCTCTCTCCTAAAAAGGCAGGATAACAATTTAATCATTAAACTTAAAAAAACTACAATATATACATTTAAAAATGTAAATAAATAAGAAATACTCTTTCCCAAGCAGGAAAGAAACTTAGGGGAAAATAATTCCAAAAAGCAAGAGGAGGTCATGGGACATGAAGAATAAAATAATTGCAAGTTTTGTAGCATTCCCCTACATTTATAATTATGTTTGTGCATTAAGGGATCTTCCTGCAGCTTTAGAAAATATTTCGGTGAAGTTTTTTCCTACACCAAAAATATTGAGTATGTGTCATAATAAAATAACAAAATCTCCATTGTCCTAAGAGGGGGGGGGGGGAATCTTTTGTCACTCTGAGTTACCTTACCAGCAGATTAGTAAAACCTCAAAAATTGAAGTTTCATAACAATTTCATATTATTCCTTCAATATAAGCAACACTATGTAAATGCAACAAAAAGTATAATAAGAAATAGTGAGAAGAAATTCAAATCATAAGCTAGAAACAAAGAAAATACTGAACTTACTGTACACCAACACCATTCGCTACATGTTTCCACACCCTTCTATTCCAACCAAAGTGCTGAAGTTGCTTTCCCAAGATTTCAGTCTGATGACCGAAAACAATGGAAGGAAACAATACAGCTCAGCAAAGTTGTTAGGTATTAGTTGATTTAAGTATAGTATCTCTGTTTTATGTTGTTACTTGATAAAAGCCTTTCCTAAAATGTATTGAAATTAGTTTCAGGATAAATAAGATGTTCATATTTGAAAAATTCAGCTGGATACAAATAACTATAAATTTTTAGTAATAAATGTACTTTTCAAAAGAAAACTGGCTTCAAAATTTTCAGTATTCCTCATAGAGGAATCTCTTTAGCCCTTTGGATGTTGCTAAACTACGACTCCCAGGAGTTATTATTTGCCATGATGTGGCTAGGATTGCTGGGAGTTGCCATTCATGCCATAGATCAGTGATGGCTAACCTTTTTGCTATGGCATGCCAAAAGCAAGGGGAGCGGGGGGGAGGGTCGTGCGTGCGCATGCCCACACCTATAATTCTATGCACTCTCCTCTGTGCATGCTTGCGCGACATCACCCCCTGCTCTTGCCGTGCAATGGCATAGTGGACCCGTTTTTTGCTCTCCCCAGGCTCCAGAGGCTTTCTAGGAGCCTGGGGAGAGCAACCCCCCCACCCAGAGGCCCTCCAGAGGACAGAAACGGCCCATTTTCCAACTTCTGGTTTGTCCGTTGAGCTGTTTTTCACCCTCCAGAGGCTTCAGAGAAGGGCGAAAAATGGCAGAAAATCATGGCAGAAATCAGCGGAGCTGACAGGGTAATAATGCCTTGCATGTCGTCCTAAATGGCTCCACGTGCCAACTGTGGCACATGTGCCATAGGTTCGCCATCACGACCATAGATCATTCTTATGAGTGGGAAAAAATCATTGGAAACAGAAAACTACAAAATTGAATTCTAATCTTTCTCCTGGCATGCCAATTTTCTATATATACATACTAAATTTTTGATATGAATAAAAATAAGACTGTAAAAGCTGAAACAGCTGTATTATGAAAGTGTTATTACAATACAGGTAGTCCTTGACTTATGATTAAAATTGAGCCCAACATTTCTGTTGCTAAGTGAAACATTTGTAAAATGAGTTTTGCCCCATATACCTTTCTTGCTGCAGTTGTTCAATGAATTACTGCAGTAGTTAAGTTAGTAACATGGTTAAGTGAATCTGGCTTCCCTATTGACTTTCCTTGTCAGAAGGTCGTAAAAGGTGATCATATGGGATACTGAAACCATCATAAATAGAGTCAGTTGCCAAGTGTCTAAACTTTAATCACATGACCATAGGGATGCTGCAACAGTAGTGTGAAAAGCGGTCATGTTATTTTTTTCAGTGCCATTGTAACTTCGAAGGGTCACTAAACATATTGTAAGTCGAGGACTGCCTATATATTTATTACTCCATTTCTAAAAGTATAGCTTGATTTACATTAATAAAAATAACATAAAACACAAATAATTTATATGAGAAAAATGCATGTTCAGTCCCAGACTAGAAAATGAAGGGATTGCCAATCCAGTTTAAACTACAGTTAACAGTCCACTTATAGCCATTGTTTATGAATCATTATAGCAGATAACTATTTGCCAATAAATGTTCTCATGTAAATCACTATTTCAAATAGTTATGAACATTTTATTCCAGGCGTATTTCGGGAACAGAGCATTTTCAACAAAAAATAATTCCTACATCAAAAAAAAAAAAAATCGAACACAGGAAAGAACATAAAGGTTTGGCAGTATCTCAGATCTCATAAACCAAACATTCAGACTGAGAAGAAGAACAGAAATGAGTTCAATTGTGATCTCTTCATTGCTTCCTTGCAGACACAAAGTGGGTCATTAAGGCCCACGACTGTCTTGGCCCAGAACAGCACGCACCCATATCTTGAGGATTTAATTACTAGAATGCTTAACCCAAAACAGTGCATCAAATGCTCTCACCAAAATATATCTATGAGCTGCACAGTTTTAGTTAAACTTGGGCTTTAAAACTTGGGCTTTAACAAATCATTTCATAAATTAGAGGGCTCTCTCTCTTCCCCACCATCTTTACATTCCTGTTTTATATATCTATCCTGTTTAATCATTTCCTTTCCACACGGATTTTTCGGCACATATCTAATCTTAAAACACTAAGTTCAATGAAGAAAGAGAGAAAGAAAGAAAGCACATCTTCTGGTCTGCAAAGTATATAAAACATTTTTTTTTAAATTGACTTCACCTTCATCAATAATGAATGTTGAGACAAACAGAAATAAGTCTACAGACATCTACAGGCAGATTCAGTTGCAAAGTATGACTGGGGGGGGGGGGCACTCGAGTTCAAATTCCAACTCCCCCCATGAAGGTCTAAGGCAGTGGACCCATCGTCCCACAGGGGGGCAATTTGATTTTTAATGGGGTCAAGTTGAACTTTGTTTAAACCAAGTTAATGGCTTTTTAGGCTTCCTCAGCTGTGAGTAGAGTTCACTTTTTGAGTAAAATAAGAATTATAAGGGGGGGGGCGTGTTCCAGGATTTTAGAGATGCTTAGATGGAGCATGGCCAAAATAAGGTTGAGACCCACTGGCCTAAGGTCATCTCCAAGCCTTCTTTCTCTCAGCCCATCTTCACCCTCCAGGATTGGTGCAGGGTAAGATAAAAGATGCCAGCTAGATGCGAACCTTCACCCCCACCCCCGCCTTCCTTTGGGATATCGAAACTAAGTAAAATGAAGCCAGGTTCATATTTGCAGACCGGGCTGAACACTCGGACCGACACCCTCAGAAGGGAATCCGGTAGCACGACCGCGTTTACGGACGTCTCATCGAAACCATTAGGGAAGCTAGTCATTCGGAAGACTCGCCGGGGTGCTTTGCTAACCGCAGACCCGACAATCTCATGCCAGGCCAGAACGGACGATCGCTCCACAACCCCGGGAAGGAAGGAAGGAAGGGGGGAAAACCCCAGCCTCGCCTGGAGCCTCTGACAGCTCAAGAGGAGGAAGTCAAGAGTGAGCCGCCGCCGCCGCCCCCGCCCCATAACCGGATCCGGGAGGAGCGGTCTGTCGGGCGGAAGCCTGGCCCCCCGACCCAAATCGTCACCACCGCACGGGGCGGGTCGGCCACGGCCGCCCCTGTTCCTCATCCCACACCCGGCCTTGCGTCCTCTGAGGAGCCGCCGGACACCACCTCCCCGCTTGTCGTTACCTCTCGAAGAAGTGCCTTAGGACCAAAAGGCCGGCGGCGAGCGGGATCGCCGCTAGAAGGTGACCGGCGCGGTATCCCTCGGAGGTCTCTCGCTCCAACTCGGCCCAAGTCACGTTGCCCGGAAACCAGAAGCGCTCGTTCCAAAACCAGGCTGCCACGACCGCCATTTTCCCACCAGCCCACCCCCACATGCACACACCCGGCGCCCGCCCGCCTGCCCGGGCTCCTGCTCTTTCCAGCAGCGGCGGCCGCCACCAGAATGCCTCGACTGCCGCCGCCGGCGCGAGGGGAAAAAAGGCGGTAGCGAACGAGGGGGTGGGACCTGGCCAGTCCCCGCCCATCTAGCTTCCCGAGAGAGGAGGTCAAAGCCGACGCCCCTTTCCTCACCCCCTTCGGTACCGTTAGGAGCAGCAGAGCGCATGCGCCTCATTGAGGCTAATTCGGCGGTCGGGAGGCGAGGAATTTTTGAGGCTGAGGGGGGGGGGAGGCGGGAAGAAAGCTGGGCTGAGGGATGGGGGCTCCGCTGACTAACTGAGGCGGCTGTGTGTGTTGGCCGACCCCCGCCTGAATTCCGAAGTTGCAACTTGGAGGGGGGGGAAAGCGAGTTGGATGGCTTAGTTTCTGCCTTTTACGGTTGTCGCTGTTCCACCCAATTTAATAAGCGGTTCCTCACTTCTTCATTAATGGAAAGGAGAAGAACTGGGGCTGCGTCATGTGACGCGCCGCTTTATCCTCTCCGAGGTGACGAAGGAAACGTCTATTGCCCTGGCTTCAGCCAACCGCGTGGCTGCTTCAGTGTGTGTGTTGACCGTTAAGCAGACTAAGCATGTGTTAAGGGCATCAAGCTCAAAGAGGGCATCACAAAGTTGAAAAAGAAAAAAAAAACTGTATAAAAAAAGATTTTTACAGTGTTTGTAAAGGAGGGGATCACCAAGATTTGTTAGTGGTTAGGGCACCAGTGACCCTTAATCAGCCCACTGGTATCATCCAGTCCACGCTGCAGTTCTTGCTTTAGAACCAATATCCAAGAGCACCAAGGACCTCACAGTTCAACTCTTTGCTTCAAATATTCTCTTCTATCGGAATCCACACTGCCCATAGATTGTAGAGCAAAAATCTGATAAGTGTTTCTCTATATGACTATGCACACGCCTGTTGGAAGAAATGTCCAGTTTCTCCCCCCCCCCCTGGAACTGAACCCAGAAGGACATTTTTTCAAAACACACCCTTTTAAAATATTTAGGTATAGATGGGATACTCACATCTGCTTTTATTAAAAGTTTTACACTACTCATCTTACTTTATTAAAAGAGTTGTGTGAGTCTCATTTTCCTTTTTCTTACGTGTGGTTTAATTCAAATTTTAGAAAAAAATATTTGTAAGTTGAAGTAAGTTTCTTCTGCCTTTTTTTTATAATGCCTGTCTTTTAAGCTAGAAATGTTTCAGAAGTTTTGCAGATACCTTTAGTATATCCAATTGAATAGTTTGACTTTTTGTTTGCCACTAATACGAATCCCTAGTGCCGCATAACAGAGTGAGCTCCCGTTACATGTCCCAGCTTCTGCCAACCTTCCAGTTTGAAAGCATGTAAAAATGCAAGTAGAAAAATAGAAACCACCTTTGGTGGGAAGGTAACAGCACTCTGTGCGCCTTCGGCATTAAGTTATGCCAACCACATGACCACGGAAAAGTGTTTGGACAGCGCTGTCTCTTTGACTTTGTAACGGAGATGATTACTGCCTCCTAGAGTCAGGAACGACTAGCACATATGTGCAAAGGGAACCTTTTTTTTACCTCTTTTACCTTTTACCTTTTTAATATTGAAATCCTTCAAAACCTTACCCCAACTCCTTGATTTCCTGTAATAATAGTTTTGATAATTTCTTCCGGGAATGAAAACCATCAGTGCTATTTCTAATGCCCCTATCCTTCTCAATAAGTTTAATATTCAAAATAATTAAAAAAAATTATCCATTACAACTTGGTGTTCTGTAATTTCATTACATATGCTGTCCAACTTTTCAAGAAATGTATCTAGTTAACAAGGTTGGCAGTCCAGGGTTCAAAAACCTATTACAGATATCCATTTCATTCTTCTTTATCTTCTAGCTCCCTCTGGTGTCCATCTCTCTCTCTGATGTTAATCTTCCTTATTATAAAAAAACTGCAAACAATCACCATTTTCTGGCGGGGGGAAAAATTCTTCTAATTAATTCAAAGCTATAATTTCAAATTTATCTGGACTCTTCCAGATTCTGCTGTTAACTTTCCAAAATCTATATTCTAAGCACCCTTATGCTGCATATCCAAAAAATATATTTCCAAAACTTTTAAATTCAAATTTGCACCACCTTCCTCTAAGACTCACCTGATAAATAGAACAAAACCTTGCCAGTCTGAAGGATTTTAATTTCTCCAGTACAATAAAAAATCCCAAAATTGTTCAAGAAATGAAGAGTCAGTCAAGCTTAAATGTCAATAAAAGGCTGTTTTTTTCAGTGTGAACAATGCAATTCCAACCTCTAGCCTCTCAATTCAGAAGACAACTGCAAAACAGGCAGATGCTGTGATCTACCCACAAGGAACAGCTGTCCATATTGTCACAATCATAGGTAATCTCAGTGATCTCCTACCTCTGGAGAGATTATGCAGGCCTGGATTCAGCATCCAACTACAATTCTTGCAAATGCAGTCTCACATCAACATGATGCCAGGCCTGCACAAGAACTCTCTAAATTTGTTTTTGTCTTTCAGTAGCATGACCCTGTTCGTAGCAATGCTAGGAAAAAAACCCTGGCAATTTCAAGATTTCTCCCTTGAACACAGTACAGACCAGATCTCATTCCCAATCCTTGATTTAAACCAGGGGTAGTCAACCTTTTTATACCTACCGCCTACTTTTATATCTGTGTTAGTACTAAAATTTTCTAACCACCCACCGGTTCCATATTAATGGTGATTTATAAAGTAGGGAAGTAACTTTACTTTATAAAATTTATAAAGCAGAGTTATAGCAAACCCCTACCGCCCACCATGAAAGCTGGAACGCCCACTAGTGGGTGGTAGGGACCAGGTTGACTATCACTGATTTAAACAATCAAGAGGGGAGGAGATGGAGTGCAAGAGAAGGAAAGAGGAGTTTGGCTGGAGAAAAGGGGTGGAGGAGCAGGAAGCTGGGAGAGAGGAGTGGGATATACCTAGAAAAAAGGAGGAATAAAGGAATAGGATAGTAGAGGCTTCTATGGGCCAAGCCTGAGGGAGATAAGGGGCTAGGATATGGGAGGCTTCTGTGGGGCAAGCCTGAGAGAAATAAGGGGATAGGATAGGAGAGGTATCCTTGGGGCAAGCTGAGGAAGAGTTTGAGTGAAAGGAGGCAAGCAGAGGAAACAACAAAGGAGCAGAAGCTGTGGAAGGAGAGCCCAGCAGCCAGTTCAAGAGAGAGTAAAAAGCGAGAAAGAGGAAAAAGGTCCAACCAGCCACCTGAATATTACCCCATCACATGACCAGCCTGCTGAGAGGAGGCTGATCACCACCCCATCTCGTGACCCTGGCAAGTAGAAGTACATCAGAGAGGGACCAGGGTGGACTGGGAGCTATACCAAAAAGGGCCAGGAGAACCCAGCAGCCCTTCCGGGGGTAGTGCTACACATACTTAACTACTGTGGGAATTGTTGTTTTTCTTTAAGTTAACACAAAGCAATGGTGAATAAACTTCCTTGCATCCATCCTTCTTTTAGTGAAATCTGCTCATGTGGCTAGACAAACCTTATTCAGTCCTTGAGGGATTCCTTGTAACTCAGGTTGTTCACAATCATTTCTCAAAAACGTTCCATGTTATCAGTTACCATAAGTCAATATATTTTGTTATCCAGGATAACAAGGAAACATGGGATAAGATGTTGGTATCAGTACAGCAAAGAATGAAATATGTTAAGATCACTAGTTAGGAAATGCTAAGCTGAAAAATATGGTTTTCATCTTAGACCTCATCTTACTCAAGTTGCATTAAGTTTTGTTAGACTTCACTTTGTGGTCTGTTGACTTTGCAGTAATCTGTTTTTAAAATGCCTTTATAAGGTTTTGCAGGATTTTGTTTCAGAAGTGTACCAGTACTTCTCAGTGTACTGGTAACAGAAAAACAAAAGTGGTGTGTTCCAGAAGTCCTTACCAAGTTGAAATAAAATTGAAAGTGCTTATTCAGGCAGTATCACAAGATTTGATTTGACATCTAAAAATAAAAATAGCTTTTCCTTTTGCATCATCATCAATGTAAATGTTAAAAGCTGTAGTATAATTTAAGTCATACTCCAATCTGTTAGTTTCTTCTGCCACCTTTGGCTGCATTCTCTTGGCCAGGCTGCTATACATTTATTATATCCATTATTTTTCCACTTAGTACATAAGCAACATATAAATACTGGAATTATTAGGAACAAAAACATAGAAAACCACATAAGAAATGTGAAGAGGTGAAAAGCAGACGTTGAGAAAGAGAGAAATGTAATGTAATACACCAATTACAGGAAGTTGAATAATTTAGAAATAAAATAGCATCTGCATTTCTCAGGGAATGAATTGATGACTTATAGAAAGTCAAACACTGTGCCCTAGAGGTGTTGCAGAAAATTGCAGGCACCAACTTTAAAGTCAAGGGGTGTGTGTGTGTGTGTGTGTGTGTGTGTGTGTGTGTGTGTGCGCCAGCAATGCAAACAATTAAATATTCAGAAATAAAAGATAGACTGTAAATACTGCACAAAGAAAATACTGTCTGAGATGGCAACATACAAGAACCAAAACAAATTCTGCCCAATTCTAGAGCACAATTAATTTCAATAGTCACAATAACGTATGTTTTCTCACATTATCTTGACCCCTGAGAATGCGGGGAAGGGGGAGAATAAGAATGGAATACAAAGCTATTTTGACCGGGGGGGGGGAAGCTGCTCTCTGAGCACCAACCTTATTCTACTAAACTATTTTGCATTCAAAAGGTTACAAGGACTGTGGATATTTCTGCAATTTTGCTACAGAATAAATTCTAAAGGCAAGATAGCCTCGAAGTTCATAATTCTAGAGTATTGCAGAAACAAAAGAGAAAGCTTTAGAGCTTTATACTTTCAAAATGTATATAGTGGATGCCCCAATAATTTTTTTTAAAGAAAGTTTTTATTTTTAGACAGACATAGACAAACAAAACATAAAACATAAAGCCATCTTCAATTACATACAGGGTGTCGATTGGTTACAAGGTATTTGTGCATCCTTTCCATAGTCATCATTTATAATTTATATGAAATCACATATTATCAAATCAAATATATTTGTATACATTATTATCATTGTACCTCATTTATTTGACTATCACTATTATTCCTTCATTTAAATGAGATATTCTAAGTATTGGATTCATTTATATTATAACAATTCATTATATCATCTTAAATCTATCTAATAATAATAATAATAATAATAATAATAATAATAATAATAACAACAACAACAACAACAACAACAACAACAACTCCGCCATTGCCGGTCCCAAGCCCGGATGAGAAAGGAGGACGGTTGGGATCAGGTTGGCATCTGGTCCCGTAAAAAAACCCCCGCCAACCCATACAATATGGTGAAAAAAACAAATAAGAATTCCATACCGCATCGGTCGTCGCGCGGGTTAACAAGGGCCGCGGCGGATGTTGGCGTCCCTGGACATCCGTCGACAAGTGGGCTACAAGTGGACCAGCCAACAAAACGACAAAAATATAGTGCAGATGAAAACCGTGCCATAATGACCTGTTACTACAACTCAGAGCCAGAAAAAAGAGGTTATTTAAAGCGAATGTATGAATTATGGAAACAACAATATCCAGATTCAAATGTTAGTGAACAACGACTAGCAGATCAAAGGCGATTTATTATACGGAATAAAGTGTTTAGTGAAGTTGAACATGAGGAAATTCAGGCAAATTGCAAAACCCAAAAAACAATATCACAAGCGGAAATAACTGATATTCAAGACACAACTAAAGACATTATAGTAGAACTCCCAGAAGAAGCTCTTGGGGAGGAAATAACATCACCACCACTAGAACCAGCTATCACTGAACCAACTGATGAACTAACTCAAAAACAAAAAGAATTGAAGGATAAGATCATGGAGCATTTTCTGCTTAATGAGGAAAGGCAACGTTTACCATCACTAAAAACTGTGCCGAAGAAAATTTTAGCCCCTATCATGAAAATGGTTAATGCAGTGTTTTCAACAATTGAACCGGGATCCATCTTGGAAATAAACCAGTTAATGTACAGCGCAGCTGTAATAGTCACTAATGAACTAGGCATTAAAATTAAAGTACCTAGTCATACAACAGAAAAAGCATCAAAGCCAAAGTGGAAAATCCGTTTAGAACAAAAAATAAAAAAATTAAGGGCAGATGCTAGTAACTTAAAGAACATGCATGAGCAACGGCTTAAAAACAACAAAATCATAGATCGGCTAATCAGGAGATATAGATTGGATACAAGAAACATCAATGAAGCTGTAGAGATTGTAAAACAGCAGATAACAGCAACAGCTAGAAAAATTGAAAGATATGAGGCACGAATCATCCAATATAAACAAAATCAGCAATTTCGATCAGACCAACGGCGTTTTTATCAAAGTCTTAATGTAAATGGTGACACCAAAAGTGAAAAACCAGAAAAACAGGCCACAGTTGAATTCTGGAAAGAATTGTGGGAAAATGCAAAGGACTACAACAAGGAAGCAAAGTGGATACATGACTTTGAGAAAAGCATTGGCAACAAACAAATGCAAGTATTAGAAATAATAACTGAGATGGTCAAAAATCGAGTTAAAAAGGTAAAGAATTGGACATCACCTGGAAAGGACCAATTACATGGTTTCTGGTTCAAATATCTGACCAGTTTACATGCAATATTGGCCAGGCAACTGAATGAAATTTTACAAAAGGGCCAAATTGATGAATGGTTGACAACTGGAAAAACATACTTGATTCAGAAAGATCCAACTAAAGGAACAACACCTGAAAACTATAGACCAATAACATGCTTGCCAACAACCTTCAAATTACTCACAGGCATTATTGCAGATAACATGATGGATTATTTGGAAACAAACAACATCTTGCCAGTAGAGCAAAAAGGCAACAAAAGAAGGAGCAGGGGCACAAAAGATCAGCTTCTAATTGATAAAATGATATTAGAAAATTGTAAGAACAGAAAAACGAACTTGAATATGGTCTGGATTGATTACAAAAAGGCATTTGACTCACTGCCACATAGTTGGATCATAAAATGCTTAGAAACAACTGGCATTAGCAAAAATATTACATCCTTTACTGAAAAGGCAATGAAACAATGGAGAACTGAGTTGGCAGTAGGGAATGAGAGCTACGGAATGGTTAACATCAAGCGAGGAATTTTCCAGGGTGATTCACTTTCACCTCTTCTCTTCATCATTGCAATGATCCCACTATCAGTAATCTTAAAAAAAATGAAATTAGGCTACCAAACAGCCAAAAAAGCTGAAAAAATTTCGCATTTACTATATATGGATGATTTGAAACTCTATGGAAAGTCAGAAATAGAAATCCAATCATTGACAAATACAGTCCGAGTATTCAGCACCGATATTTCAATGCAGTTTGGCATGGAAAAATGTGCCACTGTATCCATAAAAAGGGGCAAAATCACTGCATCTGAGGGAATTGAAATGCCCAATGGCCAACTAATTAAATGCAAAGAAAATGAAGCCTACAAATACTTAGGCATTCTGCAGTTGGATAACATCAAGCATGGAGAAGTAAAAACTATTGTCAGGCGAGAGTACACCAACAGAGTTAGGAAAATTTTGAAATCTAAATTGAATGGTGGAAATACAATCAAGGCCATAAATACCTGGGCAATACCAGTTATAAGATACACAGCTGGCATAGTTAACTGGACACAAACTGATTTGGACCTTTTGGACCGAAAAACCAGAAAACTAATGACAATGCACTACAGTTTACATCCACGTTGTGATACTGATAGACTATATCTGCCCCGAAAATCAGGTGGCAGAGGATTATTACAAGTGAAGCAAACAGTTGAAGAAGAAAAACATGCACTGGCTGATTATTTAAAAGAAAGTCAAGAACATCTATTAATCGAAGTAAAGAACAAAAATCTACTGAAGGCCCAACAGACAAAACAAGAATACAGAAAAGATGTGATAAAATCAAGAATGGAGAGTTGGCAGAACAAAGCACTGCATGGTCAATTTCTGGAAAAAATAAAAGATAAAGTGGACAGGGAACAAACTTGGTTATGGTTAAAAACAGGTACATTAAAGAAAGAAACAGAGTCACTAATCCTGGCTGCACAAGAACAAGCTATCCGCACAAATGCCATTAAGGCCAAAATCGAAAAATCCTCTGATGATGCCAAATGCAGACTTTGCAAAGAAGCTGACGAAACTGTTGATCACATACTCAGCTGCTGTAAAAAAATCGCGCAGACTGATTATAAATTGCGGCACAATTCAGTAGCACAAATGATCCATTGGAATTTGTGCAAAAATTATAATATTAAAACAGCAACAAACTGGTGGGAACATCAGCCTGAAAAAGTCACAGAAAATCAGATGGTCAAGATCTTGTGGGATTTCCGTATACAAACCGACAAAATACTGGCGCATAATACACCAGACATCACACTGGTTGAGAAAAATAAGGTCACAATCATAGACATCGCAATACCAGGTGATAGCAGGGTCGCCGAGAAGGAACATGAAAAAATCGCAAGATACCAGGACTTAAAAATCGAAATTCAACGACTATGGCACAAACCAGCAGTGGTAATTCCAGTGGTAATTGGCACACTGGGTACTATTCCAAAAGCACTGGAATTACATTTAAAACAGTTTAAAATTGACAAAATCACCATCAGTCAAATGCAAAAAGCCGCACTGCTTGGATCTGCACGCATATTACGAAAATACGTTACGATGTCCTAGGCCCCTGGGTGGGGCCCGACTAGTAACCAATGCCAAATCCGACGAAACAACTGGCCGCTGTGATACAATTGTATAATAATAATAATAATAATAATAATAATAATAATAATAATAATAATAATAATAATAATAATATATCTTTATGTTTTCAATGATTTCCAGTCATTGACAAATACAGTCCGAGTATTCAGCACCGATATTTCAATGCAGTTTGGCATGGAAAAATGCGCCACTGTATCCATAAAAAGGGGCAAAATCACTGCATCTGAGGGAATTGAAATGCCCAATGGCCAACTAATTAAATGCAAAGAAAATGAAGCCTACAAATACTTAGGCATTCTGCAGTTGGATAACATCAAGCATGGAGAAGTAAAAACTATTGTCAGGCGAGAGTACACCAACAGAGTTAGGAAAATTTTGAAATCTAAATTGAATGGTGGAAATACAATCAAGGCCATAAATACCTGGGCAATACCAGTTATAAGATACACAGCTGGCATAGTTAACTGGACACAAGCTGATTTGGACCTTTTGGACCGAAAAACCAGGAAACTAATGACAATGCACTACAGTTTACATTCACGTGGTGATACTGATAGACTGTATCTGCCCCGAAAATCAGGTGGCAGAGGATTATTACAAGTGAAGCAAACAGTTGAAGAAGAAAAACATGCACTGGCTGATTATTTAAAAGACACTCAAGAACATCTATTAATCGAAGTAAAGAACAAAAATCTACTGAAGGCCCAACAGACAAAACAAGAATACAGAAAAGATGTGATAAAATCAAGAATGGAGAGTTGGCAGAACAAAGCACTGCATGGTCAATTTCTGGAAAAAATAAAAGATAAAGTGGACAGTGAACAAACTTGGTTATGGTTAAAAACAGGTACATTAAAGAAAGAAACAGAGTCACTAATCCTGGCTGCGCAAGAACAAGCTATCCGCACAAATGCCATTAAGGCCAAAATCGAAAAATCCTCTGATGATGCCAAATGCAGACTTTGCAAAGAAGCTGATGAAACTGTTGATCACATACTCAGCTGCTGTAAAAAAATCGCGCAGACTGATTATAAATTGCGGCACAATTCAGTAGCACAAATGATCCATTGGAATTTGTGCAAAAATTATAATATTAAAACAGCAACAAACTGGTGGGAACATCAGCCTGAAAAAGTCACCGAAAATCAGATGGTCAAGATCTTGTGGGATTTCCGTATACAAACCGACAAAATACTGGCGCATAATACACCAGACATCACACTGGTTGAGAAAAATAAGGTCACAATCATAGACATCGCAATACCAGGTGATAGCAGGGTCGCCGAGAAGGAACATGAAAAAATCGCAAGATACCAGGACTTAAAAATCGAAATTCAACGACTATGGCACAAACCAGCAGTGGTAATTCCAGTGGTAATTGGCACACTGGGTGCTATTCCAAAAGCACTGGAATTACATTTAAAACAGTTAAAAATTGACAAAATCACCATCAGTCAAATGCAAAAAGCTGCACTGCTTGGATCTGCACGCATATTACGAAAATACGTTACGATGTCCTAGGCCCCTGGGTGGGGCCCGACTAGTAACCAATGCCAAATCCGGCGAAACAACTGGCCGCTGTGATACAATTGTACAACAACAACAACAATAATAATAATATATCTTTATGTTACATTCTGTATCATTCTATTATTCCTGTATTTATAACATTCTCTAAAATCTTTCATTTCCATGTTTTTTTATCTAACCACTGATAAAATAGATCCCATATCTTATAAAATTGTTTATCTTCCTGTTCTCTAATTTCAAATGTCAATTTACTCATTTCAGCTCATTCCATTGTTTTGTGAATAACTTCCCCCTGCGTTGGTATTTTCTCATTTTTCCAGTTTTTAGCAAATACAATTCTAGCTGCTGTTAACACATTTACAATCAAATATTTCAATTCTCTATTGTATGTTTCCAGTATGATTCCCAATAAAAAGATCTCTGGTTTAAAGTCTATATGTTTTTGTATCATTTTTTTCCAACCGTGTGGATTTTAGTCCAATATCTTTTAGCTTCTATGCACATCCATCACATATGGTAATATGAACCCTGTATCTCATGACATTTCCAACACTTTTCCGATTTATTCTTGAACATTCTTGCTATTCTCATCGGGGATAGGTGTCACCTGTAAAACATTTTATGCAAATTTTCTTTATATGTTGTTGACATTGTCATTTTATAATTTTGAGACCCCAATTTCTGCCAATTCTCTAAATCAGAGGTAGTCAACCTTTTTATACCTACCACCCACTTTTGTATCTCTTTTAGTAGTAAAATTTTCTAACCGCCCACTGGTTCCACAGTAATGGTGATTTTATGAAAACCTAATGAAAATGTTTTTAAATAATGCTATGACATTTTTTTAAAAAGTCAATTAAATTAAAAAAAAGGAAAGTGCTTCAGTATCGGACAAAACCCCTACTGCTCACCATGAAAGCTGGAATGCCCACTAGTGGGCAGTAGCGACCAGGTTGACTACCACTGCTCTAAATCAATCCCACGTGCAAAATTATCCCCCCAAGCAATCACAGATTTTTTAACTTGTTCTTCTTCTAACTTAACCTCTAATAAGTATCCATACAGTTTTTTAATCACCTTTTCATCAGTACCTATCAAAATTTTATCTAACTCAGTCATTTTATCATGGAAACCTTCCATTTTAAGATCTTTATCATAACTAGAAATGTATTTGCGCATATGAAAACCAGTTCATCTTTATACCTTGCTGTTCCAGTTCTTGCATAGATTTAAGTTCACTCTTTGCATTCAATATTTCACCATATCTAACTATTTGTTCCTTTTTGTATGTTATTGGATATGAAAAATGCTTCAATAGTCGATAACCAGACTGGAATTTTTAGATAATGTTGCTTTTTAATCTTCTCGAAATTTAATAACAAAGCCTCACGTATGTAATGTCTTCTATAATATCCCTGCGTTTTAGTTTCCTTGTACCATAAGAAAGTGTGCCATCCCAACAGCAAATCATGTCCTTCTACGGTCAATAATCTGAAATTTCTTAATGTTATCTATTCCTTAACCCACATCAAACTTGTTGCCTGATAATATAACTCCCAGTTAGGTAGACCAAATCCTCCTCTTGTTCTAGCATCTTGTAACAATTTTAATTTAATTCTCGCTTTCTTTCCCTGCCAAATATACTTCAACACAATTTTGTTTAAATCATCAAAATAATCTTTCCCTAATCTAATTGGAATTGTCTGGAACAAATATAAAATCCTGGGTAGTATATTCATCTTGATTGTTGATATTCTCCCTATTATTGATAGTTGTAAATTTTCCCATTTCTCCAAATCTGTCGCAATCTGTTGTTTGAGTTTATAGTAATTGTTCTCTCTACGTGTACTACATCTTGCTGTCAAATATATCCCCAAATACTTGACCTTATTCTTGACTGGAATCTTCAAAGCTTCCGCCAATTCTTCCTTTTGTCTTAATAACAGGTTCTTTGCCAAAATCTTTGTTTTGTCTTTATTTATTTTCAAACCTGCTACTTTTCCATATTCCTCTAGTTTTTCTATCAATTTAGGTGCAGTTTCTAGTGGATCCTCTAAGATGAAGACCAGGTCATTTGCAAATGCCTGCAATTTATATTCTTCCTTTTTAATTTTCATTTCTTTTATGGTTTTTTTCTCTAATGTTTCTATTTAGGACTTCTAATGTTAAGACAAACAACAGAGGCGATAGTGGGCAACCTTTGCTCGTCCCTTTCTTTATTTCAATAAAGTCTGTCACTTCTCCATTTATCATCTTTGCTGTTTATTTGTGGTATATAGTTTGTGTGGCTTGGGTAAATTTCTTACCAAAGCCCATCTGTTCCAGCTATATCAACATAGATTGCCAGTTCACATTGTCAAAGGCTTTCTGTGTATCTAAGAACATCAAAGTCATTTGTTTTTCAGGATGTGCCTCATAATATTCCAAAGTGTCCAGAATTATTCTCATATTATCTTTAATTTGTCTCTTTGGTAGAAACCCATTTTGATCAGGGTGAATAAAATTGTTTACATATTTTTGAGTCATTCTGCCAATATTGAAGCAAATATCTTACAATCTAAGTTTAGCAGGGAAATAGATCTATAGTTCTTAATTTGAAGTGGGTCGGCCTCCTCTTTTGGCACAAGTGTAATATATGCTTCTGACCATGATTTGGGTATCCTCATCTTTGACATAACCTCATTCATAAGTTCTAGTAATGGAAGACACAACGATTCCTGCAATGTCTTATAAAATTCCACTGGCAGTCCATCCGGACCTGGAGCCTTCCCATTGTTTTGTTTTTTAAGTGCTTCAGTTAACTCCATCTTTGTTATATTGCCTTCTAGCATCATTTCAGTTTCTTTAGATATCTGGGGTAAATTCACTTTCTGCAAATATTGTTTGGCTCCTTCCTCTTTTATATTCTCTTGTTCATACAATTTTCCATAGAAATCTTGTATAATTTTTTTCTTCTCTTCATTTTTTATCTTCAGGCGGCTTCCCTGAAGCCTTCGGAGGGTGAAAAACAGCCCAAGGTGCAAACCGGAAGTCTGAAAACATGCCATTTCTGGCCTTCGGAGGGCCTCCAGGGGGGTTGGAGGAGGCCTTTTTCGCCCTCCCAAGGCTCCAGCAGCTTTCTAGGAGGCAGAAAATAGGTCCACCGTGCCATGCCATTGTGTGCCAAAAGCGGGGGGAGCGCAGGGGGTCATGCGCACATGCATGGGGGTAGGTACATAGAATTATGGGTGTGGGCATACACGTGCATGCCCCCCCCCTCCGCTCTCGCTTTTGGCATGTGATGGCAAAAAGGTTAGCCATCACTGAACTATAGGATTTGGCAACAGACTCTGGACAGAATGCTTATGATTGCTTAGTAGAGAAAGAGAATGGGATATAGATTTGGTTTGGTCTATATCATTACTGGTTCTGTATGAAGAATAAGATGGCACATACTTAATTCAACCAAGGATGGGTGCACTATAGCAGATGGGAAGTTCTTGAAACATATGGTGAAATTAAAAGTTCAGGTAATGAAATGCATTCTCGTTTCTTTCTTAGGTTAAAGTCCACCACCACCACCCCAGACTTGCTTGCTAAGTCTGCTTAGATTGCTAAAGTTTTTACACCATCTGTTTAAGTCAACAGAAGTAATGTTACAAAATGTATTAATGGGCACATTAATACAAATTTATGAAGATCTACATAGACAGACTTTCTCCAGGATGATCTCCACTTCTAAGATTCTCCATGTGTCACGTTTTCGCATTTACAGCTGGTTCCAGGCAACGGGGACCCGCAGAGGCCATAAAAAGGGTGCGCGGAGGCCCTGCAGCATGGAATGGGTCTAAAATGGAGCATGCGGAGGCCAAAAAGGGCTGGTGGCTTGGGACTGGCAGGTGGCCGGAGCTTCAACAATTTTTGCTGCATAAGATGCACAGACATTTCCACCCACTTTTAGGGAGGGGGAGTTCGTCTTATACTCTGAAAAATGTGGTAAATGGAAAGTTGACAAGGTAAGAGAAACATGATAAAAATAATTATATAATAAAATGTCACAGGTATGTAAGGCAGTGTTTCTGAACCTTGGCACGTTTTAGATGTGTAGACTTCAACAGCAGTGCTGGCTGGGGAATTCTGGGAGTTAAAGTCCACACAACTTAAGCTTGCCAAGGTTGAAAAACACTGGTGTAAGGAATTATATCAACAGAAAGGATAAAGAGGGTAGGGAAAGCATGCTGAGCAGCTTCTAGATTTCTTTTCAATCTACTGGTAGAAGTATAGGAGGAACATTTTCTTCTGTACACCAAAGTAACTGTTCTGACCCAGCCTTAGCAGAAGCAAGAAACACACTCCTTGTCACAAAAAACCTCTTTATTACCTCTTGTGAATTAATTGCATTCACCCATTGAAAAGTCCAGGCAATAGTCCTTCAAAAAGTTAACTGCAGTAACAGACCTTATCAGTTCCTTGCCATAATTGCAAGGCCCTGAGCTCCCAGCCGAAAGGCTGCAAATTAAGTTTTGGCAAGCAGTCTCTGTGGCAGGAAACACAGTGAGCAAAATCTTCAGAAATACCAACTGTTGTCTCCTATGACCGCCACTCCCCTTTCCTTCTATTTATTCCCCAGCCAGGGAGGGACCATTCAGGCTCCAAGTGTGTTTTGCTTCTAGATTCGACTCCTTGTCCTCCGCTGTTCTCTTCTCCTAACTTCTCTGTGCATACGTGCATCTGGAACAGGCCCCAGCTGTTCTTGCTCCCCACTTATCTCAACCTCCAAAGCCAGTCTCCGCTGGCTGGAAAATGTCGGATGGCCCTCGCTTTATCTCTGCATCTGACAGAGCATCCATCAGAGCCTTCCCTAGACTCCAGAACTGGCCCAAGTTCCTCCTCAACCTCATCGTCTTGAGCTGGCCGCCAGCTCTGCTGGCAGCTGGCAGGCCACAACAGTAACATGTTACATCTATACTTATGTGCTTCTGCTGTACTTCATGTGGCATTTGTGTGCGTGCACCAGGAAGTAGGGGATGGACCGCATAAAGGCCACTCTGGGTCATTTGGCTGGGAGCGGGGAAGCTTAGAATGGAGGCATTCTCCCATAGGAATGTTTTGGGGAAATATTTTTCTCCACTGAGTCCAGTTTCATCAAGCTTTATTTGAAAAATCATCTTTCTTTTTATGGCTTCTCCCCCACATAAAACCCAATCCCATTCTGTTCAATTTTCTGATTATTATTATTATATTGATAGACATCATATTAGCTCCCTTTATAAAAAATATTTTCAACACTGTTGAAAGTGATGCAGACCCTGAATTGCTTTCAACAAACCAAATATTTCTTCAGGGGTGCCAGGTGCTTCTGCTGTTGGGTATCGGCAGGTTCAGGGTGATCAAGGAGCCTAGAGGGAGCAGAATAGCAGAGCGGATAGCAGATTCAAGGGGCTGGTGTGAGGCTGAAATTATCTGGACCTCCAGCAGTGGAGGGTAAATATTAAGTCAGGGGACGAAGAGACATAATGAGGAGATAAAACACCCACTTTCCAATTTGGACAAATATCTGACATGAATAAACCACACTCAGAACCATGGGAAGAACTATGACCCAGGGGAAAGGAACGAATAAGATGATACCAGATATACAACTTAATCTTCTTAAAATGGCTGCTCTGAGCCTGGTAAAATCCTTTTCCCTCCCATAATCCCAGCCTCTAGCACAGGGGTGTCAAACCCGTGTCATCACAGCAGTGACATGTGACGTATTGGGACTTCCCGCCCCCCTATTTGCTAAACTGGGCAGGGCCAGGGCCAGTACAATGCATCTGGCCTGCGGGCCACGAGTTTGGCATCCATGCTCTAGAAGATAACGTAGCTCGTTTTTCAAAAAGCTTTTGGCCCATGTTTTATTCCCATACAAGGGGCATCGTTTCTCATATTGTCTCCTGCAACTACCTCTAGGGTCTCTTCTCAGTACTGACACTTGGAAACATCAACTGTTAAAAATTGTGAATCACTACTATTGCATAGTAGCTGTTTGTTTGTTTTTTTAAAAAAGATACCTCGGATTATTGAAGAAAAGCATCTTTAGGCAAAATATGAGAATGTTGACTTGAAACCAGTATTGTTTTAAACTGTAATACAGTTAGTTCTCGACTTATGGTCAAATTGAGCCCAAACATTTTGTTACTAAACAAGACAGTTGTTGAGTTTTCCTCCATTTTATAATCTTTCTAGCCACAGTTGTTAAGTGAATCTCTGTGAATAACATGGTTATTAAGTGAATCAGGCTTCCCCATTGACTTTGCTTCTCAGATCACAAAAGGTGATCACACGAAGCAACCATCAAATACATGCCAGTTGCCAAGCAACTGAATTCTGAGCACGTGACCATAGGAATGCTGCAATGGTCATGTGAAAAACTGCCATAAGTCATTTTTTTCAGGACCATTGTATCTTTGGTCATTTAATGAATGGTTGTAAGTTGAGGACTACCTGTGAAAAAGTTAATTACTTCATGAGTTAGGAGCATATAATGCTAAAGGACTGAATTGTTCATGAAAGGTCTAACTGAAATCTCAACTCAGATCATGAATTCTACATGGTGGTTTTAGGTGAGGTGCTTTGTGAGTACTTCGACATCATTACCATCCTTATTCCCAACTGCCTTGCAAAACTGGAGGAAGCCCAATTGCAATCATTCTCATTTTTATCTATTTTGCTAGCATTTTAATTTCTTGCTGATATATTTCTGTCTCTGAGCAACATCCATGGCAGGCTTCTTAACTGCAAAGTTGTTGTCCTCTATTTACTAATTGGCAGATTTCCCCAGTTGTTGTGATTATGGCTGTTTGTAGTAAAGATAGCTATTTTGGGAAAGCAGAAGTTACTGACAATGCTCCAAGGCATCTAATGTCTACGAATAAAATAATGGCTCAAGCCCAGAATTTGAGACTCCATTAGCACTCTTGTCAAGTTGAAAAATGGACCAGCACTAAACTCTGCCATGTTAGAAAATGAAAGCCAGATTTCACTCTGGTTTCAAGTGAATAGTGTAGAGCCAGAAGCCATGTACCTCAGGGGTGAAATCTACTTACCCTGCTACCAGTTCGGTAGCCATGTGAGCGTGCATGCTCGCACGTATCACCTCCGCACATGCGCAGGACCTTCCGCGCATGTGCAGAGCGCACCTGCAAAGGTAAGCAAACAGCGAGGGGAATCTGCTGTGCCACGCGATTAGATTCAATCCTGCTTTCTAGCTAATATAAATTGTGCATCAAAGCTGATCGTCAGAAAAAAAACGGTCTGTCCAGTTCGGCCAAATGGGTAGCATTTTTACTACCGGTTCAGGCGAACCGGTCCAAACAGGTAGTAATTTCACCCTGATGTACCTTCAGAAAACTGTAGAGGTTTACAACCAATCTTTGCCTGGTGCAAAACTCTTATGCAGAGATGCCAAACGTCTTGTGTGGAGATGGTGCCTTCCATTATGCTAAAAAATGCATTACCGCCTGTCTGAAGGATTCTGGAGGTCAAATACCTGACACATTCTGAAAGAGACTTACAAATGCTAAATAGCTTTTTCAAGATATTTTTAGAGTGGTGTGACAAAGGCTTAAGAATTTATGTTGCATTCCCAAAGTAATTTGGCGGGACTAGGAAGAAATCCTTTATAACAGTGTTTCTCAACCTTGGCAACTTGAAGATGTCCGGACTTCAACTTCCAGAATTCCCCAGCCAGCAAATACTGGCTGGGGAATTCTGGAAGTTGAAGTCCGGACATCTTCAAGTTGCCAAGGTTGAGAAACACTGCTCTATAAGAATCTGACTTCTGACCCAATAGGTTCTCTGTATCTACTGTACTGCACACAGCAGGAATGATAACGAAGAAGCCAAATCACAACTTTTTAGTTTAAGCCAAGGACTAGATAAGTGTGTCTATGATGGTATTAATTCCATATGAAATGTCAGAGCTGAGCTATTCACCGGTATTATAGTTCCCAAACCTCTACTCACATTTATCTTCTAGTTACATGTATCATCAAAAACTTCAAGGCAGTGGTGAAATTCATTTTTTTTTACTACTGTTTTTGTGGGCATGGCTTGGTGGGCGTGGCAGGAGGGGATTCTGCAAAATCTCCATTCCCTCCCCACTCCTGGGGAAAGGATATTGCAAAATAGAGTAGAAGAGTTGGAAGCGATCTTGGAGGTCTTCTAATCCAACCCCCTGCCTAGGTAGGAAACCTGTTCTGACACCTTCCTCTGTCCAGTAACGAAAACCGAGACAAGCTTAAATGGAATGTCCTTTAATAGCAAGACCAGAATCTCGGTGGCTGAAAGCCAAGTAAACAAACAGATAAGGATATGGGCAGCAAGTTCGACAAACCTTGGCAGCAATCCAGCCTGCCAAGTTAGTTTCTCTTTAGTCAAAGTGTTGACTTCTGCAAGAAGGGCGTGTCACAAGCAGTCTTTATTAATAGTCTGGAGAGGAGCCTAATGACCATCAGCTGAGCACAATTACCTCCTGTAATTGCGTAATTGCTCCTGACACCGAGTTCTTCGATGATATGCATCCAGGAACAACTCACTGCTGGCTTCTGGATCACTCTCCCTTGTCTCCTCCCCATTGGTCTAAGGCTCAGACACCACCTGGTGGGTAACCAGTCTCTCTGCGCCCTGCTCAGAGTCGGAACCCTGTCCAGGGTCCTCCACCTCCTCCAGAGCCGACTCAGAGGGCCCCTTGCTGTTGGAGTCTGGTGGCAACTCCAACAGCACCTGCTGGGCCACAACAGAAACCCTACATCACTTCAGACCAGGGTGGGTTCCTGCCAGTTCTAACCTCTTCTATAGAAGAGGTTCCACAAATCTACAGTGCCGTTTAGAACCGGTTCCAGCTCCCTCCCCCCGCCCGTCCACACATCATCAAGATGAAGAGCGAGAGGAGGAATTCTGGGAGTTGAAGTCCACAAGTCTTAAAGCTGTCAAGTTTGAACACCCCTCGGGTTTTGTTTCCTAAAGGGTTAGGGGTGTAAGTGTGTTGTAACTTGACAGCTTTAAGACTTGCATACTTCAATGCCAGAGTTCCTGAGCCAACATGACTGGAGGAAGAATTCTGGGAGTTGAAGTCCACAAGTCTTAAAGCTGTCAAATTTGAACACCCCTGGGGTTTTTTTTCTAAAGAGTTAAGGGTGCAAGGGACTTGCAACTTGACAGCTTTAAGACTTGCATGCTTCCAATGCCAGTGTTTCTGAGCCAACATTTTGGTTGCTAAGCAAGAGCATTGTTAAGTGAGTTTCACATTTTACAAGTTGGCCACGCCCACCCAGTCACATGATTGGTAAGCCACTCCCACCATCACATGGTCAGCAAGCCACTCCCACAAAGCAGGCCACACCTACAGAAGAGGTTCTAAAAACTTTTGAAACCCACCACTGCTTCAGACAAATGGTTAATCTCCATTCCCAGCCCACTCTGAGTTATACCATCCAGAGGTGGTATTTGCCGGTTCTCTGAACTACTCACAATTTCCGCTACTGCTTCTCCAGAACCTGTCAGAACCTGCTGAATTTCACCCCTGCTTCAAGGTGTTCATAAAATGTATTGTAATTGGCTAAACTTGCACACTTTTAGCCAAGTGTATTGTGGGCTTTCAAGTGTGCTTAAACTGATGTTTCATTGTTTTCTATTTGTCATGCGTGATGGAAGCTAAACCCTGTACACTGCAAAAAAAAGAATTAAATTACTAGATATCTACTAACATTCCCATAGGGCAGTGATGGCGAATCTTTTTGGGACCGAGTGCCCAAACCGGAACATGCATGCCTGTGGGTGCATGTGCATGTGCTGGAGTACCGGAAATCTGAAGACCAGCTGGTCAGTGCAGGCATGTCTGTTTTCTTGGCCATTTTCAGGCCGTTTTTAGGCCAGTTTCTGGCCCAAAAAACGACCTGAAAAAGGCCCGAAAAACGGTTTGGGTTTTGGCCGTTTTCAGGCCATTTTAGTGTTCTAGCACCGCAAGAACCAGCTGGACGGCGATGGAAACCAGAAGAGCAGCTGGAGACTGCGCCCATGCCCACAAAGAGGTCACTGCGTGCCATAAGTGCTAGTTATTTTGAATAAAAGTATAAGAAAATAGTTACCATACAACAAGTCAAATAGTGCCACCTCCTGGTGAAAAATAGGATTCTATAAAAAAGAGTCTGGATTAAAAGCTTCCCACAAAAAAAAAATGACAGAGCATTTATTTAAGTAAAAATGTTTCAAACTATATAATATTGGTAAGAAAAGCAAGATATTTCACAATTGTAAAATTATAGATAGAGTTTAACTGAACAAATAATACAGATTAAAAATAAGGGCTTATACAATGCATTAGAGCCAGTTCCCAAAAGGTGCTTCAGAATACGGAAATGTGTGAACTAAGCATTGGTCTGCAACTTTTTAAAGCAGCAACATTTTTCCCCAGGGTTGCTCATCAGCCCTCTACAGTTGCCATCTGATCTGGAAAAAGACAAGGATGCTTTAAAAGCTACCCGAAGGTACTGTTTTATGCTCCACAGACTTTCAGGTTCCATTTTGGAATTGAATCCAAAACGCTGCATAACCCTATTAAAATTATTGCAACAAAGCAGTTAAACCAATTCAAAACACTATGTTTTATATAACACATGCAGCCAAGTTGAAAAGCTCTAAATGCATAAGGCAAAAGAAAAAAAAAAGTTTACCACTAGAGTCTTTTTCTTGCAACTTTTTTCATACTGAGTCAAATCTGGCAGTTTGGTTCATAGAGAACGCTGATTGCTTGTCAAAAGAGAGAATCAAGTTTTCAAGAGGAAAATGTTATTTGGAACAACAAGTATAGAAGGTAAATATAACATCTGAAAGAGAAAACTTGGCCATCCTTTAGCCGATTC